>NW_027363370.1:600000-977265 GCF_046119375.1 Phyllobates terribilis
AAATGATGACCCAAGCAATCTTCAGACCGAAAATCGAGAGGCCAACCGTGGAAAATGTGGCGTCATGGAAAACCAAACAGAATCTATAGATTTACTTGGCTCAAATGATGAACACTAGCCATTTTTGCGTGACAAAGGTTACCACTGCTATCAATATATTTGAGACTTGGTGGCAGTACTGACCCCCTCTACAGTTATGGACAAAGCTTATAGGGGTAGCTACTCAAGATGAGGACACAGAAGGAGAAGCTGTGACACAGAACTTCACGTGCAATCCATGTTGTGCCTGTGTGAACTGCATTGGGGAAAGTTTTTTGGCAGAGGAGATGATTGAATCATAGAATCATAGAATGGTAGAGTTGGAAGGGACCTCCTGGGTCATCTGGTCCAACCCCCTGCTCAAAGCAGGATTCACTGTCTGTCCAGCGTCTGTTTGAAGACGTCCATTGAAGGGGAACTCACCACCTCTCGTGGCAGCCTGTTCCACTCATTAATCACCCTAACTGTCAAAAAGTTTTTTCTAATATCTAATCTGTGTCTCCTCCCATTTAGTTTAATCCCATTGCTTCTAGTCTTTCCTTGTGCAAATGAGAATAAAGATGATCCTTCTACAATGTGACAGCCCTTGACATATTTGTAGACAGCTATTAAGTCTCCTCTCAGTCTTCTTTTTTGCAAGCTAAACATTCCCAAATCCTGCAACCGTTCCTCATAGGACATGGTTTGCAGACCAGTCACCATTCTGGTCGCTCTTCTCTGAACTTGCTCCAGTTTGTCTATGTCTTTTTTAAAACGTGGTGCCCAAAACTGTACACAGTATTCCAGATGAGGTCTGACCAAAGAGGAGTAAAGACTGATAATGACTTCACGTGATCTAGACTGTATGCTTCTGTTAATACATCCCAGAATTGTATTTGCCTTTTTTGCTGCTGCATCACACTGTTGACTCATGTTCTGTCTATGATCTATTAGTATACCTAAGTCTTTTTCATATGTACTGTTGCTTAGCTCTATTCCTCCCATTCTGTATATGCTTTTTTCATTTTTATTGCCCAGATGTAGTACTTTGCATTTTTCCCTGTTAAAAACCATTCTGTTGGTTGCTGCCCACTGCTCCAGTTTATTTAGGTCTTTTTGAATCCTCTCTCTCTCTTCTCTAGTATTAGCTATCCCTCCTAGCTTTGTGTCATCAGCAAATTTAATCAGTTTACCCTCAATTCCTTCATCTAAATCATTGATAAAGATGTTGAACAATACAGGTCCCAGGACGGAGCCCTGTGGTACCCCACTTGAGACATTCATCCAGCTGGATGTGAAGCCATTTACAACCACCCTTTGAGTCCGATCACTAAGCCAGTTATGAATCCACCTAACAGTTGCCTGGTCCATTGCATACTTGGTCATTTTTTCAATAAGGATGGTGTGAGATACTTTGTCAAATGCTTTGCTGAAGTCAAGATATACTATATCTACAGCATTTCCCTGATCCACCCAGTCAGTGATTATGTCATAGAAGGAAATTAAGTTAGTCTGACATGACTTGTTAGTTACAAACCCATGCTGACTCTGGTTAATCATTTCATTCTTATCCATGTACTTACATACATGTTGTTTAATAATTTGTTCAAAGATCTTTCCTGGTATAGAAGTCAGACTCACCGGCCTATAATTCCCTGGGTCCACCTTCTTCCCCTTTTTGAAGATAGGAACAACATTTGCTCTTCTCCAGTCTTCTGGGACTTCTCCTGTTCTCCAAGAATTTTCAAAGATTATGGAGAGTGGTTCTAAAATTTCTTCTACGATCTCCTTCAGTACTCTGGGGTGTAATTCATCTGGACCTGGAGACTTGAACTCATTTATGTTAGCTAAATATTCCCTCACAATCTTTCTGTTTACAGATAACTTGGATTCCTCTATTCCTTTAACCCCTTACTTACCGGGGACGTATTAGTACGCATATTTGCGTACCGCCGGTTCAGTGAGGGCTCCGGCGCTGAGCCCTCACTGAACCGAGCACATGTCAGCTGATTCTTACAGCTGACATGTGCCCGCAACAGCCGCGGGTGGAATCGCGATCCACCCGCGGCTGTTAACCAGTTAAATGCTGCTGTCAATCTCCGACAGCAGCATTTAACGCGCGCTTCCGGGTAGCGCGTCATAAGCCCCGCCCACCGGCGACCCCGTCACGTGATCGCGGGTCGCCGATGGGCGTGCATGACAACCCAGGGTCTGCAGCAGATGCCTGTGGTTGTCATGATCTTGTCGCTATGAGCGCCACCTAGTGGTCGGCGCTCATAGCACAGGACCATTTCTGCTGCATGCAGGGGACCTGCTCGTCCCCTGTATGTAGCAGAGGCGATCGAATAGTTGCTGCTTCTAGTCTCCTATGGAGACTATAGAAGCATGCAAAAAGTAAAAAAAAAAAGTTTTTAAAAATATAAAAAAAAATAAAAAAATATAAAAGTTTAAATCACCCCCCTTTCGCCCCATTCAAAATAAAATATATAAAAAAAAACCCCACATACACATATTTGGTATCGCCGCGTTCAGAATCGCCTGATCTATCAATATAAAAAAAGAATTATTCCGATCGGTAAACGGCGTAACGAGAAAAAAATTCTAAACGCCAGAATTACGTTTTTTGGTCGCTGCAAAATTGCAATAAAATGCAATAACGGGCGATCAAAACATCAGATCTACCCCAAAATGGTATCAATAAAAACGTCAGCCCGGCACGCAAAAAATAAGCCCTCAACCAGCCCCAGATCCCGAAAAATGGAGACGCTACGGGTCTTAGAAAATGGCGCTATTTTTTTATTTTTTTTTTTACCAAATTTTGGAATTTTTTTTCACCACTTAAATATAAAAGAACCTATACATGTTTGGTGTCTATGAACTCGTAATGACCTGTAGAATAAGAAGAGCAGGTCAGTTTTAGCATTCAGTGAACATGGTAAAAAAAATAAATAAAAAACAACTGTGGTATTGCACTTTTTTTGCAATTTTACCGCACTTGGAATTTTTTTCCCGTTTTCCCGTACAGGATATGATAAAACTAGTAATGGCGTTGAAAAGTACAACTCGTCCCGCAAAAAATAAGCCCTCACATGGCCATATTGACCAAAAAATAAAAACGCTATGGCTCTGGGAACAAGGGGAGCAAAAACGAAAATGCAAAAATGAAAAATGCTCCGGGGCTTAAGGGGTTAAAAGGACAGTGAAGATCAGTTGATGTTACATTTTCTTTCTGAGAGAAAACAGATGCAAAATAGAAATTAAAAAGTTCGGCCTTCTCAACATCCTCTCTTACCATTTCTCCATTTTCATCCTGTAAAAATCCTATAGCATCTTTGACTTTTCTTTTACTTTTGACATACCCCCAAAATCCTTTTTTATTGCTTTTGACATCTCTTGCAAGCCTTAATTCATTGTCAGCTTTAGCTAACCTGATACGTGCCCTACAGGATCTGCAGACTGCATTATAATCTTCTTTAGATATGCCTCCCTCTTTCCATTTAATAAACATTTCTTTCTTTCTTTTTAGCATGTGTTTAAGTTCTGTGTTCATCCATCCTGGTTTCCTTAAATGCTTCCCATTCTTCCTACTTTTCGGGATTGTTAACGATTGTGCTTTGAGAATCTCATTTTTAAAAATTTCCCATCCTTCCTGCACATTTTTGTCCTTAAGGACATCCAGCCATTGGATCCCTCCTATTCTCTTTCTGAGTCTCTTAAAATCTGCCTTTCTAAAATCTAACCTTGAAGTTTGAGTCTTCACATGTCTTCCTCCTCTAGTTATCCAAAATTCTATAATAGCATGATCGCTGCCTCCTAGGGTCCCAGCCACCTTTACCTCCTCAACCATTTCCTCCCTGTTTATAAGGATTAGATCCAAAGTAGCAGATCCCCTTGTTTTCTCCCCTACCTTTTGGAAGATAAAGTTGTCAGCAAGAGAGGATAAGAATTTGCTTGACCTGTTAGTTTTACTTGAGAGAGATTCCCAACAAATGTCTGGATAGTTGAAATCTCCCATGACCACTACGTCATATTTTTTGGAGAACTTGGTCATTTGATACATAAAGAGTTCATCCATATCTTCAGCTTGCCCAGGTGGCCTGTAGTAAATGCCTACAATGGTGTCCTTTCCGTTGTTCTCTCCTTGTATTCTTACCCAAACAGTTTCCACAGAACTCCCAGTCTCTGAAGCTTCAATCTCTTTGCAGATATACGCTTTTCTAACATACAATGCGACACCTCCTCCTCGCTTATCAAGTCTGTTTCTTGCAAATAAGTTGTATCCTTTTAGCCTTTTATTCCAATCATGTGTATCGTCCCACCAAGTTTCAGTGATTCCAATGACATCATATTTCTTTTCCTGCATTAGTAGTTCCAATTCTCCTTGTTTGTTGCCCATGCTTTGTGCATTTGTATAAAAACATTTTAGTTTGTGATTGGTTTCTCTTCCTCCCATATTTTTATTATTTAAATTGTTTTGTCTTTGTTCTTCCTTTCCACTTCCAGTAGCAGAGATCTCAATAGTATTTGTCAGCTGTATGGCTTTTTCTGGCCTTTTGCTTCCCTTCCCACATTGTTCTAGTTTAAAGCTCTCCTGATGAGTGTAGCAAGGCGACTTCCAAATACATGTTTTCCAGTCTTCGTAAGGTGTACCCCATCTCTAGCAAGTAGTCCATCGTATAGGTAATTCATTCCGTGATCCAGAATTCCAAATCCTTGTTGATGGCACCATCGACGTAGCCAGTTGTTCACCTGTAGAATCTTATTCCACCTCATTGTTCCATGGCCATCCACTGGGAGGATTGCCATGAAGACTTTGAGTATTAGGCCAGCTGATTTATTTTTTGCTATAATTTGTTCATGCATTGCTTTGTGTTGTTGTACACAGTGTACACTTCCATTATTATTTTTATGGCAATCATCCGCTAAAACCATCCCCTTTGGATAGGGTGCTTTGTGTAAATAATGTGTGGCTATAAGATATCCAAATGTGGATTGTATTGCTAATAAAAATATGGATATCTTATAGCCTACATATTGTAACATATTGTTTATATGCTTTGATAAAGTGTGGTCATTAGACCAAGTGTGGAATGTATTGCAAATATGGTTGCGTGAATTCAAGCACTATAATATTGCAATATACTGCAGTATAATATTGATTTACTCTGATACTGAGAAACTAGCTCTTTCACATGAACTGTCCTTGATGCATGCTATCCACAAAGTGTTTGCTAGGAGTCAATACAGTAAGACAATGTTAATTGTTCTATGGTCTATGAAGTTGTGTGTTTCAAAGATTCATTATCCTGATTTGTACAAAAGTGACCACTGTGATATTTGCTTTGACTAATAGTGTTATTGTAACCAAAATACTGATTCAAATAATGTGTGTACACTTACCATTATGCTCCATGAGAAATACACAGATCTATTGTCTAAAACAATGTTTAAAAGTAAACTTCTCGAGATTACAGAATCTGGCCAATTCGGTATTATCGACGAATCATACTTATAAACATTAACCAGCTTTATGCTTCCATTGTCTAAACCTTATAAAAGTCACTGGAATCATGATACAGACAGAAGCTTTCTTGTGTAGACTTCTCAGGGGTTCTCTGTCAATTAGACAGATGATGCTCATAAACTCCTAGATGAAGAAGCCATAAGTTGTACCTGCACTGATGTGTAGTGTTGTATGTACAGTACAGACCAAAAGTTTGGACACACCTCATTTAAAGATTTTTCTGTATTTTCATGACTTTGAAAATTATACATTCACACTGAAGGCATCAAAACTATGAATTAACACATGTGGAATTATATACTTAACAAAAAAGTGTGAAACAAGTGAAAATATGTCTTATATTCTAGGTTCTTCAAAGTAGCCACCTTTTGCTTTGATGACTGCTTTGCACACTCTTGGCATTCTCTTGATGAGCTGCAAGACATAGTCACCGGAAATGGTCTTCCAACAATCTTAAAGGAGTTCCCAGAGATGCTTAGCACTTGTTGGCCCTTTTGCCTTCACTCTGCTGTCCAGCTCACCCCATACCATCTCGATTGGGTTCAGGTCTGGTGACTGTGGAGGTCAGGTCATCTGGCGTAGCACCCCATCACTCTCCTCCTTGGTCAAATAGCCCTTATACAGCCTGGAGGTGTGTTTGGGGTCATTGTCCTGTTGAAAAATAAATGATGGTCCAACTAAACACAAACCGGATGGAATAGCATGCCGCTGCAAGATGCTGTGGTAGCCATGCTGGTTCAGTATGCCTTCAATTTTGAATAAATCCCCAGCAGTGTCACCAGCAAAGCACCCCCACACCATCACACCTCCTCCTCCATGCTTCACGGTGGGAACCAGGCATGTAGAGTCCATTCGTTCACCTTTTCTGCGTCGCACAAAGACACGGTGGTTGGAACCAAAGATCTCAAATTTGGACTCATCAGACCAAAGCACAGATTTCCACTGGTCTAATGTCCATTCCTTGTGTTCTTTAGCCCGAACAAGTCTCTTCTGCTTGTTGCCTGTCCTTAGCAGTGGTTTCCTAGCAGCTATTTTACCATGAAGGCCTGCTGCACAAAGTCTCCTCTTAACAGTAGTTGAAGAGATGTGTCTGCTGCTAGAACTCTGTGTGGCATTGACCTGGTCTCTAATCTGAGCTGCTGTTAACCTGCGATTTCTGAGGCTGGTGACTTGGATAAACTTATCCTCAGAAGCAGAGGTGACTCTTGGTCTTCCTTTCCTGGGGTGGTCCTCATGTGAGCCAGTTTCTTTGTAGCGCTTGATGGTTTTTGCAACTGCACTTGGGGACACATTCAAAGTTTGCCCAATTTTTCGGACTGACTGACCATCATTTCTTAAAGTAATGATGGCCACTCCTTTGTCTTTACTTAGCTGCTTTTTTCTTGCCATAATACAAATTCTAACAGTCTATTCAGTAGGACTATCAGCTGTGTATCCACCAGACTTCTGCACAACACAACTGATGGTCCCAACCCCATTTATAAGGCAAGAAATCCCACTTATTAAATCCCACTTATTAAACCTGACAGGGCACACCTGTGAAGTGAAAACCATTTCCAGAGACTACCTCTTGAAGCTCATCAAGAGAATGCCAAGAGTGTACAAAGCAGTCATCAAAGCAACAGGTGACTACTTTGAAGAACCTAGAATATATGACATATTTTCAGTTGTTTCACACTTTTTTGTTAAGTATATAATTACACATGTGTTAATTCATAGTTTTGATGCCTTCAGTGTGAATGTACAATTTTCATAGTCATGAAAATACAGAAAAATCTTTGAATGAGAAGGTGTGTCCAAACTTTTGGTCTGTACTGTATGTACAGGAGTGGATTAAGAGTAGTAAGAGTAGCCAGGGCACTGGGTAGTTTAGAAGGTGTGCCCCCCCTCAGGTACTGGATGTATCACGTGACTTGTCACATGATCCCCTTTGATAGATCATGTGATTCTATCTACACATGTGCATCAAAGGTTCTGTGAGTAACACACAGACGCTTTGATGCACATGTGTAGATGGAAAATGTGCAGCACTTTAGCACTTTGCATAACATAGCACTATATATAATAGAGCAAGAGTGGGCGATTAATTTTGCCAAGGGACAACATGGGAGACCGTGACAGTTGTGGAGGCTGCACCAATAGGCTGAAATTAATTCTGCTCAATATTAATATTAACATTAATTTTATTTTATTTTTTTATATTAATTGTATGCAGCATCGGGCTGCAGAACCTTGGATCCCCAGAGTAAATCATTCTTGGGGCCCACTATGCTGCTGTAGCAACAATATAGAAATAATACAAGACCACCAATTGTATAATAAAATGTGCCAATATGTTTCCGTAATATAAAACACAATGGGCTCGATTCATCAAGACCGGCGTTGTTCACAGCAATCTTGATGAGGGGCATGCTGGAGTCGGATGATCCTGATTCATGAAGAGGTGCTCAACTACAGCGTCCAGTTTAGGACATGACAGATATCAAAGTCAAACATCAGAATAATGTCAGTTTGAGGCTAAATACCTTGTCTGAGAACTGACTTTGATATGTGACTTTGATAAGTGACTTAGACATCTGACTTTCACAACTGATGAAAATAATAATAAAAAGTTCACTGTATGCTGCTGGGAATTGAACCCAAAACTCTATGTCTAGAAGCCAGTACACTTACCATTGACTTAAACACTCAGTTGAAGAAACTTAAGCATTCTATTTGGTTATGTGATTTTCAGTGCAAACTTGTCTGAAACGCATTGGGACTTTCACACAGACCTCCTCCAGGCCAAATTCAAATGATGTGTGATTTTGATATGTGACTGATATCTGACTTTCTTCAAATATTAGAATCAGAATCACAATGACTTTTAGATACCAGTTTGATCTCATAAGCCAAGAAAAACTAGCAGTCACTATCACTTGACCCTATGGCTGTATGGTAACTCTTCAGCCTCATTTTTTCTTTCCATCCAGCAAGAAATGACTGCAAACTCCAAACGACTAGGGGTGTCAACTGCCTGCTAAGCATGGTCCTTCTCTAGCAGCAAAAACAGGCATGATAAGGGGTTGTCCTGTCCAAACCGATAAGTCTGCAGTCACTCTGTGTGTGTCACGCAATGTGTGGGAAAGACTTAGTGCAACACAAAGGGAAGAGGGAAAGGGAGCCCAGACTCTAGGGAAAGGGGGAAGTGGAGACATCCTAGGCTGATCTAATATCACCCTGTCTCCACTAATGTCCCTATATTGGTTCTTCACCAATTGCTGCACGCGAACCTCGCCCTGTCTTTCCATGGTGTTAAGCCCTGGCTAGGGAAGGGAGGGGGATGAGCGACCAACAACAGGGCGACTGTCACTTCTGACACACCCGTGACAGTACACCCCTCTCTACGAGTGGCCTCCGGACACTCAGGACCGGGTTTCTCAGGATAAGAGGTGGGGAATGAATGAACCCACCTGGGAGCATTCATCTCTGATGCTGAAACCCACATCCTCTCCTCTGGACCATAACCTTTCCAGTGCACCAAGTATTGTAGAGAACGACGTTGGAGACCAGAATCTACAATACTCAAAATCTGGAACTCCAGATTACCACAACCATTACTGGGGGTGGTGGTAGAGGTGAGGGCTCAAGAGGTTCCACATACTTCTTGAGTAAGGACCTATGGAACACATAGTGGACTTTAAGGGCCAGAGGAGGTTCAAGACGAAACGCTGATGGGTTAATGACGGCGGTTATTTTATAGGGACCAATAAGCCTAGGTCCCAGCTTCCAATAAAGAACTTTCAATCTTATATTCCTGGTAGACTACCATATAAAGTCATTCACATTCAGCTCCAGACCTGGCTGGCTGTCAGCCATACATTTATACATGTGGTACCCCAGGGGTCTGGTTGCCACAGTGATAGAAATATCACGTCTGAGAGCAAGTGGGAGGTTTCCTGGTCAGGAGCCCTTAAACATGCAACAGCTCCTGTCCCAGGCCAGATAGGGGAGGAACCTGCCCTACATAAACTGGGTCTGGGGCGGGGTTAGTCAGTCTAAGAGTCTAGAGAGGAGAAAGACAGGGAAAGCAACAGCTAGGAGCTCTGTAGGAGCAGGAGCTGAAGACCAGGGGCTGGAGCTAAGCAGAGTTCGCCCTGGCAGAAGAATATAAGAACCGGACACCAGAGTCCGAGGCTGCGGGGATCTTTAAGTCCAGCAGCAGAAACCAGCCGGCAGGGGATTCCAGGTCCTCTGGCCATAGAAGCCTGGAGGCTCAGTCACAAGGAAGGGACCAGCACCGCCATCGAGGAGCGAAGGCTATCAGAAGGCCCCAAGTCACCAGCCATACGGGTGAGCACCACACGGTATACTCAGGGACGTGGGCTACTTCCACACGCTTACAGCAAGGTAGCCAGGAAGAGTGCAGATAGACGGGGAGGCCTACAACTCCACCTGGCCAGGGGAACTCCTGTTTGTTCACAGACTGACCAGGCCCCTTATGCTAGCCAGTACTCCCGGGAGGGTCTGCCTTAATATCATCAGTAAAGACCCTGAACTGCACTGCAAAGACTCTGAGTCGTTCCTGCTTTCTCACCGCATACAGCACTACTAATACTAGGACGCCCGTGCACCATCACTCCCATCATCCACATTCCCTGCCCTGAGGCTATACTCTTCCCGTGGGGAGTTATGCCATCCTTTGCTGGGCATACCACACCAGCCTCAGCGGTCTGCCTCGCAGCGGCGGTACACCCTGACCGCAACCCATGGGTGGCGTAGTCGGACAATTAACCTAAAACTTATACTATACCGCCACTGGTTTGACCACCCTGAGTCACGGGACCGGGTCGCCGCCACGGAGACTACAATCCCCAGAGACCCGGCTCCGGGTAACCCACTACATGTGTACACTAGGCCCAGGGGGCGCGTCAACTTTGGCGTAGTTGGCAGGATTTCGTGCCCGCAACCACCGGGTACTGCGCGCCTTCAAAAGACTGTCACAC
Organism: Phyllobates terribilis; assembly: GCF_046119375.1. NCBI lineage: Eukaryota > Metazoa > Chordata > Amphibia > Anura > Dendrobatidae > Phyllobates > Phyllobates terribilis. The sequence continues at coordinate 610,528 of NW_027363370.1, forward strand.
CTGCCGTGGTGAAGGTCCCCGCCATCCGGAGCCATTTCCCGCCATCCGGAGCCGTTTCCCGCCATCTTCAGCTGTTTTCCCGCCATCCGCAGTCGTTTTCCCGCTGTCGGACGCCATCTTCAGGACGCCGCGCGGGAAGAAGAGGGGTGTGGACGCCGAAAGCGCGCGAGACCTGAAGCTCCGCCCTACGCACCGACGCTGCGCAAGGTCCTGGAAGGAGAGGGAGTGACGCTGACGTCACCAGAGCGCGATGCATGGTCCTCCACCCTGACGATCGTCTGCGGAGCCGCGGCCTACGGAGAAGAAGCAACAGAAGGTAGGCCACACTTAACTAGGGGGGAGGATACGGAGGGACCCTCTACCACCAGCGTGGCCGCTGCCGCAGTAATGCCGTTCACCATGCCTTACATCCCCGGATACTCAGGGGAGTCGCATACCCTAAGCGACTTTAAAGAGAGACTGTACAGCCTGTTTAAAGTATACCCCCTGACGGAGGGACAAAAAGTGAGCATATTGGTAGGCCAGTTAACCGGCGCAGCCCAACGTGAAGTAAAGTCCTGGTCAGTCAGGGACAAGGAGACCGTGAAGGAGATCTTAGCCCGTCTGAGGGACACGTTTGATACCCGCACCTCTGCAGAGATCAAAATGAAATTTTATGGGTGCAAGCAGCGGGCCCAAGACAGTATAAGAGACTATGCTTTGAATTTGCAAGAGGCCCTGGGAGCCATTAAACAGGCAGACCCTGACAGTGTGCGGAATGCAGATGAACTGTTGACTGAGCAATTCATTGAGGGTCTGCTGTCCAACGCCCACCAAACCCAGTCACATGCAATGGCCTTGCAGAACCCTGGGTTAGACTTTGCAAAGTTCAAAGACAGGGCCATCCGGGTGCTCCGAGAACCGGCGGGTAGCTCTGTAACCCACTGGCGCCCTGCTATTACCTATCACCAGGAGGCGGCGCCCTTGTCTACAGAGTCTGTAGGAGCTGGTGCGCAGGCTTTGGATAACAACCCGGCTACAGACTTGCACCATCAGGTCCAAGAACTGACCAAAAGCGTAGCCGCGCTAACCAGAACTGTGCAGTCTTTACAGGTCTCTCCTCCAGGAAAGATCCAGCTGGAATCCGGACCGGAGGACGTCCCATGGCGCCGACAGAGGAGGATCCCGCCGTCCAGAGGAAGACCCAGCGACCGCTACAACGAGGACGGACAGCCCATCTGCCGCCGCTGCAATCAACCCGGACATATGGCAAGGTACTGTCATTTAAACGGGCACAACCTGGGGTAGAGGGCCAACCCCCAGGCATAAGATCATCAGGCCCATCGAACTGGCGTGATAAATACGTAGGGGGACGTCCAGTCTTGCCTGTGGTACTGGATGGCATTCCTATGAGTGCCCTACTAGACACTGGGTCACAGGTGACTACCATCCCGTACGTGCTCTTTAAGCGGTACTGGAATGACTCGGACATAACCCGCTACCCAGATGATGACCTGAGTATCATCGCCAGCAATGGTCAGCCCGTGCCGCAGGTGGGGTTCAAAGAGGTGACCATTAAGATCGGTAAAGTCGAACTGGCGGCACAAGGACTGATTATTGTGGACATTGACCGTCATGAGAGTCACCCTAAAATAACCTTGGGAACTAACGTAATTGAAAATTGTCTTGCAGAGGTAATTCTCATTTTGCAGCAGGTTACCAAGAACGCCAGTTCCAGCCAGCAGCGTGTTCTCCAAAAAGAGATCCGGGCACTGATGAAACGGCAACAAGTGGAACTATCTGGTGGTGAGATTGGTAGCGTGAGAATGTGTGACCCGTTCCCTATTGCCATGCTCCCGAAAAGTGAGATGATGATCTGGTGCCGGGCAGCTATTGGTCTAAGAGGTAGAGACTACCAAGCAATGGTAGAACCCGTCTACTTAGACAGTAGGCCCACCATTTTGACAGCACGGGGGGTGGTCGATGTACGCCATGGGAGGGATCCCGTCCGCATCATAAATATCGGGGGGAGAGAAGTATACCTGCCCCGGTATGCCACGCTAGCCAAATTGTTCACCATAAACCAAAATTCTGTAAGGGCCGTGGAACCCTTGCCTCCATCTCAACCAGAGGAAGGTAACGGCTCTAAGAAACAAATGGAGGACTGGTGTCAGCAACTGCATGTGGGTACTACCTCCACTCCCTCACACCAAAATCAGGGAGTCTACCGGGTGGTTCGGGAGTATGAAAGAGTCTTTAGTAAACACCCGCTAGACTTCGGGCGAGTAAAGGGGGTAGAACATCACATCCCCACAGGAGACCATCCACCCATAAAGGAAAGATACCGACCTGTACCCCCTGCACACTATCAGCATGCAAAGGGGATGTTGCGGGACATGAAGGAGGCTGGGGTAATCAGGGACAGCTGTAGCCCCTGGGCAGCTCCACTAGTTCTAGTGAAAAAGAAGGACAACACAATGAGAATGTGTGTAGACTACAGAAAGGTCAACCGTATCACACACAAAGATGCGTACCCGTTACCTAGAATAGAAGAATCTTTAGCTGCATTAAAATCTGCTAACTTCTTCTCCACTTTGGATCTTACTAGCGGGTACTGGCAGGTTCCTGTAGCAGAGGCAGACAAGGAGAAGACTGCATTCACCACTCCGATGGGTCTCAGCGAATTCAACTGTATGCCATTCGGACTCTGCAATGCACCAGGAACCTTCCAGCGGTTGATGGAATGCTGTCTGGGACACCGGAATTTCGAGACGGTCCTGTTATACCTGGATGATGTCATCGTTTATTCCAAAACCTACGAAGACCATCTGAAACACCTGGCAGAAGTGTTTGATGCCCTGGCAATCTACGGCCTAAATGTGAAACCCTCCAAGTGTCACCTCCTGAAACCAAAGGTGCAGTACCTGGGACATGTGGTGAGTGCTGACGGAGTGGCTCCTGACCCCGATAAGATCACCGTGATTAAAGACTGGCCAAGACCCTCCAGCATAAAGGAAGTGCGGCAGTTCCTCGGGTTGGTAGGCTACTACCGAAGATTCATTCCCGGTTTCACCAAAATGGCAGCCCCTATGCAGGACCTCCTGATAGGTCAATCCAGGAAGGCCAAAAACCAGAAGCCGCCCTTCAGGTGGGAAAAGCTGGAAGAGGAGTCCTTCCGCCAGCTGAAGATGGCCCTCACGGGGGATGAAATCCTGGCGTACCCTGATTACGGCCAGCCCTTTATCCTCCACACGGACGCGAGCAACATCGGGTTAGGAGCCATACTGTCCCAGATCCAGCAGGGGAAAGAACGGGTAATCGCTTACGCCAGCCGAAAACTACGGCCCACAGAGAGAAACCCTGAGAATTATAGCTCATTCAAGCTAGAGTTCCTGTCAGTGGTGTGGGCAGTGACCGAACGTTTCAAGCATTACCTTGCCTCTTCCAAGTTCACCGTGTACACGGATAACAACCCGTTGACACACCTGGACACTGCAAAACTTGGTGCCCTGGAGCAGAGATGGATGGCCCGCCTGTCCAACTATGAATTCACCATCAAATACCGGGCGGGACGCTCGAATGCCAACGCGGATGCCCTGTCCAGAATGCCAAACTAACCGGACGTAGGGGAAGATCCAGAAGAACTGGAAGAAGTCGAACTCCCTGCGTTCCACCGTCATGGGATTACCCTGTATTCCCACCGTGTGAGGGACAGGCGCTCTGCTACGTTCAATCCCTTACCCCACTACAGCTGGGCGGAGACACAAGACAGTGATCCCGCAGTCCGTCTGGTGAAGGAAATGCTGACACAGGCCGATGCCCGTCTTGACCCAGATGCTCCAGAGGAGACCAAGCAACTGTGGAAGGAGAAACGTAAGCTGTTTCTCTACAAGGAGAAGCTGTGCCGGAGAGTGGTCAACTCTAGAACACATGAGCTGACCTGGCAGGTAGTGGTCCCAAGACGAGACGCGGCTATGGTTCTGGAGGCATACCACGATGGAGCAGGACACTTCGGATGGAAGAAGCTGGAGTTCCTGTTGCGTGGATGGTTCTACTGGGTAGGCATGAGAGGAGCCATCGAGAGATGGTGCAGAGACTGTGGCCCGTGCAACCTAAGAAGAAAGGACCGTGCCAGCCAGAAGACTCCCCTGCAGTCCATCATCACCAGGCAGCCACCGGAACTGGTAACCCTGGACCATGTGAAACTGGCTCCAAGCAAATCTGGGTAAGTCTACGCCCTCACCATCGTAGATCACTACTCCCGGTTCCTGGTGGTGGTCCCTGTCAAAGACTTAACAGCTCAAACAACAGTCAGAGCCTTCCAGCTACACTTCTGCCGTCCACACGGGTATCCGGAGCAAGTGTTGACGGACCAAGGACCAGCCTTCGAAGCGGAGGTCTTCCAGGAGTTCTGCAACCTGTATGGCTGCAGGAAGATAAGAACAACGCCTAATCACCCTCAGACCAATGGACTATGTGAGAAAATGAACCAGGTGGTGATAGACTTGCTAAAAACGTTGCCCCTGGAAGAACGCAGTCTGTGGCCTGAAAAACTGCCTGATCTGGTGGACTTGTATAATCACATCCCCGTAGGTTCCACCAACTGTACCCCGGCTTACCTAATGAGAGCAAGACCTGGTAAGCTGCCTATTGACCTGGATATGGGAGTCCTGACACCTGAGGACACCTCGCCAGAGGCAGACTGGGATACAGAACGGCAGCAGCAGTATTGGAAAGTACAGGAGAGCGTCGAGCGAAGTCTGTCTCAAGCAAGAGAAAGGCAAGAGAAGGCTTATAACTAGCATGCTCCCGCTGTTCCCCTGGTACCCGGAGAGCAGGTCTTGAAGAGAAAGAGGCGGCTCCACAAGTTGGACGACCAGTGGGAGAAGGACCCGTACACCGTGCTGCCCTCAAGCCATGAGAACCCAAAAGTGTGTGTCATCAGTAAGGATGGAGGAGAGACCACAGCCATTGTCTCCAGAGACCACCTGAAAAAGTGTCCCGAGCTGCTGCAAAGCCCTGAGGAAGATCAAGAGAACCCTCAACCCGCAGAGGAAAGGGAAGAAATGATCAGTACCGTACTCGGAGACTTTCCCCGGTCATGGACTCAAATCAACAACGCAGTCGTGGTACCCATCCTCACCTTTCTCCAGCCAGCCCCTCAAGGGCCTACAGAAGAACAGGAAGTGTCGGGAGAGCAACCAGCCCAGGAGGCAGAAGAATCCATACCAGCAGACCAGGAGAATCAACCCTCTGCTAGTAGTGAGCCTGCCGTGCCCCTAGTAAGCCAAAGAGAACGCAGAAATCTGCCAGGCCTACCCACAACACCTCCTACACCCTGTAGTTCAGAACCAGATAGTGGCTTACGTAGGTCCACCAGGAGCACTAGAGGACAGATGCCCGCGCGCTGGAGAGTCTAATGCCAAGTATATATTTACCTGTACCTACGTAAATGCTGAAAAAGGTTTATGTTTTTGTTGCCTGTTTATTGATTATGTTTCTCTAGTTACCCTGCAGGTTTATTTGGACTGACAGGTTATGGACGCTGAATAACCGGAACTACAATGTAGATAGTTGCACCTTGGTGCCTCTTGCGAAGATGGCCGCGGAAGAGAAAAACCTGTCTGGCATGGCCTCCTTGTGGCCCAAAGTAGCTAGCCTCAGCCTTGCAGCCACACCCAGGGCCAACGTTTGGGGTTTGCTTTGGACAGGTCCCCTACTCTGTTCCAAGACTTCACCTTGTTGGGTGACATGGACACCCGGTTACGGACACGTCGTGACCTCTAAAGACTAAAACTTCTTGTATATATGTTGAAATGTTATTGTTTATGCCCTGTATGTGTTTTCTTGAAAATGTGTTTAGTCCTGGAGTGCTAAAATTCACTAGGGGGGAATGTGACACCCCAGGGGTCGGGTTGCCACAGTGATAGAAAAATCACATCTGAGAGCAAGTGGGAGGTTTCCTGGTCAGGAGCCCTTAAACATGCAACACATCCTGTCCCAGGCCAGATAGGAGAGGAACCTGCCCTATATAAACTGGGTCTGGGGCGGGGTTAGTCAGTCTAACAGTCTAGGAGAGGAGAAAGACAGGGAAAGCAACAGCTAGGAGCTCTGTAGGAGCAGGAGCTGAAGACCAGGGGCTGGAGCTAAGCAGAGCTCGCCCTGGCAGAAGAATATAAGAACCGGACACCGGAGTCCGAGGCTGCGGGGATCTTTAAGTTCAGCAGCAGAAACCAGCCGGCAAGGGATTCCAGGTCCTCTGGCCATAGAAGCCCGGAGGCTCAGTCACAAGGAAGGGACCAGCACCGCCATCGAGGAGCGGAGGCTATCAGAAGGCTCCAAGTCACCAGCCATACGGGTGAGCACCACACGGTATACTCAGGGACGTGGGCTACTTCCACACGCTTACAGCAAGGTAGCCAGGAAGAGTGCAGATAGACGGGGAGGCCTACAACTCCACCTGGCCAGGGGAACTCCTGTTTGTTCACAGACTGACCAGGCCCCTTATGCTAGCCAGTACTCCCGGGAGGGTCTGCCTTAATATCATCAGTAAAGACCCTGAACTGCACTGCAAAGACTCTGAGTCGTTCCTGCTTTCTCACCGCATACAACACTACTAGTACTGGGACGCCCGTGCACCATCACTCCCATCATCCACATTCCCTGCCCTGAGGCTATACTCTTCCCGTGGGGAGTTATCCCATCCTTTGCTGCGCATACCACACCAGCCTCAGCGGTCTGCCTCGCAGCGGCGGTACACCCTGACCGCAATCCACGGGTGGCGTAGTCGGACAATTAACCTAAAACTTATACTATACCGCCACTGGTTTGACCACCCTGAGCCACGGGACCAGGTTGCCGCCACGGAGACTACAATCCCCAGAGACCCGGCTCCGGGTAACCCACTACACGTGTACACTAGGCCCAGGGGGCACGTCATACATGTCTCCCATGATCTTTAAATTACTCAGAACACCCTGTTATACTGAGGAGAGCGACGAAGCAAACTGTTCCCCCTCAGGAACTCCCGAAGCTCCTCCCCCACTAAAGGTACCAAATTGTGGGTGATAACCGTATGCACCGAAGAAAGGTGACCTGCCAGTGGATTCTTGACAATGATTATTATTAATGGCAAATTCTGCCAGCGGTAAGTAGGATGTCCAAACCTCCTGATTTTCGGAGATGAAACACCTGAGCTAGGTCTCCAAATTCTGAATGATACACATGGTCTGTCCATTCGACTGAGGGTGGAAGGCAGAGGAAAAGGACAGCTGCACCCCCAGTCAAGAACAGAATGCCTTCCAGAGCTTGGAAACAAACTGGGTCCCCCGATCTAACACCACATCGGAGGAATATCTGTGAAGCTTCACGATCTCATTTATAAGCACCTGAGCAAGTGTCTTGGCATTTGGAAGTGCAGGTAATGCGGCAAAGTGAACCGTTTTACTGAACCTATCTACAACCACCAAAACTACCGTTTTGCCTGCAGAAGCTGGTAGGTCAGTATTAAAATCCATGGACAAGTGTGCCCATGGCCTACTAGGGATAGGTAGCAGAAGAAGAGTACCAGACGGCCAGGTATGCGAAGCTTTAGAACGCGCGCAAATACTACAAGCAGAAACATGTTCAATCACATCCTGATGCAACCCCAGCCACCAAAAACGACGAGAGAGGAGGTCCGCGGTTGCCTTACCATCTGGATGCCCAGCAAGCAGAGTTGTGATGTTCCTTAATAACTTTGCGGCGCAGATTAGATGGTACAAATAACCTTGCTTAAGGGCAGAAGGCAGGAGCGTCCCCCTGAGCCTCCAACATCCCACCCTCCAGTTCAGGATACAGTGCCGAAATGACTACCCCTTTCCGTAATATCGAGGCAGGGTTCTCATGGTCACCACCACCAGGGAAGCTCCGGGACAAAGCGTCAGCCTTGACAAAGCATCAGCCTTGACATTTTTGACCCCTGGACGAAAAGTGACAACAAAATTGAACCTAGTAAAAAACAGGGACCATCTGACTTGCCTAGGGTTGAGACGTTTAGCTGACTGGAGATATGACAGGTTATTATGGTCAGTAATAGAATGGACTGCCCCCTCCAACCAATGTCACCATTCTTCGAACGCCAATATGATCGCCAAAAGTTCACTATTACCCACGTCATAATTTCTCTCAGTCGAAGACAATTTTTTAGAAAAGAAGGCGCATGGATGCCATTTACCAGGGGACGGACCCTGAGACAACACAGCCCCAACCCCCGACATCCGACGCATCAACCTCCACAATAAAGAGTTGGGAAATATCGGGTTGACTGAGTATAGGTGAAGTGGCAAAATGATTCTTTAAGGAAGAAAAAGCCTGGAGGGAGGCATCCGACCATTTGGAAAAATTGGACCCCTTCTTAGTTCTTAGTCATGTCAGTAAGGGGTTGCACAATTACAGAGTAATTTTGGATGAATTTCCGGTAAAAATTAGTAAAGCCCAGAAAACATTGAAGAGCCTTCAGGTTCTTGGGACAGTCCCTATCAAGGATTGCAAGGATCTTCTCCGGATACATCCGAAAACCCGAAGATGACATCAAATACCCAAAAAACTGCACCTCCTTAACAGCGAAAACACATTTTTACAGTTTGGCATAAAGTTTGTTATCCCTTAATATCTGGAGCACCTTCTTAACATGCCCCCGATGTGTCTCAAAATCAGGTGAGTAAACCAAAATCTCATCCAGATAGACCACCACAAACCTCCCCACCAAATGATGGAAAATATCATTTATGAAATGCTGGAATACCACAGGTGCATTGGTCAAACTGAAAGGCATAACCAGACTCTCGAAATGCCCTTCAGGGGTATTGAATGCTGTTTTCCTTTCGTCCCCTTCTCTGATTCTAACCAGATTGTAGGCTCCCCTTAAATCAATTGGAGAATACCTTAGCTCATACAACCTGGCTGAACAAATCAGGAATAAGGGGATATGGATCACAGATGGTAATTTGATTTAATTCCCGGAAATCTAAACAGGGACGTAGACCGTCATCTTTTTTCTTCACAAAGAAAAACCCTGCCGCCACGGGCGAAGATGATGGTCTGATATGTCCCTTTTCCAGACTTTCCGCAATGAAATCCTTCATGGCTTGTCTCTCAGGGCCAGAAAGATGATACAGTCTGGACTTCGGTAGTTTAGCTCCGGGGGTCAGGTTAATAGGACAGTCATATGCACGATGAAGAGGCAAATCCTGATACCCCCTCTCAGAAAAATACATCCTCAAAACCAGGCAGAAAAGCAGGTAATATTTCCGTAGAGACAGTAGCAAGGGAAATATCTAAACCGTTCTCATGGCAGTAATCCGTCCATTCAATAATCTCCCCGGTTTGCCAATTCACCAACGGATTATGTTTAACAAGCCAAGGAATACCCAAAACAATAGGCATGGAAAGACTGTCCAGGACATAGCAAGGGATTTTTTCACAATGAACTGACCCCACTCTCAGTTTTACATTATGTACAATCTGAGTAAATGCTCTCTGTGCAAGTGGCGCCGAGTCGATGGAGAAGATTGAACTAGGTTTAGCTAAAGTACAGCAAGCAAGTTTATGAGTTTTCACAAACTCAGCATCAACCATGTTGACTCCGGCTCCACTGTCAACAAACACAGAAATTTTCTCGGTTTTGCTCTCTAGCACCACCTCTGCTGTCAGGACCAACCGGGAACTGCAGGTTGGCAACAAATTCACCCCTTGTTTATCCAACTCCAGACTACCAAGAGTTAATCGAGTCTCCTTTTGTTTGGACAGGTCCCAAGAATATATCCCTTTTTTCCACAAAAAAAACATACGCCTTTTTTTTGCAAATCTCCTGGGAAATGTATGATGCAGAGACACCCCCTAACTGCATGGGTTCCTCCACCTCCCGCAGTACTGGTTCACTGCCAGACCGCTCCCCCTGCAGAGGTACATAACCCCGACAAGAAGGCTCCGGAGAAGGTGGTCTCACCCACCTACCCCGAAGGCATCTATCAAGACGTATGACCAACGACATGGCCGCCTCCAAGGACTGAGGGGTTCCATATACTACCAAGGAATCTTTCAACCTTTCAGTAAGACCCTTACAAAATTGACTTCTAAGGGCTGAGTCATTCCATTTGGAATCCGTTGCCCATCTACGGAATTCCGGACTGTACGTTTCCACTGACCGAAAAACCCCTCCACAGACAGGAGACAAACCGAGTCCTGTGGTAAAGAAAACGTCCACGACTGAGGATCTCCCTGCAGTAGAGAGATCACAATTCCAACCCATTGCTCTTCATTTCCAGAGGGGTAAGGACAAAGTTTAAAATACAGTTTGCAGGCCTCATTGAATACAAAAAACTTGTCCCTACCTACTGAAAACCTTTCCGGGAGGGCAACCTTGGGTTCAGGCTGGATAGGCCTACCTGCAGAGACCCCCACATTGGCGACCTGTAGCCGCTAATGCTGCTGCTGAACCTCACAACGGATGTCATTCACCTCCAGAGACAGACTGCACAGCCGCTCTGTGAGCTTTGCAACTGAACCCATACCAAGGAGAAAGGAAAAAAAAAACACGCCCAAAAAACACACACACACAAAAAAAAAAGTGTCAATTTTTTTTTCCTTTTCAAAATGTGCTCGGCCGGTGATAATGTCACACAAGATGTGGAAAGACTTAGGGTAACACAATGGGAAAGGGAGCCCAGACTCTGGGGTAAGGGGGGAGTGGAGACCTCCTAGGCTGATCTAATATCACCCTGTCTCCACTAACATCCCTATATTGGTTCTTTAACAATCGCCGCACGCGAACCTCGCCCTGTCTTTCCCTGGCGTTAAGCCCTGGCTAGGGAAGGGAGGGGGATGAGCGCTAATCGATCTCCACTGACAACTAAAGACAACAAGGGGGAACAAACAAGGGAAGATAGCTTAGCTTTAAGTTGACTTCAGAGAGATAAACACCCTTCCTCATTGCTCCAGAGAGGAAGAAGTAATGCACTTGCTCCGAGCCTTCACAAGGGATAATGTGAGTATCGCCGGCACCTCCCTCTAGCAGACAGCAGGTATTTAAACACCCAGGCCAGGGTGTTAATTAGCCAGAGGAAGGTAGCCCCTGGGTCCTAGAGACACAGCCTCTAAGAAGGACAGCGTTGCCCAGTAAGATGGCGCTACCCATTTTTGTAATCATTTGCAGCTGTGGAATTGTCAATATAAAACTCCCACATCCCCTCACACCACACTCCCTGATGAAGCAGGAGCGAAGCGGCATTGGAGTGGTGTGAGGGGGTTGTGGTATGTCCCTATTACTAACATCTGGATGTTTATTGCACTTTTGGCCATTTTTTCTTATTTGTATTATGTTAAGGCACTCTGCACTTTTATCATTGGGATACCTCACTTGAGAATTTTATAAGCTGAGTTGCTTTATTTACTGAGATTTTACTGACCTCTAGTGGTGTATATATATGTGTCACCCAGGGAGATAAAGGGGACTCGGTACCCTGGCCTTTTACCTTGTTTAGGAGGTCACGGCAGTCGGCTCCCGGGTCCGTACTCTGGGTCTCTCTTTAAAAAGGGGTTTTAGTGTACAGTTTGTCTCGTGACGCCACCTGTGGTTTCCGGTAATGGTTACCGGCGCTGCTGCAGACCTCCGGGGGGGTGGGGGGGTGATAGGATGGCAGCTGGGATGTTTCTGCTCCCCACAGGCAGAGCGGGCCCCCGGGGCAGTGTAGGTGTAGATCGTGGTGATGCTGGGGCTTGTGGTGCAGGAGAGATGGCGCAGTGGAAATAACTGACGGAGGCAGTGCAGTCATCTGAGTTTTACTCACAGTTCTTGTTCAAGTTTCTCAGGTACACTGCACGGGTGTCAGCCTCCGCGTCGCACTGCGTCCACCTGGTAAGGGGTCCAGCACTTTCTCAAGTATATCAGGAGCGCTTGACGGAACCCCACTTTCTTTATGTTCCTTACTAGACCGACTTCTCGCGCCGGGTCTTCTCCCTCCTGCCCTGCGCTTTCCCACACACAGTCCTGATCGGGTGCTCTGAAGTCCGCCTGGGCAACCTGGGGTTCCCGGACCTACTTGATGCCCTTCACGGTGACTAGGGTGAGACTGTGGCAACTGCACCATGAAAGTGCAGAAGCCTCCAGTTTTCCAGCCGAGACCTGGAGTAACACGGTTGGTCCAGGGACTGGTTCCCTTCTTGCGGCCTGGTCCCTCCGTCATTTGACAGATTAGAGTGTACGGGTGGCTTCCTGCTCCTTCCGTACCCCTGGTACCCCTTCAGTTACCGGAGCCTTCATCCTCTGCTCCCCTCCTGGGCCTCTGTTACTAGGCCCCACTTGTGGAGCAGAGCTCCTGAAGAGACTCTGCTCCCCTCCTCTCCTTACTACTCACTGACTGACTGTCCTCACTGACCTGCCACCCTAAGATGGCTTCCCTTTAAATACCTCCTACAATGGTGCTCCCCTACACTACATCCTCCACCCACACCCACTACTGGTTCCCCCTCTCTTTGGTTCCCCCCACTCCAGCCAGGGACAGGGCTCAGCAGAGACACAATGCATCTTGCCCTTCCAGCTGACATGGAGTAGTGTAGTGTTGTGTGCAGGTGTTGGGGGTTCCGGGCAGCACTCCCTCCTTACCTGAGAGAAGGAGGCACTACACCTCTGGGTGAGGGGCAGTACCTCTGTGGCGACTGAACCCTCAGGGGCGCCACATATACTATTTCTGTGGTCCAGCTTTCTGATGTAATATAATACAACATGTCAGCATTGCACTTGATCTTAAAGACATCGGCATTATTTACTATATCTGAATGACTAAACTATATGTGTTCATTATGATTTAACTTGGAATTGACCATCCATATTAAATATATAGCTGTGTATGTACATAAATTACGGACCTAGTGTATTCATCTTTTGTTGTATAATCATGAAGTGCAATTATTAATTTATCTATTGCGGACATGCTCATCCCCCCTCTTATATTAATTTTTAATTTGTTTGTTGCATTTTTAATGTCCTTGCCTGTGTGTATTTTTTAATCTTTTTTTGTATAATAAAGGTTATTGCATTATATAAAGCCTGTTGGGTACTCTTTATAAGGTCTTTGGTTAGTTGGGTAACTAACTTTAATTATTGGCATTTCCTTCATTGATAGGATTTCTAGCCTCTAAGAAGGTGTCTGTAATACCAAACGAAGAGATCTCCTGCAACCAACATCAAGGCGACTGTCTGTCACTTCTGACACACCCGTGACAGTGTGACTGCAGACTTATGAATTTGCAGCCAGTGGTCTGGAGTTTGCAGGCAGTTCTTTTGTGGATGGAAAGAAAAATTTACAAAAAATAAATTTGGTCATTAGACCCTTTCTTAAGAAGCTCGGCAAACGTACAGTCACATGGAAATTGATATATAGTAAATTAGTGCCTCCTAATTTACTTTGGCTACGTGATTTATCATGCAAATAGACAGCGTGTCTGAAACTCTTTCTTAACATGGCAGGATGACAATCAAAATGTCAGATATTAAAAGTAAAATATCACTGTAGTTTGTGTCCTAACCAGCATAATTTAAAAAAAAAAAAAAAAATATATATATATATATATATATATATATATATATATATATATATATGACGCGCCCCCTGGGCCATATTCTTTAAGGGAATACCCGGAGCCGGATCAGATGGGGGTTGTAGTCTCCGAGTGGCTGTGACCCGGTCCGTGCCCAGGGTGTCAAGCTCAGTGTGTGGCAGTCCTTACTGATGTTACTAAAGTTCTTTTATGTCGACTACGCCACCCGTTGAATTGCGGTCACTACGGCCGCCGCTGCAGCAAGGTCCGCTGAGGCTGATGGTGTTTGTGCAGCTTAGGTAGTATAACCCCCAACGGGAGGGGTATAGCCTCAGGGGGGTCAGGTGCAGAGGATGGTGGTTGTGGAGGTGCAGGGATGATGGTAATGAGAGTCAGAGTCGGGTTGTGCAGTTCAGGGTTCTTTACTTACTGCAGATGTTCCGGTCACTCCGGCCTTGAGTGACCACCCGAGCCGTGCTGCGTCCACCAGGTCCTGGACTCGGCCAACCCCCAAGTAGTTCTGGAGCGTGGTTCTGAGCTCCCGTTCTGTCCTGTCCTCGTCTCTGGCCTTCCCCACCAGGGATCCACCTATGTCCGGCTCCCTCGGGCCTCTTGTTGGCGAACCCTTTTCCTCTGGGTTCCCTGACCCTATGCGTGGTCTGCCTTCCGGGTGGATATGGTGGGTGGCCGTGGCAGATGCTGCCCACGGCCTCCGGTCTCTGGCTGAGGTATGCTGTAGCCCCCACCAGTTTGGGATCCGGTACCCTGTTGCCAACTCTTCACCCTGTGGTTGTATTTGGGGTCTCAGAGTTCCTTCTTTCTCCCCCTCTGGGTCTTTCTTGCTCTCCTCTCTCACTCTTGGGCTGGGGCTGCTCTGCTCTTCTGCTCTCTTCCACTGTTCTGCAAAGACTCACAGACTGACTGACTGTGGCTGACTGACTTCTCTCAGACTGACCCTGATCTTAGATGGTGCCCACCTTATATACTCCCTCTATGTGTGAGCTCAGGTGACCAGCACCCAATGAGCTCCTAACTTTACCCAGGCTGCTCCCCCTATCTGCCCCTACACTACTGGGATGTACCACCCCCCTCCCACTCCAGCCAAGGACAGACTCGATCGTACCTGCACATTTCTAAGTGGGAGTACCGTTGGTCTGCCCTCCGGAAATGGGATGTATGTAGTGCATGCAGCTGACTGAGCTCAGTTCCACACTCCATCCTTACCCGGGAGTGGAATATCACACCTCTGGGTTGAGGTGCAATACCCCTGTAGCAGCCGAATCCTCAGGGTGCTACATTCCCCCCTGGTAAATCACAGCACGTCCTCGGGCTGTAAGATATAAACAACACCAAAACATACAATTTTTGCATAAACAACATAATAAAACATCATATAAAACTTTTCATATAAAACTTTTCATTAGAAACATTCTTGTCTTCTGGTTCCTCCAGTCACGGTGCAACTTGTGACCGGGTAAAGTGCTACAGTCTCTTAAAGAAAATGGTTTCCTATAAAACCGGTAGGGGGCGCTTTAGGAAGCGCAACTATATACAAGGGATATGGCCGCTCTCAGTCCTCGGCCAGGTATTAGGGAGGAATGACCGCTCTCAGTCCTCGGTCAGTGGGAATGGGGACACACGGGTTAACAGTTCAGTTCTCTGGTCCCAACGGGGACTATATTAGCAGCAACGGTTCACTGTGCCCCGACGGGCAACTATATACAGTCTCTACTCTGCTGTACTCAACGACGACGTCCTCCTGCTCTTTCTTTGTGATTAACTTTAGCTTCAGACCCGTCCGGGTCCTCTTGCTTCTCCTCACACTGCAGCTCCTCCTCCGTCAGGCGATGCACATTGAGGGCGTAGGGTCCTTTGGCACACTTGTGCCGGGTGAAGGTGACCTCGTCCCCTATATAAAGGTCACGACCTCTGTGTCCCTCCGGTAGGTGGGACTCAACGTCTCTTCTTGTCACGAAGACGTCGCCTGGGGTGCGGTGATCTCGGATGAAGCCCCACCCGTGCTGCATATTAAACTTGATCACAGTCCCGGTGGAAGGGGGACCATGAGCTGCACGGGGGTCTCTCCTGGTCCGGCTCTTCTGCTCCGCGCTCCTGACTTGGGCTTGCTGTTCCCGGACCCGCCTCTCTCTCCGCTCCCTCTCAAAGACCTCGAGCTGCTGGCGGCAGCACTCTGCACGCTCCGCTGCGGCTGCCTGAGTCTCCTGAGTGAACCCCATGAGATCTTCTCCGGTGGGGTCCCACTCAAACTGTGCCTCCTCTAGCGGGGGCGAGATCCTCTTTACAGGTTTCGGAACCGGAATCAGGGGTTCGTCTAGGGGTCTCTCTTTCCGGAGTCGGGGATGGTGAAACTCCGGTGGCCATATAAAGGGCTGCCCATCCGGGCACGTATGTTGGGCGAACAGATCTTCTCCCAGATGCGGCACTCTTGGTTTTATGGGCGCGGTGGTGGTGGCGCCCGGGTTGCCCAGGCCTTGCGGCCAGGCCTGGGGCACCTGGAAAGTGAAGGTCACCGTAAGGACGGCGGCGCCCTGGGCTACTTGGCCCTGCGACCAGGCCGGTGGCTCCGCGGAGGTAGGGGGCGCTGTTGGTATTGCGGCGCCCGGGGGTACTAGGCCCTGCGACCAGGCTGGTGGTACTTCCTGCTTGGTCACGCTCGGGGTCGAGGCGTGTGACGTCACAGGGGTCGCGGCTTCCGTTTGAGGCCTAGTCGGCGGCGGTGACGTTGCGGTTACGGGCACGGCAGGGGGTACTTCGGGCTCTGCGACGGGGAGCTGGGGCAGGTACGCGGTTTCCCGGTTTGGGGTAGAGACGTCCCCTTTACCTGCCTCCTTTCGTTCGGCTCCCTTCTCGGCGCCGTCTCCGGCCTTCAGTCCTCCTGCGCCATCCTCAGAGGCGGTCTGTCTCCTCGTCTCGGGTGGCGTGCTCCGCTGACGAGTCTCGGTCTGCTGGGCCATCTCACGGCTCCACTCCGCCAACGTCTCTCGCTGCACCCGGGCCATCCTCCGTGCGAGGCCCTCCAGCGCAGTCTGTGCACACTCCCGATCTCGGGGGAGCTGTGCCAAGACCTCCACTAAGCCTAGTGGGGTCGTTGCTTCTAGCAGGCTCCTGACCAACGGGTCGGTGCTGCTCTGCTCTCCTCCCGTTGTCTCCAGCAGGCCTTCTGGAGTGGCGACCGGCAACAGGCTCCTGACCACTGGGTCGGTGCTGCCTGGAGTGGCGGCTCGCATCAGGCTCCTGACCACTGGGTCGGTGCTGCCTGGCTCTCCCTCCATCTCCGGGTAGGCTCTTTCTGGACTCTGCTCCAGGCTTCTTGTCTCCGGGTGCGCTCTCTCCAGACTGCTCCAGGCGACACCCATCTTTGTTCTCTTGTTCTCAGTCCTCCCACTTCGAGGGCGGTCCCGGGGCCACTTGGTGATTGTCAGCTCCAGGGGCAGTTCTTTCACGCTGACAGACACCTCTAGCATCACAGTCTCTGTTGGTGGGGGCGGTTTCCACTTTTGGCGCAATGTTCGGTCCTGGCCCACGATGGGAGGCGGCCTCTTACCACCCTCTGGCACGCCCATAATGGCGTCCGCTCTTCCAAGGCGGGAAACCTTTGGAAATGGCGGGAATCGTCTCCCAGTGGCGGGAAACTCTGCAGATGGCGGGAAAAAGCGGTTAATGGCGGACAACCGGCGGGAATCGATCTGTGACGGAGTCCGATGGCGGGGACCCTCCGGAACCGGCAGGAGACTTCTTTTTGAGGTAAACTTGTTCTTTTCTTCAGGCACGCAGTACCCGGGTGTTGCGGGCACGTAATCCTGCCGACTACGCCAAAGTTGACGCGCCCCCTGGGCCATATTCTTTAAGGGAATACCCGGAGCCGGATCAGATGGGGGTTGTAGTCTCCGAGTGGCTGTGACCCGGTCCGTGCCCAGGGTGTCAAGCTCAGTGTGTGGCAGTCCTTACTGATGTTACTAAAGTTCTTTTATGTCGACTACGCCACCCGTTGAATTGCGGTCACTACGGCCGCCGCTGCAGCAAGGTCCGCTGAGGCTGATGGTGTTTGTGCAGCTTAGGTAGTATAACCCCCAACGGGAGGGGTATAGCCTCAGGGGGGTCAGGTGCAGAGGATGGTGGTTGTGGAGGTGCAGGGATGATGGTAATGAGAGTCAGAGTCGGGTTGTGCAGTTCAGGGTTCTTTACTTACTGCAGATGTTCCGGTCACTCTGGCCTTGAGTGACCACCCGAGCCGTGCTGCGTCCACCAGGTCCTGGACTCGGCCAACCCCCAAGTAGTTCTGGAGCGTGGTTCTGAGCTCCCGTTCTGTCCTGTCCTCGTCTCTGGCCTTCCCCACCAGGGATCCACCTATGTCCGGCTCCCTCGGGCCTCTTGTTGGCGAACCCTTTTCCTCTGGGTTCCCTGACCCTATGCGTGGTCTGCCTTCCGGGTGGATATGGTGGGTGGCCGTGGCAGATGCTGCCCACGGCCTCCGGTCTCTGGCTGAGGTATGCTGTAGCCCCCACCAGTTTGGGATCCGGTACCCTGTTGCCAACTCTTCACCCTGTGGTTGTATTTGGGGTCTCAGAGTTCCTTCTTTCTCCCCCTCTGGGTCTTTCTTGCTCTCCTCTCTCACTCTTGGGCTGGGGCTGCTCTGCTCTTCTGCTCTCTTCCACTGTTCTGCAAAGACTCACAGACTGACTGACTGTGGCTGACTGACTTCTCTCAGACTGACCCTGATCTTAGATGGTGCCCACCTTATATACTCCCTCTATGTGTGAGCTCAGGTGACCAGCACCCAATGAGCTCCTAACTTTACCCAGGCTGCTCCCCCTATCTGCCCCTACACTACTGGGATGTACCACCCCCCTCCCACTCCAGCCAAGGACAGACTCGATCGTACCTGCACATTTCTAAGTGGGAGTACCGTTGGTCTGCCCTCCGGAAATGGGATGTGTGTAGTGCATGCAGCTGACTGAGCTCAGTTACACACTCCATCCTTACCCGGGAGTGGAATATCACACCTCTGGGTTGAGGTGCAATACCCCTGTAGCAGCCGAATCCTCAGGGTGCTACATTTATAGTACAGACCAAAAGTTTGGACACACCTTCTCATTCAAAGATTTTTCTGTATTTTCATGACTATGTAAATTGTACATTCACACTAAAGGCATCAAAACTATGAATTAACACATGTGGAATTATATAGTTAACAAAAAAGTGTGAAACAACTGAAAATATGTCTTATATTCTAGGTTCTTCAAAGTAGCCACCTTTTGCTTTGATGACTGCTTTGCACACTCTTGGCATTCTCTTGGCACCCCCAATCCTGGTATGCATGGCACCCCTCACCCCCAATCCTGGTATGCATGGCACCCTTCACCCCCAATCCTGGTATGCATAGCACCCCTCACCCCCAATCCTGGTATGCATGGCACCTCTCACCCCCAATCCTAGTATGCATGGCACCCCTCACCCCCAATCCTGGTATGCATGGTACCCAATCCCTATCCTGGTATGTATGGTACCCCTCATCCTGGTATGGATGGTACCCCTCATCCCTGTCCTGGTATGGATGGCACCCCATCCCTCTTCCTGGTATGCATGGTACCCCTCATCCCTATCCTGGTATGCATGGCCCCTCATCCGAATCCTGGTATGCATGGCCCCCCACATCCCTATCCTGGTATGCATGGTACCCCTCATTCCTATGCTGGTATGCATGGCCCCCTCATTCCCAATCCTGCTATGCATGGCACCCCTAATCCCCAATCCTGCTATGCATGGCACCCCTTATACCCAATCCTGCTATGCATGGCACCCCTCATCCCCAATCCTGCTATGCATGGCACCCCTCATCCCCAATCCTGGTATGCGTGACACCCCTCATCCCCAATCCTGCTATGCATGGCAACCCTCATCCCCAATCCTGCTATGCATGGCACCCCTCATTCCAAATCTGGTATACATGGCACCCCTCATCCCCCAATTCTGGTATGTATGGTACCCAATCCCTCATCCTAGTATATATGGCACCACTCATCCCCCAATCCTGGTATGCATGGCACTCCATCCCTCATCCTGGTATGTATGGTACCCCTCATCCCTATCCTGGTATGTATGGTATCCCTCATCCTGGTATGCATGGCATCCCATCCCTCATCCTGGTATGCATGGCACCCCATCCCTCATCCTGGTATGCATGGTACCCCTCATCCCTATTCTGGTATGCATGGTACCCCTCATCCCTATTCTGGTATGCATGGCACCCCTCACCCCCAATCCTGGTATGTATTGCACCCCATTCCTCATCCTGGTATGCATGGCACCACTCATCCCCCAATCCTGGTATGTATGGCACCCCTCATCGCCCAATCCTGGTATGTATGGTACCCCTCATCCCCCAATCCTGGTATGTATGGTACCCTTCATCCCCCAATCCTGGTATGTATGGCACCCCTCATTCCCCAATCCTGGTATGTATGGTACCCCTCATCCCCCAATACTGGTATGTATGGCACCCCTCATCCCCCAATCCTAGTATATATGGCACCCCTCATCCCCCAATCCTGGTATGTATGGTACCCTTCATCCCCCAATCCTGGTATGTATGGTACCCCTCATCCCCCAATCCTGGTATGTATGGTACCCCTCATCTCCCAATCCTGGTATGTATGGTACCCCTCATCCCCCAATCCTGGTATGCTTGGTACCCCTCATCCCCCAATCCTGGTATGTGTGGGCCCCTCATCCCCAATCCTGGTAAGTATGGTACCCCTCATCCCCCAATGCTGGTATATGTGGCCCTTCACCCCCTAATCCTGGTATGCATGGCACCCCTCATCCCCCAATCCTGGTATGTGTGGCCCCCTCATCCCCAATGCTGGCATGCATGGCACTTCTCACCCCCCAATCCTTGTATGCATGGTACCCCTCATCCCTAGCATGGTGTGTATGGTCCCCTCACCCCACAATCCTGGTATGTATGACACCCCTCATCCCTTTTACGCTGCCCACATATAAAAAAATAAACACTTATACTCACCTTTCTTCCCTGTGCTCCAGCGCTGCGGTGTCCTTTTCTGCCAGAGGCCGGGGATGGAGTGTGGCTCCGGAGTACGCACGTGCCCATACCGCGCTGTCCGCCGCCATTTTGCTGCGAATGTATCTTCAGTAAAATGGCGGCGGATAGCGCTATGCACATGCGCCGATTCCGACGCCTTCACTCCTGCCCCGGTCTCCGGCAACGCTCCTCCCGGTCAAGTAAGTATGTAAGCATGGCGCCGGAGTTCGCGGTATGCACTCAGTGTCTACGCATACCGTGATCTCCGGCGCCATACACACTCCTCTTACCTGTAATGGCTCCATGCGTGCTTCTGTTTGGAGCCAGACTGCGCAGGCGTGTCGCGCTTGTGCAGTCTATAAAGGCTTCAGACAGAGGTACGCATCTCCCGTTATTTTATAGATATAGGGTATGTGCACACGATGCAGAAATGCTCAGGATTTTTTCCTGAGCGTTTCTGCATCTCTCTGGCAGGAAAAAACGCATGCAGATTGTACATGCGGTTTCCTGCCAGGGACATGCGGAAATGAAGCGGTCTTCACTTTCATTTCCGCATGCGGGTTGACAAGCGCTTCCCAAGCGATTTTAGCATCACTTGGAAAGTGCTTGTCAATTTCACACTATATAAATCCATGCAACCGGCATGGATTTATATAGTGTGTGATGTCAAAAAATAAAAAATAAATCTATACGTTACCCTCTGATGGCCCCCGGTGTCCTGCTTCATCGGTCCCGGCTGCCGGCAGTGAAGACTGTAGGACCTTCCGACGTCAGCGTCACGTGACCCGTCACATGACTCTGACGTCAGCGAAGGTCCTTCTTCATTCAAACGCGAAGTGCCCGGGAAGCCGGCAGGACGCAGCGCGGGCCGTCAGAAGGTGAGAATATATATATTTTTTATTTTATTCTTTTGGTACCTGGGTCTGGATGAGAGTCCTCTCATCCACACCCGGGTACCATCCGCACATTAGACCGCATGAAAAGCGCATCAACATATACAGTGATGCGGATTCCATGCGGTCTAATGCAAGTCAATGGCGGCAAAAGAGCAGCGTTTCCGCAAAATTAATTGACATGCTGCGGATTTTTGACCGCAGCGTTTACGCTGCGGAAAAATCCGCATCATGGGCACAGCACATGCGGATTTCCATTGGGGAACATTGCTGCCCTTCTACCATGCGTTTTTCATGCGTTTCCGCGGCGTTTACGCAACTGCAAAAACGCCGCGGAAACGCATGAAAAACGCATCGTGTGAACTCAGCCATACAGTGGGGAAAAAAATATTTAGTCAGCCACCAATTGTGCAAGTTCTCCCACATAAAAAGATGAGAGGCCTGTAATTGACATCATAGTTAGACCTCAACTATGAGAGACAAAATGAGAAAACAAATCCTGAAAATCACATTGTCTGATTTTGAAAGAAATTTGTTTCAAATTTTGGTGAAAAATAAGTATTTGGTCAATTACAAAAGTTAATCTCAATACTTTGTTATATATCCTTTGTTGGCAATGACAGAGGTCAAACGTTTTCTGTAAGTCTTCACAAGGTTGGCACACACTGTTGCTGGTATGTTGGCCCATTCCTCCATGCAGATCTCCTCTAGAGCAGTGATGTTTTGGGAATGTCGCTAGGCAACACGGACTTTCAATTCCCTCCAAAGGTTTTCTATAGGGTTTAGATCTGGAGACTGGCTAGGACACTCCAGGACCTTGAAATGCTTCTTACGAAGCCACTCCTTCGTTGCCCTGGCGGTGGCTTGGGATCATTGTCATGTTGAAAGACCCAGCCATGGTTCATCTCCAATGCCCTTGCTGATGGAAGGAGGTTTGCACTCAAAATCTCACGATACATGGCCCCATTCATTCTTTTATGTACATGGATCAGTCTTCCTGGTCCCTTGGCAGAGAAAAAGCCCCAAAGCATGATGTTGCCACCCCCATGCTTCACAGTAGGTATGCTGTTCTTTGGATGCAACTCAGCATTCTTTCTCCTCCAAACATGATGAGTTGTGATTCTACCAAACAGTTCAACTTTGGTTTCATCTGACCATATGGCATTCTCCCAATACTCTTCTGGATCATCCAAATGCTCTCTAGCAAACTTCAGACGGGCCAGGACATGTAATTGTGGCACCCCAGGGGTCTGGTTTCCACAGTAACGGCAATGTTATGTCTGAGAGCAGGTGGGAGGTCTCTTGGTCAGGGATCCTGTGCATGCCACACCTCCTGCCCAGTCCCTGGGAGGGGAAGAACTTCCCCTATATAAACCTAGGGCTGAGGCAGGGTTAGTGAGTAGAGAAGAAGTAGAGACAGAGAAGAGAAGCAGATATAGGAAAAGAACATCAGGAGCTCTGTGGGAGCAGTGCTACAAGGAGTCAGGGGCTGGCAGCTGCAGAGCTCGCCCTGACTGAGAAGTTATCACCGGACCCGGAGTCCGAGGCTGTGGGGACTAACTCCTATCCAGCAGCAGAAACCGACCGGCAGGGGATTGCAGGTCCTCTGGCCCAGAAACCCGAAGGCACGGTCACACGCGTGGGACCAGCACCGCCGTCGTGGAGCGGAAGCTACTAGAAGGCCCCGAGTCACCGGCCATACGGGTGAGCACCACACGGTACACTCAGGGACGTGGGCTACTTATACCCGCTTCTAGCAAGGTAGCCAGAAGAGTATCGTTAGTTTGGGAGGCCTACAACTCCGCCTGGCCAGGGGAGATCCCATCTGCTCAAGGACTGACCAGGCCCCAATCGCTAGCCAGTACTCCGGGAGGGTCTATCGTTGTCACCAGTAAAGACCCTGAACTACACCGTACCGTCTCCGAGTGGTTCCTGCTACCCCCATCATCCACGTCGGCTGGCCTGAGGCCATACCCCTCCCGTTGGGGGTTATACTATCACGCTGCACAATCCTACCACCGGCCTCAGCGGTCTGCCCTGCAGCAGCAGCTCCTTAGCTGTACTCAACGGGTGGCGTAGTCATCCAACATCTACCGCTAATACAGCGCCACTTAGTCTGACTCCCTGGGCACGGACCGGATCACCGCCACGAGACTACAACCCTCAAGAGATCCGGCTCCGGGTAAGCTCCCGCGTGCGCAACGCAGCGCGACACAGGCCCAGGGGCGCGTCAACTTTTGGCGTAGTCGGCAGGATCTCGTGCCCGCAACCACCGGGTACTGCGTGCCTGAAAAAGACTGTTCAAACTTACCTGTGGTGAAGATTCCCGCCATCCGGCGCCATCTTCCGCTTCCTTCCCGCCATCGGTGGAGTTTTCCCGCCATCCGGCGCCATCTTCAGCCTTCTTCCCGCCATACGTGGAGTTTTCCCGCCATTGGACGCCATCTTGAGGACGCCGCGCGGGAAGTAGAGGGGCGTGGACTCCGAAAGCGCGCGAGAACTGAAGCCCCGCCTCACGTCCGGACGTTGCGTAAGGTCCTGGAAGGAGCCCAGCAGACGCCGACGTCACAGGAGCGCGACGGAAGGTCCTCAACCCTGACGATTCACTGCGGAGCCGCGGCCTACGGAAGAGGATCATCGCAAGGTAGGCCACGGTCCACTAGGGGGGAGAAGGATGCCGGATACGGAGGAGAGCTTCACCGCTTCAACCCCCGCCAGCGCCACCGCTGTTGCGGTCATGCCTTTCACCATGCCCTATATCCCGGGGGCAGCCTGGCTACCCCAGTACTCAGGGGAGTCACATACCCTGCATGACTTTAGAGAAAAGCTGGATAGCCTCTTCCAGGTGTACCCCCTCACAGAGGAGCAAAAAGTGAGCATCCTGGTGGCCCAATTAACCGGGGCAGCCCAAAGGGAGGTAAAGTCCTGGCCACCTGGGGGGAGGACTGTCGCAGGGATACTAACCCGGCTGAGGGACACCTTTGCTACCCGCACCTCAGCCGAGATCAAGCTTAGATTCTACGGGTGCAAACAGCGGGCACATGAGAGTATAAGGGACTATGCCCTGAACCTACAAGAGGCCCTGAGAGCCATTAAGCAGACCGACCCTGACGGCGTGGGAGACGAGGACAGGCTGTTGACTGAACAATTTATAGAGGGTTTATATTGCAATGCCCACCGAACCCAGTTGCGGGCAATGGCCTTACAGGACCCTCATCTGGGATTTGCACAGTTGAAGGACAGAGCCATCCGGGTGCTTCGAGAACCGGCACCAGGTGGCGTTGTGACCCCCAGACACCCCACTACAACTTACCACCAGGAGGCGGCGCCCTTGTCGGCAGGGCCTGTGGGAGCTGATGCGCAGGCTTTGAACAATGACCCGGCTCCAGACCTGCACCATCAGGTCCAAGAGCTAGCTAAACGCGTTGCTGCGCTAACCCGAACTGTGCAGTCTTTACAGGTTTCCACTCCAGGGAAGATCCAGCTGGCATCCGGACCGGAGGACATCCCGTGGCGTCGACCAAGGAGGACCCCACCGGCCAGAGGAAGACCCAGCGACCGATACAACGAGGACGGACGACCCATCTGCCGCCGCTGCAATCAACCCGGACATATGGCAAGGTACTGTCCTTTAAACTGGCACAACCTGGGGTAGAGGGCCAACCCCCAGGAAAAAGATCACCAGGCCCATCGAACTGGCGCGACAAATATGTGGGAGGACGTCCAGTCTTACCCGTGGTACTGGATGGCATTCCTATGAGTGCCCTACTGGACACCGGGTCACAGGTCACCACCATCCCGTACGTGCTCTTCAAGCAGTACTGGAATGACTCGGATATCACCCGCTACCCTGACGACGACTTGAGTATCATCGCCAGCAATGGTCAGCCCGTGCCACAGATTGGATTTAAAGAGGTGACCATTAAAATCGGTAGAGTCGAACTGGCAGCACAGGGACTGATCATTGTAGACATTGACAAACACGAGAGTCACCCAAAGATAACTCTAGGAACTAATGTAATTGAAAATTGTCTTGCAGAGGTGATTTTCCTTTTACAGCAGGTTGCCAAGAAC
This sequence comes from Phyllobates terribilis, assembly GCF_046119375.1. NCBI lineage: Eukaryota > Metazoa > Chordata > Amphibia > Anura > Dendrobatidae > Phyllobates > Phyllobates terribilis. Next base: position 636,115 of record NW_027363370.1, read on the forward strand.
GCCAGCTCCGGCCAGCAGCGAGTGCTCCAGAAAGAGATCCGGGCACTGATGCGACGGCAACAGCTAGAACTCTCCGGTGGTGAGATTGGTAGCGTGCGAATGTGTGACCCTTTCCCTATTGCCATGCCCCCGAAAAGTGAAATGATGATTTGGTGCCGGGCAGCTATTGGTCTGAGAGGTAGAGATTACCAGGCAATGGTAAACCAGTTTACTCAGACAGTAGGCCCACCATTTTGACAGCACGGGGGGTGGTCAATGTACGCCATGGGAGGGTGCCCGTTCGCATAATAAATATCGGGAAGAGGGAAGTGTACCTGCCCCGGTATGCCACGCTAGCCAAATTGTATACCATCAATCAAGATTCCATACAGTCCGTAGAACCCTTGCCTCCATCTTCCCCGGAGGAAGGTAACGGCTCTCAGAAAACAATGGAGGACTGGTGTCAGCAACTACATTTGGGTACTGACTCCACTCCCTCACACCAGAAACAGGGAGTCTATCGGGTGGTTCAAGAGTACGAGAGAGTGTTTAGTAAACACCCGTTAGACTTCGGGCGAGTCAAGGGGGTAGAACACCACATCCCCACGGGAGACCATCCTCCCATAAAAGAGAGGTATCGACCCGTACCCCCTGCACACTACCAACACGCCAAGGGGATGCTTAGAGACATGAAGGAGGCTGGGGTGATCAGGGATAGCTGTAGCCCCTGGGCAGCTCCACTAGTCTTAGTCAAAAAGAAAGACAACACCATGAGGATGTGTGTAGATTACCGGAAAATCAACCGTATCACACACAAGGATGCGTACCCCTTACCAAGGATAGAGGAGTCTTTGGCTGCTTTAAGATCTGCTAACTTCTTCTCTACCTTGGATCTCACTAGTGGGTACTGGCAGGTTCCTGTAGCAGAGGCGGACCGGGAGAAGACCGCATTCACCACCCCGATGGGACTTAGCGAGTTTACCTGCATGCCGTTCGGACTCTGCAATGCACCAGGAACCTTCCAACGATTAATGGAGTGCTGTCTGGGCCACAGAAACTTCGAGACGGTCCTGCTGTACCTGGACGATGTCATCGTATATTCCAAGACGTATGAGGACCACCTGAAACACCTGGCGGAAGTGTTCGAAGCTCTGGCAAGCTACGGCCTAAAGGTGAAACCCTCCAAGTGTCACCTCCTGAAACCAAAGGTGCAGTACCTGGGACACGTGGTGAGCGCTGATGGAGTGGCTCCCGACCCTGATAAGATCACCGCAATTAAGGAATGGCCAAGTCCCTCCAGTGTAAAGGAAGTGCGGCAGTTCCTCGGGTTGGTAGGCTATTACCGCAGATTCATCCCCGGTTTCACCAAAAAGGCAGCTCCTATGCAGGACCTCCTGATAGGCCAGTCCCGGAAGGCCAAGAACCAGAAGCTACCCTTCAGATGGGAGAAGTTAGAAGAAGAGTCCTTCCGCCAGCTGAAGATGGCCCTCACGGGGGATGAAATCCTGGCGTACCCTGATTACAGCCAGCCCTTTATCCTCTACACCGACGCAAGTAACATCGGGCTAGGAGCCGTGCTATCCCAGATCCAGCAGGGGAAAGAACGAGTAATCGCTTACGCCAGCCGAAAACTGCGACCCACCGAAAGAAACCCTGAGAATTACAGCTCATTTAAGCTAGAGTTCCTGGCAGTGGTGTGGGCAGTCACCGAACGCTTTAAGCACTACCTCGCTTCTTCCCGGTTCACCGTGTACACGGATAACAACCCGTTGACACACCTGGACACGGCAAGACTCGGTGCCCTAGAGCAGAGATGGATGGCCCGTCTGTCCAAGTACGAGTTCACAATCAAATACCGGGCAGGACGCTCCAATACCAACGCGGACGCCCTGTCCAGGATGCCAAACCTACCGGACGTAGGAGAAGATCCAGAGGGACTGGAAGAAGTCGAACTCCCCGCGTTCCACCGTCATGGGACTATCCAGTATTCCCATCGGGTAAGGAGTAAGCAAGCCGCTACGTTTAACCCCTTGCCTCACTACAACTGGGAGGAAACGCAAGACAGTGACCCTGCCGTCCGGCTGGTGAAGGAGATGCTGACTCGGCCAGAGGCTCGCCTTGACCCAGACGCTCCGGAGGAAGCCAAGCAACTGTGGGCTGAGAAGAGTCGACTGTTCCTTTACAAGGGGAAGTTGTGCCGCAGAATGGTTAACTCCCGGACGCATGAACTAATCTGGCAAGTAGTGGTGCCACGGAGAGACGCAGCCATGGTGATGGAAGCATACCACGACGGGGCTGGACACTTCGGATGGAAGAAGCTGGAGTTCCTGCTGCGTGGGCGGTTCCACTGGGTAGGCATGAGGGGAACCATCGAGAGGTGGTGCAGAGACTGTGGCCCGTGCAACCTAAGAAGGAAGGACCGTGCCAGCCAGAAGACTCCCCTGCAGTCCATCGTCACCCGGCAGCCGTTGGAACTGGTAGCCTTGGATCATGTAAAACTGACCCCAAGCAGAAGTGGCTACGTCTACGCGTTAACCATTGTGGATCATTACTCCCGGTTCTTGGTTGTCGTCCCCGTTAAGGACTTAACGGCTCAAACAGCAGCTAGAGCCTTCCAGCAGCACTTCTGCCGTCCACACGGGTACCCGGACCAAGTGCTGACGGACCAGGGACCTGCCTTTGAAGCGGAGGTCTTCCAGGAATTCTGCAATCTGTATGGCTGCCGGAAGATAAGGACGACACCCTATCATCCGCAAACTAATGGACTTTGTGAGAAAATGAACCAGGTGGTAATGGATCTCCTGAAAACGTTGCCCCTGGAAGAACGCAGTCTGTGGCCTGAGAAGCTGCCCGATCTAGTGGACCTATACAACCACATCCCGGTAGGTTCCACCAACTGTACCCCGGCTTACCTAATGAGGGCGAGACCTGGTAAGTTACCTGTTGACCTGGAAATGGGAGTCCTGACACCCGAGGACACTTCACCAGAAGCAGACTGGGACACAGAGAGGCAGCAGCAGTACCGGAAAGTACAGGAGAGCGTGGAGCGAAGTCTCTGTCAGGCTAGGGAAAGACAAGAGAAAACTTACAACCAGTATGCTCCCGCTGTTCCCCTGGTACCCGGAGAGCAGGTCTTGAAGAGGAAAAGACGGCTCCACAAGTTGGACGACCAGTGGGAGAAGGACCCGTACACCGTACTGCCCTCAAGCCACGAGAACCCGAAAGTCTGTACCATCAGTAAAGACGGAGGGGAGACCATAGCCATTGTATCCCGGGATCACCTGAAGAAGTGTCCTGAACAGCTACGGAACCCTGAAGAGGAACAGGAAGACCATCAACCCGTAGAGGAAAGGGAAGATATGGTTAGTACTGTGCTCGGAGACTTCCCTCGGTCCTGGACTCAAGTCAATGGTGCAGTTGTGGTACCCGTCCTCACGTTCCTCCAACCAGCATCCCAAGTGCCTACGGAGCAACAGGTAGAGCTGGAAGAGCAGCCGGTCCAGGAGGCAGAAGACTCCACACAAGCAGAACAGGAGGATCAACCCTCTGCTTATAGTGAGCCTGCCGTACCCCTAGTGAGTCAAAGAGCCGGTAGACAGCTGCCCAGTTTACCCTTGACAGCTCCTACACCCTGTAGTTCAGGGCTAGACAGTCAGCTCCGTAGGTCCACTAGGGCCACTAGAGGCCAGTTACCCGCACGTTGGAGGATTTGAAGTGTATAAATTGTTTTATTTGTGGTTACCTGTTTTTCTTGTTGCTTGTGTATAATTATGTGTTTCTAGTTATTTATAGGAGTCCTTGGTGGATTTACCGGGAATCCTTTGTGTATAGTTGGAGCGTAACCCAGGACGGACTAAAGACTGTTAAGGACTCGGGGCAGGACAGACCCCTACCTGGTTACGTCTCCCTGTTTTGGTGAAATGGACACCTTGCTTTTCTTCAAAGACTGCACCCGGTTGCGGACACGCCGTAACCATCTTTATGTGTTTTTCTTATTGTATTATTATTGTTATTATCTTGTTATGTTTTTCTAAAAATATGTTTAGTCCCGGAGTACTAAATTTCACTAGGGGGGAATGTGGCACCCCAGGGGTCTGGTTTCCACAGTAACGGCAATGTTATGTCTGAGAGCAGGTGGAAGGTCTCTTGGTCAGGGATCCTGTGCATGCCACACCTCCTGCCCAGTCCCTGGGAGGGGAAGAACTTCCCCTATATAAACCTAGGGCTGAGGCAGGGTTAGTGAGTAGAGAAGAAGTAGAGACAGAGAAGAGAAGCAGATATAGGAAAAGAACATCAGGAGCTCTGTGGGAGCAGTGCTACAAGGAGTCAGGGGCTGGCAGCTGCAGAGCTCGCCCTGACTGAGAAGTTATCACCGGACCCGGAGTCCGAGGCTGTGGGGACTAACTCCTATCCAGCAGCAGAAACCGACCGGCAGGGGATTGCAGGTCCTCTGGCCCAGAAACCCGAAGGCACGGTCACACGCGTGGGACCAGCACCGCCGTCGTGGAGCGGAAGCTACTAGAAGGCCCCGAGTCACCGGCCATACGGGTGAGCACCACACGGTACACTCAGGGACGTGGGCTACTTATACCCACTTCTAGCAAGGTAGCCAGAAGAGTATCGTTAGTTTTGGAGGCCTACAACTCCGCCTGGCCAGGGGAGATCCCATCTGCTCAAGGACTGACCAGGCCCCAATCGCTAGCCAGTACTCCGGGAGGGTCTATCGTTGTCACCAGTAAAGACCCTGAACTACACCGTACCGTCTCCGAGTGGTTCCTGCTACCCCCATCATCCACGTCGGCTGCCCTGAGGCCATACCCCTCCCGTTGGGGGTTATACTATCACGCTGCACAATCCTACCACCGGCCTCAGCGGTCTGCCCTGCAGCAGCAGCTCCTTAGCTGTACTCAACGGGTGGCGTAGTCGTCCAACATCTACCGCTAATACAGCGCCACTTAGTCTGACTCCCTGGGCACGGACCGGATCACCGCCACGAGACTACAACCCTCAAGAGATCCGGCTCCGGGTAAGCTCCCGCGTGCGCAACGCAGCGCGACACAGGCCCAGGGGCGCGTCATAATGGCTTAATCAGGGGGACACGTCTGGCACTGCAGGATCTGAGTCCCTGGCGTCGTAGTGTGTTACTGATGGTAGCCTGTGTAACGTTGGTCCCAGCTCTCTGCAGGTCATTCACTAGATGCCCCTGTGTGGTTCTGGGATTTTTGCTCACCGTTCTTGAGATCATTTTGGCCCCACGGGTGAGATCTTGTGTGGAACCCCAGATCAAGGGAGATTATCAGTGGTCTTGTATGTCTCCCATTTTCAAATTATTGCTCCCACAGTTGATTTCTTCACACCAAGCTGCTTGCCTATTGCAGATTCAGTCTTCCCAGCATGGTGCAGGGCTACAATTTTGTTTCTGGTGTCATTCGCAGCTCTTTGGTCTTCACCATAGTGGAGTTTGGAGTGTGACTGTTTGAGGTTGCGGACAGGTGTCTTTTATACTGATAACAAGTTCAAACAGGTGCCAGTGCTACAGGTAATGAGTGGAGGACAGAGGAGCCTCTTAAAGAAGATGTTACAGGTCTGTGAGAGCCAGAAATCTTACTTGTTTGTAATTGACCAAATACTTATTTTCCACCAAAATTTTAAAAAAAATTCTTTCAAAATCAGACAATGTGATTTTCAGGATTTGTTTTCTCATTTTGTCTCTCATAGTTGAGGTCTAACTATGATGTCAATTACAGGCCTCTCTCATCTTTTTAAGTGAGAGAACTTGCACAATTGGTGACTGACTAAATTCTTTTTTCCCCACTGTGTATATACAGTACAAACCAAAAGTTTGGACACACCTTCTCATTTAAAGATTTTTCTGTATTTTCATGACTTTGAAAATTGTACATTCACATTGAAGGCATCAAAACTATGAATTAACACATGTGGAATTATATACTTAACAAAAAAGTGTGAAACAACTGAAAATATGTCTTATATGCTAGGTTCTTCAAAGTAGCCACCTTTTGCTTTGATGACTGCTTTGCATACTCTTGGCATTCTCTTGATGAGCTTCAAGAGGTAGTCACCGGAAATGGTTTTCACTTCACAGGTGTGCCCTGTCAGGTTTAATAAGTGGGATTTCTTGCCTTATAAATGGGGTTGGGACCATTAGGTGTGTTGTGCAGAAGTCAGGTGGATACACAGCTGATAGTCCTACTGAATAGACTGTTAGCTGCTTTTTTCTTGCCATAATACAAATTCTAAGTAAAGAAAAACGAGTGGCCATCATTACTTTAAGAAATGAAGGTCAGTCAGTCTGAAAAATTGGGCAAACTTTGAATGTGTCCCCAAGTGCAGTTGCAAAAACCATCAAGCGCTACAAAGAAACTGGCTCACATGAGGACCGCCCCAGGAAAGGAAGACCAAGAGTCACCTCTGCTTCTGAGGATAAGTTTATCCGAGTCACCAGCCTCAGAAATTGCAGGTTAACAGCAGCTCAGATTAGAGACCAGGTCAATGCCACACAGAGTTCTAGCAGCAGACACATCTCTACAACAACTGTTAAGAGGAGACTTTGTGCAGCAGGCCTTCATGGTAAAATAGCTGCTAGGAAACCACTGCTAAGGGCAGGCAACAAGCAGAAGAGACTTGTTTGGGCTAAAGAACACAAGGAATGGACATTAGACCAGTGGAAATCTGTGCTTTGGTCTGATGAGTCCAAATTTGAGATCTTTGGTTCCAACCACCGTGTCTTTGTACGACGCAGAAAAGGTGAACGGATGGACTCTACGTGCCTGGTTCCCACCGTGAAGCATGGAGGAGGAGGTGTGATGGTGTGGGGGTGCTTTGCTGGTGACACTGTTGGGGATTTATTCAAAATTGAAGGTATACTGAACCAGCATGGCTACCACTTCATCTTGCAGCGGCATGCTATTCCATCCGGTTTGAGTTTAGTTGGACCATCATTTATTTTTCAACAGGACAATGACCCCAAACACACCTCCAGGCTGTGTAAGGGCTATTTGATCAAGAAGGAGAGTCATGGGGTGCTACGCCAGATGACCTGGCCTCCACAGTCACCAGACCTGAACCCAATAGAGATGGTTTGGGGTGAGCTGGACCGCAGAGTGAAGGCAAAAGGGCCAACAAGTGCTAAGCATCTCTGGGAATTCCGTCAAGATTGTTGGAAGACCATTTCCGGTGACTACCTCATGAAGCTCATGAAGAGAATGCGAAGAGTGTGCAAAGCAGTCATCAAAGCAAAAGGTGGCTACTTTGAAGAACCTAGAATATAAAACATATTTTCAGTTGTTTCACACTTTTTTGTTAAGTATATAATTCCACATGTGTTAATTCATAGTTTTGATGCCTTCAGTGTGAATGTACAATTTTCAAAGTCATGAAAATACAGAAAAATCTTTAAGGCTATGTGCCCACGATGCAGAAATGCTCAGGATTTTTTCCTGAGCGTTTCTGCATCTCCCTGGCAGAAAAAAACGCATTGTACATGCGTTTTCCTGCCAGGGACATGCGGAAATGAAGCGTTCTTCACTTGCATTTCCGAATGCGGGTGTCAAGCGCTTTCCAAGCGATTTTAGCATCACTTGGAAAGTGCTTGACAACTCGGTCACACTATATAAATCCATGCAACCGGCATGGATTTATATAGTGTGACCCGAGAGAATGTTAAAAAATAAAAAATAAACCTATACTTACCTTCCGATGGCCCCTGCAGACTCGCTGCGCTCCTGTGCTGGCTGCCGACAGACCGCGGTACGCTGTACTGAAGGACCTGCCGTCACATGACTGTGACGTCACCGCAGGTCCTTCAGTCCTGCGCGATCTATGGGCAAGCACAGGGAAGGAGTCCGGGGGTCGTCGGAAGGTGAATATAATCTTTATTTTTTATTTTATTCTTTTTTTTACAGCTTTTATAATGGTACCTGGGTGTGGAGGAGAGTCTCCTGTCCTCCACACCCGGGTAGCATCCGCACATTATAACGCGCCAATTACGCAAGTACAGATGCAGTCTTGCGGAATTGGCGCATTGCAATGCAAGTCAAGGCGGCGAAAACGCAGCACTTCCGCAAAATAATTGGTAGTGCTGCGTTTTTTTCCGCAATGATAATCCGCAGCGAAAATCTCCGCAGAATGTGCATAGCACATGCGGATTATCATTGGGGGATATGGCAGGCCTTCTACCATGCTTTTTTTTAGCGTTTCTGCAGCGTTTTTGCCGCTGCAGAAACGCTTAAAAACGCATCGTGGGCACACAGTCTAGATGAGAAGGTGTGTCTAAACTTTTGGTCTGTACTATATATACAGTACAGACCAAAAGTTTGGACACACCTTCTCATTTAAAGGTTTTTCTGTATTTTTATGACAATGAAAATTGTACATTCACACTGAAGGCATCAAAACTATGAATTAACACATGTGGAATTATATAGCTAACAAAAAAGTGTGAAACAACTGAAAATATGTCTTATATTCTAGGTTCTTCAAAGTAGCCACCTTTTGCTTTGATGACTGCTTTGCACACTCTTGGCATTCTCTTGATGAGCTTCAAGAGGTAGTCACCGGAAATGGTCTTCCAACAATCTTGAAGGAGTTCCCAGAGATGCTTAGCACTTGTTGGCCCTTTTGCCTTCACTCTCCGGTCCAGCTCACCCCAAACAATCTCGATTGGGTTCAGGTCTGGTGACTGTGGAGACCAGGTCATCTGGCGTAGCACCCCATCACTCTCCTTCTTGGTAAAATAGCCCTTACACAGCCTGGAGGTGTGTTTGGGGTCATTGTCCTGTTGAAAAATAACTGATGGTCCAACTAAACGCAAACCGGATGGAATAGCATGCCACTGCAAGATGCTGAGGTAGCCATGCTGGTTCAGTATGCCTTCAATTTTGAATAAATCCCCAACAGTGTCACCAGCAAAGCACCCCCACACCATCACACCTCCTCCTCCATGCTTCACGGTGGGAACAAGGCATGTAGAGTCCATCTGTTCACCTTTTCTGCGTCGCACAAAGACACTGTGGCTGGAACCAAAGATCTCAAATTTGGACTCATCAGACCAAAGCACAGATTTCCACTGGTCTAATGTCCATTCCTTGTGTTCTTTAGCCCAAACAAGTCTCTTCTGCTTGTTGCCTGTCCTTAGCAGTGGTTTCCTAGCAGCTATTTTACCATGAAGGCCTGCTGCACAAAGTCTCCTCTTAACAGTAGTTGTAAAGATGTGTCTGCTGCTAGAACTCTGTGTGGCATTGACCTGGTCTCTAATCTGAGCTGCTGTTAACCTGCGATTTCTGAGCTGGTGACTCGGACAAACTTATCCTCAGAAACAAAGGTGACTCTTGGTCTTCTTTTCCAGGGGCGGTCCTCATATGAGCCAGTTTCTTTGTAGCGCTTGATGGTTTTTGCAACTGCACATGGGGACACTTTCAAAGTTTTCCCAATTTTTTGGACTGACTGACCTTCATTTCTTAAAGTAATGATGGCCACTCGTTTTTCTTTACTTAGCTACTTTTTTTGCCATAATACAAATTCTAACAGTCTATTCAATAGGACTATCAGCTGTGTATCCACCAGACTTCTGCACAACACAACTGATGGTCCCAACCCCATTTATAAGGCAAGAAATCCCACTTATTAAACCTGACAGGGCACACCTGTGAAGTGAAAACCATTTCCGGTGACTACCTCTTGAAGCTCATCAAGAGAATGCCAAGAGTGTGCAAAGCAGTCATCAAAGCAAAAGGTGGCTACTTTGAAGAACCTAGAATAAAAGACATATTTTCAGTTGTTTCACACTTTTTTGTTAAGTATATAATTCCACATGTGTTAATTCATAGTTTTGATGCCTTCAGTGTGAATGTACAATTTTCTTAGTCATGAAAATACAGAAAAATCTTAAAATGAGAAGGTGTGTCCAAACTTTTGGTCTGTACTGTATATATATATATATATATATATATATATATATATATATATATATATATACAGTTGAAACCAGAAGTTTACATACACTATATAAAAAGACACATATGCATGTTTTTCTCAATATCTGACATGAAATCAGAATAAATCTTTCCCGTTTTAGATCAATTAGGATCGCAATAAGTTTTAATTTTGCCAAATGCCAGAATAATGAGAGAGAGATAATGTTTTAAGGCATTTACATACAGTACATGTAAACTTCTTGTTTCAACTGTACTGTATATATATTCTTCTGCTTCTGGGATTTGAACCCAGAAGCTCCACTAAATGAGCCTGAAGCTTTAAATTTCAACCATAGGGTCAAATGATAGGGACTGGTAGTTTTTCTTGGCTTATGGGATCAACCCTGAAAATACTCAGGGTGTTTAAAAGTCATTGTGATTCTGATTCTGATGTTTGAAAAAAGTGAGATATCAGAGTCACATATCAAAGTCACACATCATTTGAATTCGACATGGACGAGGTCTGTGTAGAAGTCCCAATGAGTTTCAGACAGATTTGCACTGAAAATCACAACCAAATAGAATGCCTAAGTTATTTCAACTGAGTGTATAGCTCAATGGTAGGTGTACTGGCTTCTAGGCAGAGTTTTGGGTTCAAGTCCCAGCATCGTACAGTGAACTTTTTTTTTATTATTATCAGTTGTAAAAGTCAGATGTCAAAGTCACATATCAAAGTCACATGTTAAAGTCAGTTCTCAGACAGGGTATTTAGCCTCAAACTGACATTATTCTCATGTTTGACTTTGATATCTGATCATGTCCTAAAATGGACACTGTACACACCTCTTCATGAAATCTGCAGTGTCTGACAAGTGTCACTGCTGAGTAGTCTTGCTGATTGACAGTCAACTTCCCCCATCTAGGCAGCGGGGAGCTGGCTTTCCTTCTAAATGACGTCGGCAGTGGTGCTTCGCCGACAGAGCAGGATGAAAGAGTAGGAGCTGCTCTTTCAATGTGACGTCACAGGCAGCAGGAGAATCGTCAGCAGGAGATACAGTATATACTACACAACACAGGAGAGCTGACAGATCCTCTATACTACACAACACAGGAGAGCTGACAGATCCTCTATACTACACAACACAGGAGAGCTGACAGATCCTCTATATACTACACAACACAGGAGAACTGACAGATCCTCTATACTACACAACACAGGAGAGCTGACAGATCCTCTATACTGCACCCCACAGGAGAGCTGACAGATCCTCTATATACTAGACCACACAGGAGCGCTGACAGATCCTCTATATACTACACCACACAGGAGAGCTGACAGATCCTCTATATACTACACCACACAGGAGAGCTGACAGATCCTCTATATACTATACCATATAGGAGAGCTGACAGATCCTCTATTAACTACCTATATACTACACCACGCAGGAGAGCTGACAGATCCTCTATACTACACAACACAGGAGAGCTGACAGATCCTCTATATACTACACAACACAGGAGAACTGACAGATCCTCTATATACTACACAACACAGGAGAGCTGACAGATCCTCTATACTACACAACACAGGAGAGCTGACAGATCCTCTATACTGCACCCCACAGGAGAGCTGACAGATCCTCTATATACTAGACCACACAGGAGCGCTGACAGATCCTCTATATACTACACCACACAGGAGAGCTGACAGATCCTCTATATACTACACCACACAGGAGAGCTGACAGATCCTCTATATACTATACCATATAGGAGAGCTGACAGATCCTCTATTAACTACCTATATACTACACCACGCAGGAGAGCTGACAGATCCTCTATATTGCACCACACAGGAGAGCGGACAGATCCTCTATGTACTACACCACACAGGAGAGCTGACAGATCCTCTATATACTACACCACACGGGAGAGCTGACAGATCCTCTATATACTACACCACACAGGAGAGCTGACAGATCCTCTATATACTTCACCACACAGGAGAGCTGACAGATCCTCTATGTAATACACCACACAGGAGAGCTGACAGATCCTCTATATACCACACCACACGGGAGAGCTGACAGATCCTCTATATACTACACCACACAGGAGAGCTGACAGATCCTCTTTATACTTCACCACACAGGAGAGCTGACAGATCCTCTATGTAATACACCACACAGGAGAGCTGACAGATCCTGTATATACTACACCACACAGGAGAGCTGACAGATCCTCTATATACTACACCACACAGGAGAGCTGACAGATCCTCTATATACTACATCACACAGGAGAGCTGACAGATCCTCTATATACTACACCACACAGGAGAACTGACAGATCCTCTATATACTATACCACATAGGAGAGCTGACAGATCATCTATTAATTACCTATATACTACACCACGCAGGAGAGCTGACAGATCCTCCATACTGCACCACACAGGAGAGCGGACAGATCCTCTATATACTACACCACACAGGAGAGCTGACAGATCCTCTATATACTACACCACACAGGAGAGCTGACAGATCCTCTATATACTACACCACACAGGAGAGCTGACAGATCCTCTATATACTACACCACACAGGAGAGCTGACAGATCCTGTATATACTATACCACATAGGAGAGCTGACTGATCCTCTATATACTACACCACACAGGAGAGCTGACAGATCCTCTATTAACTACCTATATACTACACCACACAGGAGAGCTGACAGATCCTGTATATACTACACCACACACGAGAACTGACAGATCCTCTATATACTACACCACACAGGAGAGCTGACAGATCCACTATATACTACACCACACAGGAGAGCTGACAGATCCTCTATATACTATACCACATAGGAGAGCTGACTGATCCTCTATATACTACACCACACAGGAGAGCTGACAGATCCTCTATATACTACACCACACAGGACACATTCTCTATATAATACACCACACAGGAGAAATTATATATCCTGTATATACTACACCACACAGGAGAGCTGACAGATCCTCTATATACTATACCACATAGGAGAGCTGACCGATCCTCTATATACTATACCACACAGGAGAGCTGACAGATCCTCTATATACTACACCACACAGGACACATCTATATATATAATCGTCTTATCCCGTCTGTCTGTCTTTCTGTCTGTGCAGGAAATCCCGCGTCGCTCATTGGTCTGGCAGCGGCCAATCAGCGCCGCGGGATTTCTGAAAAAAGATGGCGGCCGTTAGCGGCTCATCTGCGGGACGGAGATGCAGCAGGGAGATGACCGGCGCAAGGCGCTCATCTCCCGGCCGATAGCAGCAGAAGGACCTCGACCGCCGGCGCTGCTGACCTCCATGCGGCTAGGGTGTCAAGGGAGAACCGGGGAGCGGCGCTGCGGGTCGGGATACTTCTGCTGCGAGCAGCCACTCATCTCCCGGCTTCTTGCAGCGGAAGTAGCCGCACAGGCAGCGGCGCTGACATCCATGCGGCTAGGGTGTCAAGGGAGGACCGGGGAGCGGCGCTGCGGGTCGGGACACTTCTGCTGCGAGCAGTCGCTCATCTCCCGGCTTCTCGCAGCGGAAGTACCCGCACAAACAGCGACGCTCCCCGGTCCTCACCAATACGATTCCGCTCCCCGGTCCTCACCAATACGATTCGCTGATTGGTCGCGCTCTCCTGCCGCGACCAATCAGTGATCTTGGCGCAAAAGTTAAAACCGCTGTGCAGATTGGTCGCGGCCACTGCACGCGTCCAATCAGCGATCTTGGAGCCACATTTAACCCCTTAACAACATCTGACGTACTAATACGCATCTGTGCCCTGGGACTTAAGAGCCAGACCTGTATTAGTACGTCATGGCGATCGCGTGCGCGCACACAGGCTGTGCGGGCGTGATCGCCGCCGGGTGTCAGCTGATTTTCACAGCTGACACCCGATACTATGTGCAGGGAGCGGTCCTGCACCGCTCCCAGCACATTAACCCCCGCGATGCTGCGATCGAAGTCGATCGAAGTCGATCGCAGCATTGCGGGGGGAAGGGGAGGTGATCGCAGATACTCACCTCCTCTTCCGGCTTCCAGCGCTGTCTGCAAAGGCTTCCCGGGTGTTGCCATGACGACCCGATGTCGTCATGACAACATCCGGGTCACCAGACAGCAGGAAGATTGTTTGGACATGCGCAGTGCATCTCCAAACAATCTTCTCCCTGTCCAGCGCTGAGAGCCTGCATGACACAGGGATGGTGCTTCATTCCTGTGCCATGCAGGCGATCAGAGAAAAAAAAGTGAAAGTCCCAGAGTGGGACAAAGTAATAAAATATAAAAACTGTCAGAAAGTGAAAAAAAAAAAAAAAATTGCAAAAATATATTAAAAAAAAAAAAAAATAATCCACCAAAAATAAAAATATAATGTACCCATCAATAAATATTATTATAAAAAAAAAAAAAAAAGTACACATATTTGGTATCGCCGCGTCCGGAACAACCTGACCTATAAAACTGTCCCACTAGTTAACTCATTCAGTGAACACGGTAAAAAAAAAAAAAAAAAACGAAGCAAAAAACAATGCTTTTTTTTTTCACTTTTTCATTTTTACGAATCAATTTGTGAAGTACCTGGGGGTTCCAAGTGCTCACTATGCATCTAGATAGGTGCCTTGGGGGGTCTAGTTTCCAAAATGGGGTCACTTGTGGGGGAGCTCCAATGTTTGGGCACACAGGGGCTCTCCAAATGAAACATGATGTCCGCTAACAATTTGAGCCGACAATTTGTTAGTGGATACCATGTTGCTTTTGGAGAGTCCCTGTGTGCCCAAACATTGGAGCTCCCCCACAAGTGACCCCATTTTGGAAACTAGACCCCCCAAGGCACCTATCTAGATGCATAGTGAGCACTTGGAACCCCCAGGTGTTTCACAAATTGATTCATAAATATGAAAAAGTGTTTTTTTTTTCACTTTTTCATTTTTACAAATCAATTTGTGAAGCACCTGGGGGTTCCAAGTGCTCACTATGCATCTAGATAGGTGCCTTGGGGGGTCTAGTTTCCAAAATGGGGTCACTTATGGGGGAGCTCCAATGTTTGGGCACACTGGGGCTCTCCAAACACAACATGGCGTCCGCTAATTATTCAAGCAAATTTTACAATCAAAAAGTCAAATGACGCTCCTTCCCTTCTGAGCCCTGCCGTGCGCCCAAACAGTGTTTTTTCCCCACATATTGGGTATCTGCGTGCCCAGGGTAAATTGCACAACAAATTTTGGGGTCCATTTTTTCTTGTTACCCCTGTGAAAATAAAAAAAAATGGGTCTAAAGTAACATTTTTGTGAAAAAAGTTAAATGTTCATTTTTTTCTTCCACATTCAAAAAATTCCTGTGAAGCACCTGAAGGGTTAATAAAGTTCTTGAATGTGGTTTTGAGCACCTTGAGGGGAGCAGTTTTTAGAATGGTGTCACTTTTGGGTATTTTCTGTCATAAAGACTAGTGTTGAGCCACCCCCGTAGTGTTCGAGTTCGGTTCGGTTCGTCGAACACCCGTGTGTTCGACGAACTGTTCGTCGAACTGTTCGTCGAACACCTTCGAACACCGTTAAAACCAATGGCAGGCAAACAAAAACACATAGAAACACATAGAAAACACCTTCAAAGGTGTCCAAAAGCTGACAAACTGCTCAGAAGACATAACTAACACATGGAAAAGTGACAAGTACATATAGTCATGCGAAAATAAAAGAGGTGGAGGAGTAAAAGGAGGGGGAGACACAGATATAGGCATGTCATGCCCTTCTAAAATCCAAAAAGTGAGAAGCCGACACGGCCAGTCCGCTCCTGCCCGTGCCACCTCCGTGTCGCCGGGTTTGTGCCAGAGCCGCGGTGAACCCTGATGGCCAGCCCCCCTCTCCCAATACTGGTGCCTGTCCGCTGGTGGGTCGAGCGAGCCCCCCTGTGGTGGAGGCAGCTCTAAGCTTTTTAATTTAAATTGTCTCTCTAATTTGAATGAATACACTTTAAATCCATTTACAAGGATCTATTGGAGGGCAAGTCTCATGCCAGCAGCCGCGTAATTCCAGCTCCAGTAGCGTCCACTAAAGCTGCTGCAGTTAAAAAGCTTTTATAAGGATCGAGCTCGGCTGTCCACCACAAGGCATCCTACTGCCAGTCCCAGCCCCTATGCCTTGGGGTGCCTCCTGATGCTCTTCACTGAGTATCCCGTGGTCCCGAAGCATTTCCTTTGAAAAAATGAAGTGTCCAAACTACAGGTGGTGTAGCTTGCTTAACAGCCGGGATAATCCGCTGACTAGCAGACCCTGCTACTAGGCACAAAGTATTTCCTGGGCTAGATGCAGTTAAAAATTTGTAATTAGATACTCTCGTTGGATGCTGAGAAAGCATTCCATAGAGTCTCCTGGCACGCCATATATGATTCTCTTAAAAAGCTTGGGGTAGGGGTCTAGGGGACCCTTTTATAGCCAAAATCACGGCCCTGTATCGCAATACATCACCTAGGCTGAAGATAAATGGAACTGTAGCACCCTGAGGGCTCGGTTGCTACAGAGGTATTGCACCTCACCCAGAGGTGTGATATCTCACTCTCAGGTAAGGATGTAGTGTGGATCAGGACCCGACACCTGCATGCATTACACCACATTGCCGTGGGGCAGGGCGACCAATATGCCCCTGAGATGGGCACGACAGTCCCTGTCCCTGGCTGGAGTGGGGGGAGGGAACACTGAGGAAGGGGAACCCTGTAGTGCAGGAGCAGGGAGGAAGCAGTTCCTGGGTGCATTGAGAAGGGAGTATAAAAGGTGGGCACCATCTTAGTTCAGTGCAGAGAAGTCTGAGCAGAAGTGGCAGGGAGCAGGGGCTCTGCATGAGCTCTGCTCCGGAGGCGGGCCTAGTAACAGAGGCCCAGGCCTGGAAGAGGGAGAAGGAAGGAAGAGGAGCGGAGAAGGCTCCAGGAACGAGGAACGAAGGGATCTCAGGGGTGCGGACGGGCGAGTCGTCACCGCACGCCAGAATCCACCTGCGTGGAGGGGTCAGGCCAAAGGGGGAGACCGGTCCCCGAAACTAGTGGAGGCAGGAAACGACTCTCAGCTAGAAACAGGAGGCTGTGACATTTTATGTGGCGCAGCCCCTCGCTACACCCGCTAGGAAGGCACCACATAGGGTCAGGGAAACTGGCGCCAAGTTTACCAAGAGGAGGCCCGAGGCAGCCGGACAGAAGGGTTGGTAAGAAAGGCCAGACAAAGGACACACAAAGGGGGTCCTGTGAAGCGCTCCAAAGTTATCTGGGAGTTGTCTGAGCCCCTCACCTGGTGAGCACAGTACGACGTGGGCAGCCGTTACCTGCAGACGTGGTCTGGATAATAAGAACTGTGAGTAAAGGCCCTGGACTGCATCACTGACTCCGTGTCATTACTGCTGCTGCCCTGCACCATCACCCCCATCCTCCGCATACACTGCCCTGAGGCTATACTCCTCCCGTGGGGAGTTATGCTACGCTCTGCTGCACCCACAACACCAGCCTCAGCGGTCTGCCCTGGAGCGGCGGTTCACTCTGACCGCAATCCACGGGTGGCGTAGTCGGACATTTAAACATCAAAACCACATAAATAGTTCCGCCACTGGTTTGACCGCCCTGAGCCACGGAACCGGGTTGCCGCCACGGAGACTACAACCACCAGCATCCACCAAAAAGGGTCCGGCTCCGGGTGTCCCAAGGCCCAGGGGGCGCGTCAGAACATTTTCATCACCTTTCACAATCACCAATGGGACAAGGCAGGGATGTTCTCTGTCCCCTCTCTTATACATCCTAGTGACGGAGCACCTGCTCTCATCAATTCGCCATAACCCCAATATTAGGTGGATTGAGGTGGGAGGCACCGAGTACAAGTGCTCTCTATTTGCTGATGATGTCCTAGTATATATCACTCAATCACATATATCCATCCATGCTGTTATGGCTGAAATAGATCACTTTGTTACATGGTCAAATTTTAAAATCAATGCAGCGAAGTCTGAGGCCCTCGATGTCTCCCTCCCCAAATCCATATAGGATTCCATCCAGTCCAACTTTCCCTTTGCCTGGCCCTCACAGGGTATCAAATACTTAGGAATTCCTATTCATAGAGACCTCTCCCATCTATGTTATCTTAATTTTGGGCCCTTTATTGAACAACTCCATACAGACCACGGTTGGCAAGTTAGAACTGTAAGATTCACTACGTGAACCACTGGTGTTTTGTGGAAAAGCACATGTACACTGTGTTCCAAATTATTATGCAAAAAGTGTTTAGGAGTGATAAGGGAAGAATTTGTTTGTTTGTCAGTTAAACTCATTGATGGTGATGTGTGTCAGGGCTCTTTATATCACTGTAAGCAATTGCAGACACCAGTGCTAATTAGTTTGTCAGGTGTGTCCAATGAAAGGCAAGACTACTTAAGAAGGCTCTCTCACATTATTCAGCAGCCTACATTTTCTGCCAAAATGGGAAAGAAAAAGGATGTGTCGGCTGCTGAGAAGCAACAAATTGTGGAGTGTTTAGGTCAAGGCATGACTACAATCAACATTGTGCGATGATCAGGATGAAGTGTCTTGGCAATCAAGAAGTATGTAGCTGATTCACAGTACACACGTGTGCGTGCTGATAAGGGCAAATTGAGGACTCTTTCCTACAGGCAATTACGTCAGGTTGAAAGAGCAGCGGCAAAAAAGCCTTGTCATAGCAGCAGACAAGTTTTTGAAGCTGCTTGTGCCTCCAACGTCCCCCGAACAACAAGATGCAGGGTCCTTCAGAGGTTTGCAGCTGTGCATACGCCATCCTGTCGACCTCCTCTATCCACTTTACACAAGCAGAAACGGCTCCAGTGGGCCAAACATTACATGAAGACTGATTTCAAAACTGTTTTGTTCACGGATGAGTGCCGTGCAGCGCTCGATGGTCCAGATGGATAGAGTGGAGGATGGCTGGTTGATGGACACCCCACGCAAACACGGCTACAGCGCCAACAAGGAGGAGGTGGAGTAATGTTTTGGGCTGGAATCATGGGGAGAGAGATTGTCGGCCCCTTTAGGATCCCTGAAGGCGCTAAAGATGAACTCCATAATGTATGTGGATTTTCTCAAACAGCATTTCCTGCCATGGTTCAAGAAGAAGAACCGTGTATTTCACAGCAAGATCATTTTTCTGCATGATAATGCACCATCTCATGCTGCACATAAAACATCTGCATCTCTGGCTGATATGGGCATAAAAGGGGACAAACTTATGGTGTGACCCCCATGCTCCCCTGACCTCTACCCCATTCAGAACCTTTGGAGCATCATTAAAAGGAGTGTCTATGATGGCGGGAGGCAGTTCACATCTAAGCAACAGCTCTGGGAGGGTATTCTGTCCTCATGCAAAACAATTGAAGCAGAAACCATCCAAAACCTGACAAATTCAATGGACGAGAGAGTTCAGAAGCTCCTTTCGAACAAGGGGTCCTATGTGAAAATGTAACATCACCTAGAATAAAGTTTTGAGTTGAAAACTGTTTGATTTCAGTTTCTAACAACCTGCTAATGCTTATAATTTCAAAAATGACCATTTTTTTGGTCTTTATTAAAATGAAAAGGTTGATCGAAAAGTTTGGGGGATCTAAGAGTGTGGCAACCCAGTAGTCATGATTACTTCGAATTCTGACAATATGAGGGTCATGCTGCAGGTAGTGCAGCAAGAAGGCACTTATGTGTCTTGCGCATCTCGGAGCCCCAAAATTATTTTCCGGGCTAGATGCAGCTAAAAATTATTTTTAATTTTAAATCTGGTGGAGCTTATTATAGATGGCCTAATAGGATTAGTGCTGCACACTGCTACAAAGCCCAAATTATTTTCCAGTCAAGATACAGATAAACATGATTAGTAATTTGAAAGCTTAAAACGGTTGGTAGGCTGATTTTAAACAATCATCAAGCTTTTACTCTCCCCAGGATGACACAGGGGTAGAAAAGTCGTTTCGGATCCATGATTTGTTCATCTTTATGAACGTGAGTCTGTCTACATTATCAGTGGAGAGCCGCGTGCGCTTATCTGTCAGCACACCACCAGCAGCGCTGAACACACGTTCAGACAGAACGCTGGCTGCGGGGCATGACAAGATCCCCAAGGCGTAAGTGGCTAGCTCCGGCCATTTATCCAGATTGGAAGCCCAAAAAGAGCAAGGGTCCAGTGACACAGTCGTGGCTTCAATGTTTACTTGGAGATACTCCTGTACCATCGTCTCTAGGCGTTGACTATGTGTCAGACTTCTTGTCTCCTGTGGCCTTGCAAAGGATGGGCTAAAAAAGTGGTGAAATGATTCCGCAAAATTGATGTTACCACCAGATACTGTGGTTCTGTTACGGTTTGAGTGCTGAACACTTGACGGTCCCACGGTTGGCAAGTTGGAACTGTGAGATTCACTACGTGCACCACTGGTATTTTGTGGAAAAGCACATGTAAGATTCTGCAACAGTCTCTGCTGATACTCCTGCATGCGTGCATCCCTTTCTATGGCAGGAATAATTTCTGCAAATTTACTTTTGTACCGGGGATCTAACAGTGTGGCAACCCAGTAGTCAGGATTATTTCTAATTCTCACAATTCGAGGGTCATGTTGCAGGTAGTGCAGCAAGAAGGCACTCATGTGTGTTGCGCATCCAGGAGCACCAAGTCCCTGTTGTGTTGGTGGCGAGGTAACAATCATGCTTCCTTCCTCTGTCCTCTCCCCCCAACCTCGCACAACAGAAATGTGATCAAGGTCTCCCTCATCTGATGAGTCTTCCATCAGTTCGTCCTCCACTTCTTCCTGGGCTCCTGCACCTTCCTCACTAGTTTGGCTGCTACCATGCGCCCTGGTAAAACCATCTCCCCCACCCTCACATGCCTGCCGCCTTGGTGCTGCCGACCGTCTGGACCTTGCAGATGTTAGCCCTTCCGCATACAACTCCTCCTCCTCTACTTCCTCCACCTCCTCTTGTGCCACCACCTGACTCCGAATTCTGTTTAACATGTGCTCCAGCATGTAAATCACCGGAATAGTCATGCTGATAATGGCATCGTCAGCACTAAACATCTTCGTCGCCATTTCAAAACTGTGCAGAAGGGTGCATAGGTCCCTGATCTGAGACCACTCCTCCAGCGTGATTTGCCCCACCTCTGAATCTCGTTGGCCCAGGCTATACGTCAGAACGTATTGCACCAGGGCTTGTCGGTGCTGCCACAGTCGCTGCAACATGTGCAGAGTTGAATTCCACCGGGTAGGCACATCGCATTTTAGCCGGTGAAGTGGCAGGCCCAACGACTTCTGTAGAGATGTAAGTCGCTGAGCTGCGGGATGCGAACGGCGGAAGTGAGCACACAGCGACCGTGCCCTCTGCAGAAGGCCATCTAGTCTGGGATAGTGGGCTAAAAATTGCTGGACAACCAGGTTCAACACGTGAGCCATACAAGGCACGTGTGTGACACTGCCCCGGCGAAGGGCCGCACCCAGGTTTGCAGCATTGTCGCACACGGCCTTCCCTGGTTTCAGGTCCAGTGGAGACAACCATTCATGAAATTGGTTCTCCAGAGCTGACCACAACTCCTCAGCTGTGTGACTCACATTTCCCAGACATTTCAATGTAAAAACCGCCTGATGACGTTGAGCCCTACTGCCAGCATAGTAAGGAGGTGTGCAGGATCCCTTCTGCGCAGTTAGAAAGCTTGTGGCATGACCAGACAGGCTTTGGGTGCAGGTGGAAGACCGAGAGGAGGTTGAGGAGGCAGAAGCAGTGGAGGAACTTTGACATAAAGAGGATTGACGCACAACTCGTGGGGACGGCAAGACTTGGACAGCAGCCCCTTGTCCTGCTGTCACCATAGTTACCCAGTGCCCAGTCAGCGACTTGTAACGCCCCTGTCCATGCCTACTCGTCCAAGTGTCTGTGGTGAAATGCACCCTGTCACACACAGAGTTTCTCAAAGAAGCGGTGATGTTGTGTGCGACATGCTGGTGGAGCGCAGGCACACCTTTCTTTGAGAAGTAGTGCCGACTGGGCATCTGGTACTGGGGCACTGCGACGGACATAAGGTCTCGAAAATCCTCTGTGTCCACCAGGCGGAAAGGCAGCATTTCTGTAGCCAAGAGCTTGCAGATGGTGAAATTCAACCTCTTAGCTTTCTCATGGCTAGGAGGAAATGGTCTTTTACTTGTCCACATCTGAGGGACCGAGGGCTGGCTATTGTGCTTAGACGGGGTTGATAAGGGTGTCCCCGGCAAACTGCCGGTCTGTGAGGAAGATGCAGGCGGACATGTTAGGTTGCCTTGATCCAAAGGTGGTGCTATCGATGTCGGACAGCGCTCAACACCAGCTGCTGTTACCACCTCCAAAGAAAATGATGACCTGCCAATCACGCTGGCTGTTGCGGGTAAAGAGGTGGCAGGTCTGCGCCCCAAAACAGGTATGACTGCTGTCCCCCCAGTCACAGAGGATGAAGAGGCCGCGGATGCACAAGATATGGCAGACGGTGGTTGGCCCGGCCGGCTAGGCCGCATTGTAGCACACTGAGCTTCCCACTGCAACTTATGCTTCATGTCCATGTGCCGGTTCATGCATGAAGTACTCAAACTATGTATTTTTTGGCCTCTACTTAGCTTTTGCTGACAAATGTTACAGATAACACGAGTTGGGTCATCTTTATCGATCTGAAAAAATGCCCAGGCTATGCAAGGCTTAGCACCCATGCGACCTGAAGAGCCACCACGACTTGTGGTGAGAGGCAGAGTTGTGTTTGAGGATGCAGTTGTTGACGTGCTTCCAGTACTACGTCTCTGTCCAGGAAGGCGCAACCTGACCTCGTCGTCACTAGCATCTTCCTCCACCTCCTCTGCTGACCTCATCTCTTGGCTGACTGTGGGTTGACAGTAAGTGGGATCTCCAACCTCATCATCATCACCCTGTGTGTTATCACACCCGTCGTCCTCAGAGCCAACCTGTTCCTGCCCTGACAAAAAACTAAAGTTGTCGCTCCAATCAGGTATTTGAGTCTTATCATCGTCTTCCTCATTGTCTCCACCAACAGGAGTTACAGTTTGGGAATGAGGGTCTACATTATGGTCAGAACCTTCTGCGTCTGGTCCTGGATCCGACTCATAAAGATTCTGGGCATCAGTGCAGATCATTTCCTCGTCTGGATTCACAGAAGCGCTGGAGTCGACCTGATTCCCAGGCTATAGTATGAGTAAACAGCTCTGCAGACTCAACCATCTGTTCTACCTCATACTCAGACGGGCAGCTGGAGATTTGGGAGCTGTGAGGAAGCAAGTGCGATTTGGGTGACACCTTTGAGGACTGGAGTATTTGTGATGTTGAAGTTGATGTGGAGGAGAGCCCACTTAAAGGAGCACTTGATATCCGTTGAAGCACCTGCTGTTTTTGTGCCTCATCTGGAATTTGTAGCGATTGGCGTGGCCGTAAGAAAGGGATCTTATCACATTGTCCGCTAAAAGAAGTAGACATTTTACTTTGGCTGGAAGATGGTCTTTCTTCTGCAGATGTTACTGTTGCTTTAACACCTACCCCACGGACACAACCTTTTTTCCCCTTCCCAACACGCCTATTCCCCTTTCCACCAGCAGCAGGCCTTTTTCCACTCATTTTGGTGGTTAACTAATTCACAACTCTGGAGTTGTTTGCACAAAAAAACAATGGATGGTAACCGAGCAGAGCTGAGTGGCCAAACTGTGGTATTAGGCCAAAACTATTGGCTGGGTTAGATGCAGAAAAAAATATATTCAGTTTGCAACCTGATGGAGGTCAGTATAGATGGACTAATAGAGAAAGTCCGACACACTGCTAGAAGGCCAAATATTTTTTCAGAGCTAGATGCAGAAAAAAATTATATTCAGTTTGCAACCTGATGGAGGTCAGTATAGATGGATTAATAGAACAAGACCCACACACAGCTAGAAGCCCAATATTTTTTCAGAGGTAGATGTAGAAAAAAATATATTCAGTTTGCAACCTGATGGAGGTCAGTATAGATGGACTAATACAACAAGTCCCACACACAGCTAGAAGCCCAAATATTTTTTCAGAGGTACTGTAGATGCAGATAAAAATTATTTTTAATTTGCAACCTGATGGAGGTCAGTATAGATGGACTAATACAACAAGTCCCACACACAGCTAGAAGCCCAAATAGTTTTTCAGAGGTACTGTAGATGCAGATACAAATTATTTTTAATTTGCAACCTGATGGAGGTCAGTATAGATGGACTAATACAACAAGTCCCACACACAGCTAGAAGCCCAAATATTTTTTTCAGAGGTACTGTAGATGCAGATAAAAATTATTTTTAATTTGCAACCTGATGGAGGTCAGTATAGATGGACTAATAGAGAAAGTCCGACACACTGCTAGAAGGCCAAATATTTTTTCAGAGCTAGATGCTGAAAAAAATTATATTCAGTTTGCAACCTGATGGAGGTCAGTATAGATGGATTAATAGAACAAGACCCACACACAGCTAGAAGCCCAATATTTTTTCAGAGGTAGATGCAGAAAAAAATATATTCAGTTTGCAACCTGATGGAGGTCAGTATAGATGGACTAATACAACAAGTCCCACACACAGCTAGAAGCCCAAATATTTTTTCAGAGGTACTGTAGATGCAGATAAAAATTATTTTTAATTTGCAACCTGATGGAGGTCAGTATAGATGGACTAATACAACAAGTCCCACACACAGCTAGAAGCCCAAATATTTTTTCAGAGGTAGATGCAGAAAAAAATATATTCAGTTTGCAACCTGATGGAGGTCAGTATAGATGGACTAATACAACAAGTCCCACACACAGCTAGAAGCCCAAATATTTTTTCAGAGGTACTGTAGATGCAGATACAAATTATTTTTAATTTGCAACCTGATGGAGGTCAGTATAGATGGACTAATACAACAAGTCCCACACACAGCTAGAAGCCCAAATATTTTTTCAGAGGTAGATGCAGAAAAAAATATATTCAGTTTGCAACCTGATGGAGGTCAGTATAGATGGACTAATACAACAAGTCCCACACACAGCTAGAAGCCCAAATATTTTTTCAGAGGTACTGTAGATGCAGATAAAAATTATTTTTAATTTGCAACCTGATGGAGCTCAGTATAGATGGACTAATACAACAAGTCCCACACACAGCTAGAAGCCCAAATATTTTTTCAGAGGTACTGTAGATGCAGATACAAATTATTTTTAATTTGCAACCTGATGGAGGTCAGTATAGATGGACTAATACAACAAGTCCCACACACAGCTAGAAGCCCAAATATTTTTTCAGAGGTACTGTAGATGCAGATACAAATTATTTTTAATTTGCAACCTGATGGAGGTCAGTATAGATGGACTAATACAACAAGTCCCACACACAGCTAGAAGCCCAAATATTTTTTCAGAGGTAGATGCAGAAAAAAATATATTCAGTTTGCAACCTGATGGAGGTCAGTATAGATGGACTAATACAAGTCCCACACACAGCTAGAAGCCCAAATATTTTTTCAGAGGTACTGTAGATGCAGATAAAAATTATTTTTAATTTGCAACCTGATGGAGGTCAGTATAGATGGACTAATACAACAAGTCCCACACACAGCTAGAAGCCCAAATATTTTTTCAGAGGTACTGTAGATGCAGATACAAATTATTTTTAATTTGCAACCTGATGGAGGTCAGTATAGATGGACTAATAGAGAAAGTCCGACACACTGCTAGAAGGCCAAATATTTTTTCAGAGCTAGATGCAGAAAAAAATTATATTCAGTTTGCAACCTGATGGAGGTCAGTATAGATGGATTAATAGAACAAGACCCACACACAGCTAGAAGCCCAAATATTTTTTCAGAGGTAGATGCAGAAAAAAATATATTCAGTTTGCAACCTGATGGAGGTCAGTATAGATGGACTAATACAACAAGTCCCACACACAGCTAGAAGCCCAAATATTTTTTCAGAGGTACTGTAGATGCAGATAAAAATTAGTTTTAATTTGCAACCTGATGGAGGTCAGTATAGATGGACTAATAGAATGATGCTATGCCCAAAAGATTTTACTTCACTAGGTGCAGTAAAAAAATTGGTATTCTATACACAGGTGGTATATCTTGCAGCACAGATAGGCTACTCCACTGACTAACACACTCTGCAATAGGCCAAAAAGGATTAGCTTTGCTAGATTCAGCCAAATGCTGTGAAAAAAACTTGCACAGCACTGGCACAGACCTGCCTGGCAAAAACTGATAGGAACTGATGTAACCTAGTCCTGAAAAGGACTCCAATTACAATTAGTCTTTACTCCCACAACCTATCTATTTAAGAGCACAGACCTCCCTGATAAAAGTCGTAGGAAATGCTGTAACCTAGTCCTTAAAAGGACTGCAATCACAACTATTCCCTACTCCCAAGCTATCTGTATATTTGTGCGAAAATTGGCTTGAAATTAACAAGGTATAGCGCACACAGCAACAGCAGTGCCGTCTAACACGCAGCTGCAGCAGTGAGAAAATGGTGGCGACGGGGAAAATGGCTTGGTCTTATAGGGCAAGGACATGTGACATACACTGCCAATGACACATGCCCTTGCTTGTGTGAAAAAAAGCACTTCGCTCCGTGTGTGCGCTGCTGATAGGCTGACAGATTGCACCTCCCCACTGCAAATGCGGGAAAGAGAAAAAAAAATGGAGATCTTCATTGTTCCTGCAGAGATCCATCCCCTGCCCCTCCCCCCACCCCGCTGTACACTCAAACTGCGTATTAACATTAATTTTCATCATTACTGAGAAAAAATCCAGTTATGATTTTGGTGCACGAACAGTTATCGAACATAACCTCGAACAGCCGAATTTTTATCAAATTGTTCGTGTTCGCCGAACGGCTCGAACACCGCCCAAAACAGCTCGAATTTGAGATTGGCGAACAGTTCGAGTAGAACAACGCTCATCTCTAATAAAGACCTCTCAAAGTGACTTCAAATGTGATGTGGTCCCTAAAAAGATGGTTTTGTAAATTTTGTTGGAAAAATGAGAAATCGCTGCTCAACTTTTAACCCTTATAGCTTCCTAACAAAAAAAAATTTTGGTTCCAAAATTGTGCTGATGTAAAGTAGACACGTGGGAAATGTTATTTATTAACTCTTTTGTGTGACATATCTCTCTGATTTAAGGGCATAAAAATTTAAATTTTGAAAATTGCTAAATTTTCAAAATTTTCGCCAAATTTCCATTTTTTTCACAAATAAACGCAAGTGATATCGAAGAAATTTTACCACAATCATGAAGTACAATATGTCACGAAAAAACAATCTCAGAATCAGGGGGACCCGTTGAAGCGTTCCAGAGTAATTACCTCATAAAGTGACAGTGGTCAGAATTGTAAAAATTGGCCTGGTCATTAACGTGCAAACCACCCTCGGGGCTTAAGGGGTTAAACACTGATGTGCTGATTTTAGCGCCACATTTAAACACTGCTGTGCTGATTGGTCGCGGACGCTGCCCGCTACCAATCAGCAATTTTGGCGCCACATTTAAACACTGCTGTGCTGATTGGTCGTGGACGCTGCCCGCGACCAATCAGCGAGATTGGCGCCAAATTTAAACACCGCTCTGCTGATTGGTGGCGGCCACCAGCCGCGACAAATCAGCGAGATTGGCGACAAATTTAAAAAACGCTCTGCTGATTGGTCGCGGCCGGCGACCGCGACCAATCAGCAATATTGGCGCCAAATTTAAACACCCCTCTGCTGATTGGTCGCGACCGCCAGCTGCGACCAATCAGCGATATTGGCGCCAAATTTAAACACCGCTCTGCTGATTGGTCACGACCGCCAGCTGCGACCAATCAGCGACATTGGCGCCAAATTTAAACACCGCTCTGCTGATTGGTCGCGGTTGCCGGCAGCGACCAATCAGCGATTTTGGCGCCAAATTTAAACACACTCTCCAGTCCTCACTAACACGGTTCGCTGATTGGTCGTGGCCGCCACCCGCAAACAATCAGCAATATTGGCGCCAAATTTAAACCCCGCTCTGCTGATTGGTCGCGGTCGCCGGCCGCGACCAATCAGCAGTATTTATGAAAATACTATACTATACTATACTATTTTTAATGGTGTTTTATTTGTTTGTCGGTTTGTCATTTTGTGTATATGTGTCAGGAATTATTTGTATTCAATAAATTGATATATTTTTATGGATCTTTGTTGTTATTGATAATTATTTGGTTACTTTTTGACTATTTGGGTGATCACTGCTAGTTTGCATCTCTTCTTTTTGCTGTTTTCATACTTACTATTTTATGAGATGCTGCAGGTAGATCCCGTTTATTAGATGGTGCCCTCCTCATTGTTTGGTGGTTCACCAATCAGCAGTATTGGCGCCAAATTTAAACACTACTCTGCTGATTGCTCGCGGTCGCCGAACTTGACCAATCAGCATTATTGGCGCCAAATTTAAACACCGCTTTGCTTATTGGTCGCGGTGGCCGGCCGCGACCAAGCAGCGATATTGGCGCCAAATTTAAACACCGCTTTGCTGATTGGTCGCGGTGGCTGGCCGCGACCAAACAGTGATATTGGCGCCAAATTTAAACACCGCTCTGCTGATTGGTCGCGGTCGCCGAACTTGATCAATCAGCATTATTGGCGCCAAATTTAAACACCGCTTTGCTTATTGGTCGCGGTGGCCGGCCGCGACTAATCAGCATTATTGGCGCCAAATTTAAACATCGCTTTGCTGATTGGTCGCGGTGGCCGGCCGCGACCAAACAGCGATATTGGCGCCAAATTTAAACACCGCTCTGCTGATTGGTCGCGGTTGCCGGTCGCGATTAATCAGCATTATTGGCGCCAAATTTAAACACCGCTCTGCTGATTGGTCGCGGCCATGAACAATCACCATTATTGGCGCCAAATTTAAATACCGCTCTGCTGATTGGTCGTGTTCGCTGGCAGCGACCAATCAGCATTATTGGAGCCAAATTTAAACGCCGCTCTGCTGATTAGTCGCGACCACCGGCCGTGAACAATCAGCGATACAGGCGCCAAATTTTAACACCGCTTTGCTGATTGGTCACGGTTGCCGGCCACGACCAATCAGCGATTTTGCTGCCAAATTTAAACACGCTCTCCAGTCCTCACTAACACGGTTTGCAGATTGGTCGTGGCCGCCGCCTGCGACCAATCACCGATATGGCCGCCAAATTTAAACACTGCTTTGCTGATTGGTCGCGGTTGCCGGCCGCGACCAATCAGCGATTTTGGCGCAAGATTTAAACACCGCTCTGCTGTATGCACCCGGTCGGCCGCATACATATTTTAGAATACCCGATGTGTTAGAATCGGGCCACCATCTAGTATAATATAATGATCCCACAGACTCACATATAATATAATGTTACCACAGACCCACAAATAATATAATGACCCCACAGACTCACATATAATATAATGTTACCAAAACCCACAAATAAAATAATTACCCCACAGACCCACATATAATATAATGTCCCCACAGACCCACATATAATATAATGTCACCAAAGACCCACATATACAGTGCTGGCCAAAAGTATTGGCACCCCTGCAATTCTGTCAGATAATACTCAGTTTCTTCCTGAAAATGATTGCAATCACAAATTCTTTGGTATTATTATCTCATTTAATTTGCTTGCAAGGAAAAAACACAAAAGAGAATGAAGCAAAAATCAAATCATGGATCATTTCACACAAAACTCCAAAAAAGGGCCGGACAAAAGTATTGGCACCCTCAGCCTAATACTTGGTTGCACAACCTTTAGCCAAAATAACTGCGAACAACCGCTTCCGGTAACCATCAATGAGTTTCTTACAATGCTCTGCTGGAATTGTAGACCATTCTTCTTTGGCAAACTGCTCCAGGTCCCTGATATTTGAAGGGTGCCTTCTCCAAACTGCCATTTTGAGATCTCTCCACAGGTGTTCTATGGGATTCAGGTCTGGACTCATTGCTGGCCACCTTAGAAGTCTCCAGTGCTTTCTCTCAAACCATTTTATAGTGCTTTTGGAAGTGTGTTTTGGGTCATTGTCCTGCTGGAAGACCCATGACCTCTCACACTGGGCCCTACATTATGCTGTAAAATTTGTTGGTAGTCTTCAGACTTCATAATGCCATGCACACAGTCAAGCAGTCCAGTGCCAGAGGCAGCAAAGCAACCCCAAAACATCAGGGAACCTCCGCCATGTTTGACTGTAGGGACCGTGTTCTTTTCTTTGAATGCCTCTTTTTTTTTCCTGTACACTCTATGTTGATGCTTTTTCCCAAAAAGCTCTACTTTTTTCTCATCTGACCAGAGAACATTCTTCCAAAACGTTTTAGGCTTTCTCAGGTAAGTTTTGGCAAACTCCAGCCTGACTTTTTTATGTCTCGGGGTAAGAAGTGGGGTCTTCCTGGGTATCCTACCATACAGTCCCTTTTCATTCAGACACCGACGGATAGTACGGGTTGACACTGTTGTACCCTCGGACTGCAGGGCAGCTTGAACTTGTTTGGATGTTAGTCGAGGTTCTTTATCCACCATCCGCACAATCTTGCGTTGAAATCTCTCGTCAATTTTTCTTTTCCGTCCACATCTAGGGAGGTTAGCCACAGTGCCATGGGCTTTAAACTTCTTGATGACACTGCGCACGGAAGACACAGGAACATTCAGGTCTTTGGAGATGGACTTGTAGCCTTGAGATTGCTCATGCTTCCTCACAATTTGGTTTCTCAAGTCCTCAAACAGTTCTTTGGTCTTCTTTCTTTTCTCCATGCTCAATGTGGTACACACAAGGACACAGGACAGAGGTTGAGTCAACTTTAATCCATGTTAACTGGCTGCAAGTGTGATTTAGTTATTGCCAACACCTGTTAGGTGCCACAGGTAAGTTACAGGTGCTGTTAATTACACGAATTAGAGAAGCATCACATGATTTTTCAAACGGTGCCAATACTTTTGTCCACCCCCTTTTTTAGGTTTGGTGTGGAATTATATCCAATTTGGCTTTAGGACAATTCTTTTTGTGTTTTTTTCATTGAAGACAAATTAAATGAAGATAATAATACCAAAGAATTTGTGATTGCAATCATTTTCAGGAAGAAACTGAGTATTATCTGACAGAATTGCAGGGGTGCCAATACTTTTGTCCAGCACTGTAATATAATGTTCCCAAAGACCCACATATAATATAATGTTACCACAAACCCACATATAATATAATGTCCCCACAGTTCCACATATAATATAATGTCCCCACAGACCCATAAATAATATAATGCCCCCACAGACCCACATATAATATATTGACCCCACAGACCCACATATAATATAATGGCACCAAAGACCCACATATAATATAATGTTCCCACAGACCCACATATAATATAATGTTCCCACAGACCCACATATAATATAATGTTACCACAGACCCACATATAATATAATCACCCCACAGACCCACATATATTATAATGTTACCACAGACCCACATATAATATAATGTTACCACAGACCCACATATAATATAATGTTCCCACAGACCCACATATAATATAATGTTACCCCAGACCCACATATAATATAATGACCACACAGACCCATACATAATATAATGTTACCACAGACCCACATATAATATAATGTCCCCACAGACGCACATATAATATAATGTCACCAAAGACCCAAATATAATATAATGTTCCCACAGACCCACATATAATATAATGTCCCCACAGACCCACATATAATGTTACCACAGACCCACATATAATATAATGTCCCCACAGACCCACATATAATATAATGTCCCCACAGACCCACATATAATATAATGTCCTCACAGACCCACATATAATATAATGTCCACACAGACCCACATATAATATAATGTCCTCACAGACCCACATATATAATGTCCTCACAGACCCACATATAATATAATGTTACCACAGACCCACATATAATATTATGTCCCCACAGACCCACATATAAGATAATGTCCTCACAGACCCACATATAATATAATGTCCTCACAGATCCACATATAATATCCTCACAGACCCACATATAATATAATGTCCTCACAGACCCACATATAATTTAATGTCCTCACAGACCCACATATAATATGTTACCACAGACCCACATATAATATAATGTCCCCACAGACCCACATATAAATATAATGTCCCCACAGACCCACATATAATATAATGTCACCAAAGACCCACATATAATATAATGTTCCCACAGACCCACATATAATATAATGTCCCCACAGACCCACATATAATATAATGTCCCCACAGACCCACATATAATATGTTACCACAGACCCACATATAATATAATGTCCACACAGACCCACATATAATATAATGTCCTCACAGACCCACATATATAATGTCCTCACAGACCCACATATAATATAATGTTACCACAGACCCACATATAATATAATGTCCTCACAGACCCACATATAATATAATGTTACCACAGACCCACATATAATATAATGTCCCCACAGACCCACATATAATATAATGTCCTCACAGACCCACATATAATATAATGTCCTCACAGATCCACATATAATATAATATCCTCACAGACCCACATATAATATAATGTCCTCACAGACCCACATATAATATAATGTCCTCACAGACCCACATATAATTTAATGTCCTCACAGACCCACATATAATATGTTACCACAGACCCACATATAATATAATGTCCCCACAGACCCACATATAAATATAATGTCCCCACAGACCCACATATAATATAATGTCACCAAAGACCCACATATAATATAATGTTCCCACAGACCCACATATAATATAATGTCCCCACAGACCCACATATAATATAATGTCCCCACAGACCCACATATAATATGTTACCATAGACCCACATATAATATAATGTCCCCACAGACCCACATATAATATAATGTCCTCACAGACCCACATATAATATAATGTCCCCACAGACCCACATATAATATAATGTCCTCACAGACCCACATATATAATGTCCCCACAGACCCACATATAATATAATGTCCTCACAGACCCACATATATAATGTCCTCACAGACCCACATATAATATAATGTCCTCACAGATCCACATATAATATAATATCCTCACAGACCCACATATAATATAATGTCCTCACAGACCCACATATAATTTAATGTCCTCACAGACCCACATATAATATGTTACCACAGACCCACATATAATAAAATGTCCCCACAGACCCACATATAATATAATGTCCTCACAGACCCACATATAATATAATGTTACCACAGACCAACATATAATATATTGTCCTCACAGACCCAAATATAATATAATGTCCCCAAAAACCCACATATAATATGTTACCACCGACCCACATATAATATAATGTCCCAACAGCCCCACATATAATATAATGACCCTACAGACCCACATATAATAAAATATTACCAAAGACCCACATATAATATAATGTTCCCACAGACCCACATATAATATAATGTTACCACAGACCCACATATAATATAATGTCCCCACAGACCCACATATAACATAATGTCCTCACAGACCCACTTATAATATAATGTCCCCACAGACCCACATATAATATAATGTCCTCACAGACCCACATATAATATAATGTCCTCACAGACCCACATATAATATAATGTCCCCACAGACCCACATATAATATAATGTCTCCACAGACCCACATATAATATAATGTCCTCACAGACCCACATATAATATAACTAGCTTTTACCCGCGGCTTCGCTCACATTTCGTGACAGATCATTTTAATAGTAAAAAAAAAAAAATCTTAATAGTAAAAAAAAATAATCTTAATAGTAAAAAAAAAATAATCTTATTTAGTTACTCGTACATCCAAAATTTCAGATGTCTAACTTCAAAACTGACTGATTCCATACAATCTTTGAACCCCTATAATATTAAGAGGGAAACTCTTGAGGGTGGAATTATCAAAATTCCTTTCTTAGTGCTCATTTAAGCTATAATAGAACCTATCTGCAAATTTCAAGATGCTAAGTTCAGTGGTTTCGGCTGTGCGTTGACCGCTAGTTGTGTCAGTCAATCAGGTTTACAGTTTTATATAATCTTCGCCTGTATGGTGTGTTTATAAAAAGTAGCCCTATGTCCTTCCCCAGGCTTGAAATTATCCATATCAAATTTCATCACAAACGGATTACTAAACACTGATTAATAAACAGGTCGGACTGAAGTTACTTGCATTTAATATTGTTCGTGTTAGTAAAGAATTAGTATGTAATTGGAATAATGGACATCTGCAGGTAATTTATCTATGTGTTTTTACTGCAATATACTCCTGTAAACTATGTTATTTGATTTCTTTCGTTCAGCGAAAATATGTAGATTTTGCGATTTAGAAACACGTGAGCAAGCTACGTATAGCTGACCGTGGGAAAAACAGGGCGTGCCTAAATGTATCCCCGCTACCTTCAAAGTTTGCCCTTGCGATTTATTGATGGTCATTGAAAATGCAACTTTAAGTGGGAACTGCAAACGTTTGAAATTAAAGGGTAAGTTATTGGGTATTATTGGGATGCGCGGTATAAGAATATTTTCACCCTTAGCTTCTCCAGTTAAAATTGTGGCCTTTACAATGTGCCTGCCTAGTTCAGTGACTCGCAATCTAGTGCCATTACATAATCTCGAGGCGTCCAAGTTGCGCATTAACAAAACGGGTATACCGACCTTTAATTCGAGGTTATGAGATGGGACCCCGGATAGCTCCAAAGAGTTAAGAAACTCCACGGGGTAGCGCGTACAGTCTTCAGATGACATGACTGTGTCGGAGTTGTAGGTTGTTGCATCACTGGTTACTTGGTCCAAGATAATTTTATTGATTTTCGCAACTGTTTCATTTCTTGGTGCTAGTATAGTTCTTTCACATAGCCAATTTTCATCGTGGATGTTTTGTTGCAAATTTGGAAAAACTTGAGCAATAAGTGCGTCTTCCGAATCCACAACATGACAAAATTGGTTAGTGAATAGAACCATACCTTCGTCAGTTTCGATTCGACCTTCACCGATCTCGAGCAGTTTCTCAGCGTACGCACCCGACTCTAGATCACTGAATAACTGGACACGCATGTTGGTGGTGAGGTGCAGCTTTTCAACTTTGGTCCATAAATATGAGGATTTCAGACATGCGTTAATTCCGTCTGCTGCAGTGCCTCGCTCGATGACAGGCAAAGTTTGCCTAAAGTCCCCAGCCAAT
Organism: Phyllobates terribilis; assembly: GCF_046119375.1. Lineage (NCBI taxonomy): Eukaryota > Metazoa > Chordata > Amphibia > Anura > Dendrobatidae > Phyllobates > Phyllobates terribilis. The sequence goes on from NW_027363370.1 coordinate 671,406, forward strand.
AAAACAACCACACCACCCATTATTGTTTGTTTACTGTGTAAGTCTTGTAGACAACGATCAAGAACTTCGATGGCGCGTTTGTGTGACATTGTGCACTCGTCCCATACGATTAGTTTGAACTGTTGCAACAGGAGGCCACGGGCACTGCTCTTGCTGATATTACACGATGGGGTTTCTTCATTCACCAGATTAAGAGGTAATTTAAAGACTGAATGTGCCGTCCGTCCACCGCTTAGCAATGTTGCAGCAATTCCAGAGGAAGCCACAGCTAATGCAACGTTATGACCGCTACGAATTTTTGCTAAAAGTAAATTAAGCAAGAAAGTTTTTCCTGTACCACCCGGGGCATCAAGGAAAAAAAGTCCGCCTTCACCATTCTCAACTCGTCCTACTATTTTGTGATAAATCTCTCTTTGATTTCCCAGTGGTTATCATCTTCCAACAACCCCATCTTCTCACACACCTGCCGAAAAGTTGCAAGTTCTTGACCTTCAAATGTTTTTGAATCCGAGAAGTTGGTTGGACCCCTTATTACATTCAGCAGCATACGCAAGCAATAACATTCAAAATTGCTAACGTGCACCGTGTAAATGCGACCTAGAGCGTCTCCTGCCTTCACACCTGGCCAACCATCGACAGGTGTTCCTTGTAAATGACGTTTCCATTGCTTCCGTGCCACATTCCAAGTATAGTAGCGAGGCACGTCAATGTAATGTTTTTGCAAACGTATCACTTTGGCACAACAGGAAAAATGCAGTTAGTGTAGTTTTAGGTGGTGCTTCTAATCTCTCTCTAAAATTATTTTCCGTAAAGTAAACCCTCTCGCCATTGGGTAAATGAATCGCGAGATGAGTGACGGTTGGGTGTCTCTCGTGCAGAGGCAGACCTAAGATCCGCCACTCTGCTTCGCTACTACTAACATATCGGCCGGTTCTAAAGGTCTGCACCTCATCTCTTGGGTCAATGTTAACATTCCCTTGCTGGCGGATGTTAAAAATAGCCTGGTCGCTACCCTTATTAATATATTTACAAATATATTTTATCGCCTGTACCGTATTACAGAACTCTACATTTAAATGAGAATTAACATTTTTTGATAAGAGTGGAGAATATGGGACCACCCAGCTATTGTCCACCAATATTTCCTGTGTTCCTCTACGGGTTTTTATAATCGTCGTGCGTCCATCATTCTCTGGTGCTCTGCGCCTGTACAAAGGATAACCTTTGTCATTGGTTTGAGTATCTTTTAAAAGCTTCCTCGGATATTTTTTGGTACATTTTCCTTCCTTCATGCATGGCGATGAAGAATTGAATGTACCACATGGCCCGTGAATCATATTCTTTGTCACTGTATCATAGAGCTTTTGATCAGTTTCTGGGTTTGGTATCTCAGCACATATGATTTCGTCAATTTGGTTCGGATGCAATTTTTCCTTTAACCACAGCAGTAAGTGCACATGAGGCAAACCTCGCTTTTGCCACTCGATCGAGTACATGAAGCATTGCATATCACCAAATATGTTACCTTTTGTAAGTAGAGCTACCAACTTCTGTACTTTTATTCTAAATACTCCGGCTGTTAAGTCATGTCTGTCCGTTGAATTTTGACCAGCCATAAGCTCTTTGGTGATTTCTGGCCAAGCGGGGTTGCAAGTCATTGTAATAAATAAATCAGGCCTCCCATAATTACGTACGTATGTGAACGCATCTTGTGTATATTCGTGTAGGTATCTCGGGCTATTTACAAATGATGACGGGAGAATCACCATCTGACCTAAGTTATTTGGATCCAAATCCGCATCATTTCTTATTGCATCTTGCAAGTGAATTTAATTTTCTGCGCGCAGTTTTTTTTATTTAAAGAAATGAACCTTAAGCGCTAACTTTCCATCTTTACATACATGTCGACCAGAAACTGATGAAGTAGGAGCCTACACTTAAGCATCAAATTAAAATCGCTGCGACGGACCATCAAGTGAAAGGCATAAAAATCTTTGCAGGACACCTTTTTGCTTGGCATTGCTTGTTTGGTAATTGGATTTATCTGAGGAATATCAATGCTGTACCCCTCTTGTCCTTTCCAAAAAATTATTGGGTACTCGAGAGCGTCATAGAATCTATGTGTATCGGGAATCATAGTGAGCATGCCATCGCGCGGCTGCACAACGATGTCCCGAGACATAGTTTGTTCGCTACTAACTATTACAGCAGCTATTTCATTTGTAGTAGGGGCATTGAATCGTCTCTCATGTTGACCACGTGGTACACGGTCTGGGTGAATCACTACTTTGAAATGATCGTCATTGATCATTCTGTCTCTAGCCGTTTTAAATTCATGCACCAAAATGTTGTGGTTGTGAAGTACTCGTTGTAATTTTTTAACTATGTTTCTATCTACGCTTTGCACGCACTCAGTACGCCTGTTGATTTGTTCTTCTTCGTCACCTATGAAATAAACTTGTAAAAATTGTGGTTGCGAAATGGACATAGGAATTAAAGAACCGATACGGTGGTATACTTGTATTGTAAAGGTCGGGCAAAACCCTGGCATTGAGACAATTTGATCTGCTCCAGAAGACGTCATATGAAAGCACATGTTGTATTTTCTTATATTATTTAGAAAAAGGCGAGATTCATCAGTTTCATTAGAGATAAGCTCTTTTAAAGGTTGAACTGGCTCGTCTATATAAGGAAGAGCTACTTTCCCGCCCAAACAACACATACCTGCTGCTTCCTCTTTCCACTTAACCGCTTCCCGACCGCCCACTGTAGATAAACGTCCGCGCTGCCTAGGCTCTGTGCAGCGCGGACGTTTAAAAACGGTGGGTGGTCTCGCAGTGCTCAGGACCCCCTGGGTCCTGCAAGCGCTGTGAGAGCGGTGCAGAGCGTTAGCTCTGACAGGGAACATCATCGGGACCTGATTAGATCAGGTCCCAGTGATGTTAACCCTTTGCTGTCTTCTATATGCTGCGATCTATAGTGATCGCGGCATATAGGAGACAGCAGGAGGAGAGGGGGTCGTCCACTTACCTCTCCGACGACCCCTTGATTGCTTTCAGGACCTGGCGTTGCTATGGCAGCTGGAGGTCACATGACCGCCTCCAGCTCTGCCATATATGGTGTCCTTCCTGTCTGGCTTCAGCCTGTAGCTGATGCCAGACAGGAGACTGTGAAACAGTCAGTGAAGATCTCATATAATGTAATATATGTCTATTACATTACATGAGATCAGGGATCAGAAAAATAAAAATTAATGTCCCATACAGGGGCTAAGTAAAAATGTAAAAAAAAGTAAAAAAAAATGTTTTGAAACTGTTAAAAAAAAAATACAAAATAAATAAAAATAAATAAATAAAATATTAAACCGATAAATCCATATAGTTATGCAAAAATAAAAAAAGTACACATATTTGGTATTGCCGCGTCCGAAACAACCCGAGCTATAAAACTGTCACACTAATTAACTCCTTATGTGTACACCGTAATAAAAATAAATAAAAAACGGAGCAAAAAACTATGCTTTTTCCTCATATCGCCAAACAAAAAGTGGAAAAAAATGCGATCAAAAAGCAAAATGGAAATAGAAATGGTACCGCTGAAAAAGTCATCTTGTTCCACAAAAATCAAGCCGCTATACAGCTCCATCAGCCAAAAAATAAAAAAGTTATACCTCTCAGACTAAAGCAATGCAAAAAAAATATTTTTTCTATAAAATTGTTTTATTGTGTAAAAGCGCCAAAACATAAAAAAAATACAGTAAGTGTAGTATCGCTGTAAACGTACTGACCCGAAGAATAACGCTGCCTGATCACTTTTACCACACGCAGAACGGCATAAAAAAAACCTCAAAAAACAATTCCTGAATTGTTGGTTTTTGTTAATTTTACCTCCCAAAAAAACGGAATAGAAAGCGATCAAAAAATGTCACGTACCCACAAATGGTACCAATAAAAATGTCAACTCGTCCCGCAAAAAACAAGCCATCACATGACTCTGTCGGCCGAAATATGGAAAAATTATAGCTCTCAAAATATGGCGATGCAAAAACTAGATTTTGCAAAAAAAAAAGCGTCTCTTAGTGTGTGACAGCTGTCAGTCATAAAAACCCGATATAAATCTGGTATCTCTGTAATTGCACCGACCCGAAGAATAAAGTAATCTAATCAGTTATATCACACTAGGAACGGCGTAAAAAAATAAATAAAACCAATTCTTCACCTGCTACTGATTTGTTTATTATGTCTCCCAAAGATCTGGCTCGGCACACATTTATCCTGCGCTCTGCGCTGAGCACTTACGCCAGAGTTTCCATGTAAATCTCTGAAATATGTGATTCAGCCGGAACCCATGACGGAAGATTCCCTGTAATGAGGCAGATATAGGCCACTGTGGATGCCGTCTGGCCTGTGATCCCACGGTGTCATTTGTTTTAGGCGTGCATAAAAGTGCGGTTGGCCACAGTTTTGTGCACTTCTGAAAAAAAGGACACCGCTAAACAGAGGCCAGACGGAGTCCAGAGTAACTCTGCTGCCTCATTACAGTGAATGGATCCCGCAGGGGTTTCATCTGAATTACAGGTCCGTCATCTGTTAAAAATATAAGGGACTTACAAGTTACTGGTAGCAGAAAGGCTCTGGAAAAGCGAAATGGCCCTTGCCCCCCAAAAGAAATTCAAAAAATTTTGTGCTCCCAAATCCAAATGCCTATTCTACAATAATTTGTTCTCCAATTGTCAAATAGCACTCTGTCCCCCCCAGATCTCGCCATATGGCTGAGTGGTACGATACAGCCACATATGGGGTATTGCCACTTTTAGAAGAAATTGTGTGACACATTTCGGCACCATTTTTACCCATTGCCCTGTGTGAAAATGTAAAATCTGAGGGTAAAACATTTTTTTGTGGTAAAAATATAATTATGCTTTTTTCACTGCCCAATGGTATAAATTTAAAAATTAAAAAATACTCACTACTTACCTAGATGAATTCCTTGAGAGGTGTAGTTTACAAAATGGGGTCACTTGTGGGGGTTTCTGCTGTTTCTGCATGTCAGCGACTCTTCAAATGTGACACGGTGTCTGCTGCCTATCCCAGCCAACATAGCGCTCCTTTCTCTTCCGAACCCTGCCGTACACCAAAGCAGTGGTTTTCCCCCACATATGGGGTATCGGCGTGTTCAGGAGAAATTGAACAACAAATTTCATGGTGCAATTTATCCTGTTACCCTTATGATAGTACAAACTTAGGGAAAGGAAAACATTTTTTGTGGGAAAAATGTGAAAATTTTATTTTTATGGCTCAATATTATAAACTTCTGTGAAGCAGCTGGGGGTGCAAGGTGCTCACCACATATCTAGATAAGTTCCCTAAGGGATCTAGTTTCCAAAATGGTGTCACTTGTGGGGGGTTTCCACTGTTTAGGCACATCAGGGGCTCCCCAATTGCAACATGGCGTCCGCTAATTATTCAAACAAATTTTACATTCAAAAAGTCAAATGGCGCTCCTTCCCTTCCGAGCCCTGCCGTGCACCCAAACAGTGGTTTGCCTCCACATATGGGGTATCGGCGTGTTCAGGAGAAATTGCACAACAAATTTCATGGTGCAATTTATCCTATTACCCTTATGATAATGCAAAATTAAGGGATGAAAAACGTTTTTTGCGGGAAAAATGTGAAAATTTTATTTTTACAGCTGATTATTATAAACTTCTGTGAAGCACGTTGGGGTTCAAGGTGCTCACCACACATCTAGATAAGTTCCCTACGGGGTCTAGTTTCCAAAATGGTGTCACTTGTGGGGGGTTTCCACTGTTTAGGAACATCAGAGGCTCTCCAAACACAACATGGCGTCTGCTAATTATTCAGACAAATTTTACATTCAAAAAGTCAAATGGCGCTCCTTCCCTTCCAAACCCTGCAGTGCGCCCAAACAGTGGTTTTCCCCCACATATGGGGTATCGGCGTGTTCAGGAGAAATTGCACAACAAATTTCATGGTGCAATTTATCCTATTACCATTATGATAATGGAAAATTAAGGGATGAAAAACTTTTTTGTGGGAAAAATGTGAAAATTTTATTTTTACAGCTCAATATTATAAACTTCTGTGAAGTACCTTGGGGTTCAAGGTGCTCACCACACATCTAGATATGTTCCCTAAGGGGTCTAGTTTCCAAAATGGTGTCACTTGTGGGGGGTTTCCACTGTTTAGTCACATCAGGAGCTCTCCAAACGCAACATGGTGTCTGCTAATTATTCAGACAAATTTTACATTCAAAAAGTCTAATGGCGCTCCTTCATTTCCGAGCCCTGCCGTGCGCCCAAACAGTGGTTTTCCCTCACATATGGGGTATCAGCACGCTCAAGAGAAATTGCACAAAAAATTTTGGGGTCCATTTTTTCCTGTTACCCCTGTGAAAATAAAAAAAATTGGGTCTAAAGCAACATTTTTGTGAAAAAAGTTAAATGTTAATTTTTTTCTTCCACATTCCAAAAATTCCTGTGAAGCACCTGAAGGGTTAATAAAGTTCTTCAATGTGGTTTTGAGCACCTTGAGGGGTGCAGTTTTTAGAATGGTGTCACTTTTGGGTATTTTCTGTCATAAAGACCCCTCAAAGTGACTTCAAATATGATGTGGTCCCTAAAAAAATGTTTTTGTAAATTTTGTTGGAAAAATGAGAAATCGCTGGTCAACTTTTAACCCTTATAGCTCCCTAACAAAAAAAAATTTTGGTTCCAAAATTGTGCTGATGTAAAGTAGACATGTGGGAAATGTTATTTATTAAGTATTTTGTGTGACATATTTCTCTGATTTAAGGGCATGAAAATTCAAAGTTTGAAAATTGCAAAATTTTCGCCAAATTTCCGATTTTTTCACATATAAACGCATGTGATATCAAAGAAATTTTACCACTATCATGAAGTACAATATGTCACGAAAAAACAATCTCAGAATCAGGGGGATCCGTTGAAGCGTTCCAGAGTAATTGCTTCATAAAGTGACAGTGGTCAGAATTGAAAAAATTGGCCCGGTCACAAAGGCAAAAACAGGCTCTGGTGCGAAGTGGTTAAGAGCTCCGCAATATTTGCAATCTATGGTCATTGCTTCTATTTTTATAAGCTTGTGAGTTTCATAATCAAGAGTCTCGTCATACTCAAATGCAGCTTTATTAAACAATATCCATGTATTTCTTGTAAATGTTTGACGTCGCTGTGCTGCCCTTTCAGCAACAGTGCGTCTGCGAGATTCGGCCATTTCATAAGTTTCAGTGGCTCTTTGGGACGCCATGTAAGTCGCTTGCTGCTGACGTCGAGCTTGGGACTGTTCTGGAGTTTCAGCAGCCCGCTGAGACGCCAGATACTCCGCATGCTGTTCACGTCGGGCTTGGGACTGTTCTTGAGTTTCAGCAGCCCGTTGAGATGCCAAAAACTCCGCATTCCGTTCACGTCGGGCTTGGGATTGTTCTGGAGTCTCTGCAGCTCTATGTGCCGCACAACGCACCGCCTGCTCAAGCCTTCGTTGCTCAGCTTGTTGAGACGTCTCATCACGTCTAATTATTTTCATAGCTCGGGCTTTATTAGAGCTTTGCAAAATGTTAGACTTACGCTTTCGCGGCATTTTTATAAGTACTAATTACAAAATAGGTACTTAGTAAAGTTCAAACAAAATACTAAAACAATCTAATTAGTTATATTACGATCGCTGTACAGACGATATCAGTTGTATATGACTGGTCTATGAGGAGCAGCTGTGGCGCGGTTACCCATAGCAACCATTCCCAGTGCTCTGTGGGAGCTGAGAGCAGCCTGCTGGTGCTGTGGGTGACATGCTGCGCTGCACACACACAGGGCTGTGCTGCACACAGGAGGGGAGGACGCCATTTGTGTAGATCTGCTGCCGGTGCTGTCAGGCTGCAGTGTGTGCATCCTCCATGGAGCCGCGCTCAGGTTACTGCCCCTCCCCGTGTGTGAGTCACTTCCCCTCCGCCCAGGTGAGGCGCTCGGAACTTTCCCGGCTGCAGCAGCTGGCGCAGGTGAGCGCATGTTTTATTATACGGTGTTATGTGGAGGGACAATGGCGGCGGGGACCCCCTGTGTGAGGACAATGACGGCCCGGTGCCGCCGGGCAACCTGCAGGAGGAAGCCTCACACTCCCCCCGGGCTGTGGGCGCGGGCAGGCCGTGCTGGGACGTGTAGTTCCCTAGTAACCTGTTCCTGACATATGGGCTGTTTTCTGGGCTATTTTTTTTTTTTTTAAGTCTGAGAAAATGTCATAAATTATCCTTCTCCTTCAGCTGTTTCCAGAGTGTAATGTATCAGGGTGAGCTCATGACTGACAGCTGCCAAAGTTTCTAGGAAATGTCAGTCCCTGGGGGTCGTGTGTGAACCCCCTGTGCCACACTTGTACCTGGCCACGGTATATGATCACCCCTGTATTCTGACTGTGGACAGGCGGCAACTGTGACCTCACTATACAATGATCCAATATGGGCAAATTATTGTATTATCAATCTCTTCTGACTTCTGTAAATCAGCCATTTAAACATCACCTGTGTATGTGTGTATATAAGAGTTTGATAAATATACTAAAAAGTTTGATAAATATACTAAAATGTGCATTGTAAAATTGTAAAATAGTATCTAATTTAATTAAATTTATGGTTCACAATTTTGGTCATAGTGGCTTCCACATAAAAGGTAGATATAAGCTGTCGCGGACTTTTATTTAGAACTATTCAAGACAAACAATTCTACGGTACATCATCTTTGTGTAACTCCAACGGTTTAGGCAGCGTACGCCAAGATAGCTCTCAGAGGCCAGATTTTTTTCCGACTTAATTGACATGTATCGTTATATTACGACCAAAATTACATAAAATCATTAGAAATTGTAGCCTATATGTTATTCCGATGTATAATCTATATTACTGTAAAGTTTCATGCAAATCCGTCCAGTAGTTTTTTCGTGAAAGAGTAACAAACATACATACTCACAAACTTTCGCATTTATAATATTAGTAGGATGTTCCCTCAGACCCACTTATAATATAATGTTACACAGACCCACATATAATATAATGTCCCCACAGTCCCACATATAATATATTGTCCCCACAGACCCACATATAATATAATGTCCCCACAGACCCACATATAATATAATGTCCCCACAGACCCACATATAATATAACGTTACCACAGACCCACATAAAATATACGAGTCTTCACAGACCCACATATGATATAATGTCCCTACAGATCCACATATAATATAATGTACCCACAGACCCACATATAATATAATGTCCTCACAGACCCACATATAATATAATGTCCTCACAGACCCACATATAATATAATGTCCTTAGACCCACATATAATATAATGTCCTCACAGACCCACATATAATATAATGTCCCCACAGACCCACATATAATATAATGTCCTCACAGACCCACATATAATATAATGTCCTCACAGACCCACATATAATATAATGTCCCCACAGACCCACATATAATATAATGTCCTCACAGACCCACATATAATATAATGTCCTCACAGACCCACATATAATATAATGTCCTCACAGACCCACATATAATATAATGTCCCACAGACCCACATATAATATAATGTCCCCACAGACCCACATATAATATAATGTCCTCACAGACCCACATATAATATAATGTCCCCACAGAGCCACATATAATATAATGTCCTCACAGACCCATATATAATATATTGTCCCCACAGACCCACATATAACATAATGTCCCCACAGACCCACATATAATATAATGTCCTCACAGACCCACATATAATATAATGTCCTCACAGACCCACATATAATATAATGTCCCTACAGATCCACATATAATATAATGTACCCACAGACCCACATATAATATAATGTCCTCATAGACCCACATATAATATAATGTCCCCACAGACCCACATATAATATAATGTCCTCACAGACCCACATATAATATAATGTCCTCACAGACCCACATATAATATAATGTCCTCACAGACCCACATATAATATAATGACCCCACAGACCCACATATAATATAATGTCCTTAGACCCACATATAATATAATGTCCTCACAGACCCACATATAATATAATGTCCCCACAGACCCACATATAATATAATGTCCCCACAGACCCACATATAAATATAATGTCCCCACAGACCCACATATAATATAATGTCCTCATAGACCCACATATAATATAATGTCCTCACAGACCCACATATAATATAATGTCCCCACAGACCCACATATAATATAATGTCCTCACAGACCCACATATAATATAATGTCCCCAAAGACCCATATATAATATAATGTCCCCACAGACCCACATATAATATAATGACCCCACAGCCCCACATATAATATAATGTCACCAAAGACCAACATATAATATAATGTTCCCACAGACCCATAAATAATATAATGTCCTCACAGACCCACATATAACATAATGTCACCAAAGACCCACATATAATATAATGTTACCACAGACCCACATATAATATAATGTTCCCACAGACCCACATATAATATAATGTTACCACAGACCCACATATAATATAATGACCCCACAGACCCACATATAATATAATGTTACCACAGACCCACATATAATATAATGTTACCACAGACCCACATATATTATAATGTCCGTACAGACCCACATATAATATAATGTTACCACAGACCCACATATAATATAATGTTACCACTAGTGTTGAGCATTCCGATACTGAAATATCGGGTATCGGCCGATATTCGCGGTATCGGAATTCCGATACTTAATTCCGATACTTTTGCAATATCGTATACTGGAATCGGAAGTTCCCATAATGCAATGAGCCATTTTCATTTTATTCAGCCAATGAGGATCCTAAGAAGTGTGGGCACATCCTGTTAGGCATGTAGGCATCTTAACTAATGGCATGGCTGTGATTGGCTGCTGTAATTATGTCATGATGCACTATAAAAGCCGCCGCCATTTTGAGCTCACTCTGCTGTGAATTCAGTTAGGGATAGGACGCTGTTGTTCTGAGGGACAGTTTTAGCTACCTATTTGGTCTATTCTGCTTTACCCAAGCTACTTTATAAATCACTGTGCCTTGCAGTGCTAGTGCACAGTTCTCTGTGCTGTTCACCGCTTTCTGCAAGGTCTGGTGTGTGAGTGCAGCTCACCCCGTAGTGTGTGCTTCAGCCACGTCTGGTTATAGTGCACTCAGTGTGTGTCACTGCCTCATACATTGTCCTTTTTTGCCAATTCATAATTTTTCCTGATATCTCCTATTAGTGTGGTGGTTCCATCCGTATTCAGCTAAATTGGTCCCAAACACACTATATAGGAGTAGATAGAGAAATTTTTTTGGTCTTGCAGTGCTAGTGCACAGTGCTCTGCATCTGTACTGTTCACCGCTGTCTGCAAGGTCTGGTGTGTGAGTGCAGCTCACCCTGTAGTGTGTGCTTCAGCCACGTCTGGTTATAGTGCACTCAGTGTGTGTCACTGCCTCATACATTGTCCTTTTTTGCCAATTCATAATTTTTCCTGATATCTCCTATTAGTGTGGTGGTTCCATCCGTATTCAGCTAAATTGGTTCCAAACACACTATATAGGAGTAGTTAGAGGAGCCTTTCTGCAGCATTGGGCCCTGCAGCCCCAGCCAGATTAGTATTAGCCTATTTTTTGTAGCCTCACCTATTGCATTGTAGGTTACCTTCCTACATTGTAATAGCTACAAAAAGTTTGTGATACTATCGTTATTACATCTTTAGGCACATCCAGTGTCTTTTTGTGACAAAAAAAACCTAAATAAAGTTCACCAAACACTCCACTTTACAGTTGTGTAGGCCACATTAGCTCATATTAAAGTCTAGCCAACACTTTATAAAATTAGTGTTTCTTATACCTGTTAGCAGCTGTTCAGGAATAAGCACACTAAGCCCTTAGTACTTTTCTGCCTATCTTTATCAGTCTACCAAGATGAAGAAGGCAGGGAGTAAGGCATGTGGTCGTGGGCGTGGAGTTTCTGCAGGGAGAGGACGTGAGGATTCTGTGCCTGCAGGGAGAGGACGTGGGGATTCTGTGCCTGCTGCGGGCACCAGTGATTCAGCATCCCCCAGTTTTACCAGGGAACAGTCCTTTATGCACAGCTTTGTAGGAGCTAGCCGTACCCCACTGCTGCAGGAGGACCAAATTGAAGCCGTTGTCGGATGGATGGCAGCTAATGCATCGACTTCAATTAGTTCCAGATCCTCTCAGGTCCTGAGCACTGAAGAGCACCCATCTGTCTCTTCACCACCTGCCAAATTGCCCAGGCAGTCAGAGAGCCCTGGACAGGAGCCATCTCTACTTCTGTTCTCTGAATCTCTTGGCTTGGAAAAAGGGGGCCAGCCAAGCAGAATTCGAGAATTTGAAGAAGAGGTAGTATGCAGCGATGCGCAACAGTTTTGTCTCTCTGAATCTGAAGAGGCGGGTGGGCCAGTGCCTATGGTCAGCAGCACACCTCAGTACGCATCTGATGATGAGACTCAGGTGCCACTTTCTGGTGTGTACTGTGCTGTCGAGACTACCCAGGAGAAGCAGTTGTTTGAAGAGGGTGGTGTAGATGATGAGGTCCTTGACCCATCATGGCGTGAGGGACAGGAAGGTGGTGGGAGCAGCTCTGAGAAAGAGATTCCCCGAACAGCCCAAAAAGGAGGGAGAGGGAGGGGGAGGACTTGGTTGCCTGTAGCCTCCACTTCGGCACCCATTAGGAGCATGGCTCTTCCAAAATCCAAACCGGGCGCTCCCAAGACTTGCAGTGCCTGGTCCTTTGTTGACACAGTTGCAGATGACATTTGCTTTGTCAAATGCAGGCTGTGTAATCAGAAGGTGAAAAGAGGGAAAAGTGTCAGCAACCTCAATACCACAAATATGTGGAAACATGTGCGGACCAAGCACGTGGTGGAGTTACAAAAACACACTGAAGACCTAGGCCAACCTACAGCGCCACCTACCACCTCTTCAGCTCGTGTTGTAGCCTCTTCCTCCAGCTCACACACAGCTGGTTCGGCTTCCTCACAGGATCGCCATGGAAGAATCTCTGGCACTGTTGTACAGAGACACAGTGTAATTCCACCCACAGCACCACTTTCCCAGTCATCCTCACACTCCCAGGCCAGTCTACAGCCATCATTAGCACAGGCATGGGAGAAAAGGCGCCCATACTCGGCAAACCACCCCCGAGCACAGGCTCTGAATGCTGGCATTGCTAAACTACTGGCCCTTGAAATGCTATCAGTCAGGCTGGTGGAGACTGACACATTCCGTAACTTTATGGCATTGGCAGTCCCACAATACAACGTGCCCAGCCGCTTTTATTTCAGCAGGCAAGCCATCCCTGCCCTGCAACATCATGTGGAGGGAAAAATTAAACATGCGCTACAAAACGCCGTCAGTAGCAAGGTCCACCTGACCACCGATGCGTGGACCAGTAAGCATGGACAGGGACGATACCTTTCCCTCACTGCCCATTGGGTAAATGTTGTGGAGCCGGGTACAGATCTTGAGAGTGGCGTTGTACGTGTTCTGCCAACTCCAAGGATTGCAGGAATCCAGTCTGTACACATTGACTCCTCCTCATACTCCAGTTCCTCTGAATCAGCGCTGCAGGAGCCGTCACGGTCTACCTCCACATCGACCCGTGAACGGTTACCTGTTATGGTGACCAATATGAGCACAGCCGTGGCCAAACGTCAACAGGCCGTATTAAAATTAATTTCTTTGGGGAATCGAAGCCACACAGCGCAGGAGCTCTGGAATGCCATCAAGCAGCAGAGCGACGTGTGGTTTGTGCCAGCGAATCTCCAGCCAGGCATGGTAGTGTGTGACAATGGCCGAAATCTGGTGGCAACTCTGGGCATAGGCAACCTCACTCACATCCCATGTCTGGCACATGTGCTCAACTTAGTCGTGCAGAGTTTTTTGAGGGACTATCCGGATCTTGATGCACTGCTTCACAAGGTCCGCATAGAGTGCGCTCACTTGCGGCGTTCCAGCAATGCAAGATCACGCATTGCAGCTCTGCAGCGCCGATCACGTCTTCCGGAACATCGCATCATATGTGACCTACCCACCAGGTGGAATTCAACGTTACATATGTTGGAGAGGTTGTGTGAGCAGCAGGCAGCAGTAATGGAGTACCAGCTGCAGCAGGCGCAAACAAGTCGCAGTGCGCGCCGTTCACACTTCACCACCACTGAGTGGGCCTCTATGAAGGACATTTGCCACGTTTTGCGTGCCTTCGATTATTCCACGCGGATGGCGAGTGCAGATGATGCACTAGTCAGCATGACTATCCCCCTTATCTGCCTGCTTGAAAAAACACTGCAAGCACTAAGGGACGAGGTTTTGGAAGAGGTGGAGGATGAGGAGTCACAAATGCCATCTGCTTCTCTACAGTCTGCGCAACGTGGTTCCTCACAAAGGCCTAGGCAGGGGACACTTTGTGAGGAGGATGAGGAGGAGTGAATGGATGAGGAAGACATCTGTCCAGAGGAGGAAGGTACACAATGCTCTAGTAGTCAGTATCTAGAGCGAGGGTGGGGTGATGCAGAGCAGGCAGAGATCACGCCTCAAGCAGGGGACAGCGTTTCTTGGCCAGTTGGCAGTCTGCAGCACATGGTTGATTTCATGCTGCAGTGCCTGAGAAACGACCGCCGCATCGCCCACATTCTCAACACGGCTGATTATTGGGTGTCCACCCTCCTAGATCCTCGCTACTGGGACAACTTACAAAGCCTCATAACACCGTTGAACCGGGAGCGTAAAATGCGGGAGTAACAAGACGCACTGGTGCATTCCATCATATTCTCCATTCCAACCGAGAGCAGTGCTGCTAGTGCTTTACAAAGAAGCTCAGTGCATCGAGGCAGTGGAGGAAGCTCTGCACAAAGAGGGAGCAGAAGCAGCGCCTCAGCACAAGGCAAGACCAGTATGGCCGAAATGTGGCAAAGTTTTGTGTCCCCGCCGCCACAAATGTCTACACCATCACAGACGGCTCCAGTCAGTAGGAGGCAACGTTTCCGTCAGATGGTGACAGACTACATGTCTTGCCCTCTTAGTGTACTCCCAGACGGCTCTTCTCCCTTCAAGTTTTGGGTCTGTAAGCTGGATACATGGCCAGAGCTTAGTCAGTATGCATTGGAGGTGCTAGCTTGCCCTGCTGCTAGTGTATTATCGGAACGCGTCTTTAGTGCCGCAGGTGGTGTACTAACAGACCGTCGCATGCGACTATCCTCCGATAACGTTGACCGGCTTACTTTTCTCAAAATGAACAAGGCCTGGATCTCTCATGAATTTGCCAGTCCTCTTCCAGAATAAATAATTGGTTGGCAACAGTATCCAGGTCTCCTGTTCTGTTCATGTTTCTACCACCTGAACTGTAATCCCTGAGCTCCAACACCGCCAGTTGGCGCTCGGAAGTGCCGTCTGCACAGTCAACACTTGCTGCCGTGTCATTGGGGTTCAGTAACGTCAGCTGTTCCCCTGCTGTGCGGACGGCAATTTCTCCTGCTCTGTCCACATTCTCACTACTACAGATTTTAAAGTTGCTCCAATTACACCTCTGGCTCCTCTGTTTTCAGTATTATCCCTGAGCTCCAACACCGCCAGTTGGCGCTCGGAAGTGCCGTCTGCACAGTCAACACTTGCTGCCGTGTTATTGGGGTTCAGTAACGTCAGCTGTTCCCCTGCTGCGCGGACGGCAATTTCTCCTGCTCTGTCCACATTCTCACTACTACAGATTTTAAAGTTGCTCCAATTACACCTCTGGCTCCTCTGTTTTCAGTATTATCCCTGAGCTCCAACACCGCCAGTTGGCGCTCGGAAGTGCCGTCTGCACAGTCAACACTTGCTGCCGTGTTATTGGGGTTCAGTAACGTCAGCTGTTCCCCTGCTGTGCGGACGGCAATTTCTCCTGCTCTGTCCACATTCTCACTACTACAGATTTTAAAGTTGCTCCAATTACACCTCTGGCTCCTCTGTTTTCAGTATTATCCCTGAGCTCCAACACTACCAGTTGGCGCTCGGAAGTGCCGTCTGCACAGTCAACACTTGCTGCCGTGTTATTGGGGTTCGGTAACGTTAGCTGTTCCCCTGCTGTGCGGACGGCAATTTCTCCTGCTCTGTCCACATTCTCACTACTACAGATTTTAAAGTTGCTCCAATTACACCTCTGGCTCCTCTGTTTTCAGTATTATCCCTGAGCTCCAACACCGCCAGTTGGCGCTCGGAAGTGCCGTCTGCACAGTCAACACTTGCTGCCGTGTTATTGGGGTTCAGTAACGTCAGCAGTTCCCCTGCTGTGCGGACGGCAATTTCTCCTGCTCTGTCCACATCCACTGTACTACTGATTTAAAACCTCCTCCAAATACACCTCTGGCTCCTCTGTTTTCAGTATTATCCCTGAGCTCCAACACCGCCAGTTGGCGCTCGGAAATGCCGTCTGCACAGTCAACACTTGCTGCCATGTTATTGGGGTTCAGTAACGTCAGCTGTTCCCCTGCTGTGCGGACGGCAATTTCTCCTGCTCTGTCCACATTCTCACTACTACAGATTTTAAAGTTGCTCCAATTACACCTCTGGCTCCTCTGTTTTCAGTATTATCCCTGAGCTACAACACCGCCAGTTGGTGCTCGGAAGTGCCGTCTGCACAGTCAACACTTGCTGCCGTGTTATTGGGGTTCGGTAACGTCAGCTGTTCCCCTGCTGTGCGGACGGCAATTTCTCCTGCTCTGACAACATTCTCACTACTACAGATTTTAAAGCTGCTCCAATTACACCTCTGGCTCCTCTGTTTTCAGTATTATCCCTGAGCTCCAACACCGCCAGTTGGTGCTCGGAAGTGCCGTCTGCACAGTCAACACTTGCTGCCGTGTTATTGGGGTTCAGTAACGTCAGCTGTTCCCCTGCTGTGCGGACGGCAATTCCTCCTGCTCTGTCCACATCCACTGTACTACTGATTTAAAACCTCCTCCAAATACACCTCTGGCTCCTCTGTTTTCAGTATTATCCCTGAGCTCCAACACCGCCAGTTGGCGCTCGGAAGTGCTGTCTGCACAGTCAACACTTGCTGCCATGTTATTGGGGTTCAGTAACGTCAGCTGTTCCCCTGCTGTGCGGACGGCAATTTCTCCTGCTCTGTCCACATTCTCACTACTACAGATTTTAAAGTTGCTCCAATTACACCTCTGGCTCCTCTGTTTTCAGTATTATCCCTGAGCTCCAACACCGCCAGTTGGCGCTCGGAAGTGCCGTCTGCACAGTCAACACTTGCTGCCGTGTTATTGGGGTTCAGTAACGTCAGCTTTTCCCCTGCTGTGCGGACGACAATTTCTCCTGCTCTGTCCACATCCACTGTACTACTGATTTAAAACCTCCTCCAAATACACCTCTGGCTCCTCTGTTTTCAGTATTATCCCTGAGCTCCAACACCGCCAGTTGGCGCTCGGAAGTGCCGTCTGCACAGTCAACACTTGCTGCCATGTAATTGGGGTTCAGTAACGTCAGCTGTTCCCCTGCTGTGCGGACGGCAATTTCTCCTGCTCTGTCCACATTCTCACTACTACAGATTTTAAAGTTGCTCCAATTACACCTCTGGCTCCTCTGTTTTCAGTATTATCCCTGAGCTCCAACACCGCCAGTTGGCGCTCGGAAGTGCCGTCTGCACAGTCAACACTTGCTGCCGTGTTATTGGGGTTCGGTAACGTCAGCTGTTCCCCTGCTGTGCGGACGGCAATTTCTCCTGCTCTGTCCACATCCACTGTACTACTGATTTAAAACCTCCTCCAAATACACCTCTGGCTCCTCTGTTTTCAGTATTATCCCTGAGCTCCAACACCGCCAGTTGGCGCTCGGAAGTGCCGTCTGCACAGTCAACACTTGCTGCCATGTTATTGGGATTCAGTAACGTCAGCTGTTCCCCAGCTGTGCGGACGGCAATTTCTCCTGCTCTGTCCACATCTACTGTACTACTGATTTAAAACCTCCTCCAAATACACCTCTGGCTCCTCTGTTTTCAGTATTATCCCTGAGCTCCAATACCGCCAGTTGGCGCTCGGAAGTGCCGTCTGCACAGTCAACACTTGCTGCCATGTTATTGGGGTTCAGTAACGTCAGCTGTTCCCCTGCTGTGCGGACGGCAATTTCTCCTGCTCTGTCCACATTCTCACTACTACAGATTTTAAAGTTGCTCCAATTACAACTCTGGCTCCTCTGTTTTCAGTATTATCCCTGAGCTCCAACACCGCCAGTTGGCGCTCGGAAGTGCCGTCTGCACAGTCAACACTTGCTGCCGTGTTATTGGGGTTCAGTAACGTCAGCTGTTCCCCTGCTGTGCGGACGGCAATTTCTCCTGCTCTATCCACATCCACTGTACTACTGATTTAAAACCTCCTCCAAATACACCTCTGGCTCCTCTGTTTTCAGTATTATCCCTGAGCTCCAACACCGCCAGTTGGCGCTCGGAAGTCCCGTCTGCACAGTCAACACTTGCTGCCATGTTATTGGGGTTCAGTAACGTCAGCTGTTCCCCTGCTGTGCGGACGGCAATTTCTCCTGCTCTGTCCACATTCTCACTACTACAGATTTTAAAGTTTCTCCAATTACACCTCTGGCTCCTCTGTTTTCAGTATTATCCCTGAGCTCCAACACCGCCAGTTGGTGCTCGGAAGTGCCGTCTGCACAGTCAACACTTGCTGCCGTGTTATTGGGGTTCAGTAACGTCAGCTGTTCCCCTGCTGTGCGGACGGCAATTCCTCCTGCTCTGTCCACATCCACTGTACTACTGATTTAAAACCTCCTCCAAATACACCTCTGGCTCCTCTGTTTTCAGTATTATCCCTGAGCTCCAACACCGCCAGTTGGCGCTCGGAAGTGCTGTCTGCACAGTCAACACATGCTGCCATGTTATTGGGGTTCAGTAACTTCAGCTGTTCCCCTGCTGTGCGGACGGCAATTTCTCCTGCTCTGTCCACATTCTCACTACTACAGATTTTAAAGTTGCTCCAATTACACCTCTGGCTCCTCTGTTTTCAGTATTATCCCTGAGCTCCAACACCGCCAGTTGGCGCTCGGAAGTGCCGTCTGCACAGTCAACACTTGCTGCCGTGTTATTGGGGTTCAGTAACGTCAGCTGTTCCCCTGCTGTGCGGACGGCAATTTCTCCTGCTCTGTCCACATTCTCACTACTACAGATTTTAAAGTTGCTCCAATTACACCTCTGGCTCCTCTGTTTTCAGTATTATCCCTGAGCTCCAACACCGCCAGTTGGCGCTCGGAAGTGCCGTCTGCACAGTCAACACTTGCTGCCGTGTTATTGGGGTTCAGTAACGTCAGCTGTTCCCCTGCTGCGCGGACGGCAATTTCTCCTGCTCTGTCCACATTCTCACTACTACAGATTTTAAAGTTGCTCCAATTACACCTCTGGCTCCTCTGTTTTCAGTATTATCCCTGAGCTCCAACACTACCAGTTGGCGCTCGGAAGTGCCGTCTGCACAGTCAACACTTGCTGCCGTGTTATTGGGGTTCAGTAACGTTAGCTGTTCCCCAGCTGTGCGGACGGCAATTTCTCCTGCTCTGTCCACATTCTCACTACTACAGATTTTAAAGTTGCTCCAATTACACCTCTGGCTCCTCTGTTTTCAGTATTATCCCTGAGCTCCAACACCGCCAGTTGGCGCTCGGAAGTGCCGTCTGCACAGTCAACACTTGCTGCCGTGTTATTGGGGTTCAGTAACGTCAGCAGTTCCCCTGCTGTGCGGACGGCAATTTCTCCTGCTCTGTCCACATCCACTGTACTACTGATTTAAAACCTCCTCCAAATACACCTCTGGCTCCTCTGTTTTCAGTATTATCCCTGAGCTCCAACACCGCCAGTTGGCGCTCGGAAATGCCGTCTGCACAGTCAACACTTGCTGCCATGTTATTGGGGTTCAGTAACGTCAGCTGTTCCCCTGCTGTGCGGACGGCAATTTCTCCTGCTCTGTCCACATTCTCACTACTACAGATTTTAAAGTTGCTCCAATTAAACCTCTGGCTCCTCTGTTTTCAGTATTATCCCTGAGCTACAACACCGCCAGTTGGTGCTCGGAAGTGCCGTCTGCACAGTCAACACTTGCTGCCGTGTTATTGGGGTTCGGTAACGTCAGCTGTTCCCCTGCTGTGCGGACGGCAATTTCTCCTGCTCTGACAACATTCTCACTACTACAGATTTTAAAGCTGCTCCAATTACACCTCTGGCTCCTCTGTTTTCAGTATTATCCCTGAGCTCCAACACCGCCAGTTGGTGCTCGGAAGTGCCGTCTGCACAGTCAACACTTGCTGCCGTGTTATTGGGGTTCAGTAACGTCAGCTGTTCCCCTGCTGTGCGGACGGCAATTCCTCCTGCTCTGTCCACATCCACTGTACTACTGATTTAAAACCTCCTCCAAATACACCTCTGGCTCCTCTGTTTTCAGTATTATCCCTGAGCTCCAACACCGCCAGTTGGCGCTCGGAAGTGCTGTCTGCACAGTCAACACTTGCTGCCATGTTATTGGGGTTCAGTAACGTCAGCTGTTCCCCTGCTGTGCGGACGGCAATTTCTCCTGCTCTGTCCACATTCTCACTACTACAGATTTTAAAGTTGCTCCAATTACACCTCTGGCTCCTCTGTTTTCAGTATTATCCCTGAGCTCCAACACCGCCAGTTGGCGCTCGGAAGTGCCGTCTGCACAGTCAACACTTGCTGCCGTGTTATTGGGGTTCAGTAACGTCAGCTGTTCCCCTGCTGTGCGGACGACAATTTCTCCTGCTCTGTCCACATCCACTGTACTACTGATTTAAAACCTCCTCCAAATACACCTCTGGCTCCTCTGTTTTCAGTATTATCCCTGAGCTCCAACACCGCCAGTTGGCGCTCGGAAGTGCCGTCTGCACAGTCAACACTTGCTGCCATGTAATTGGGGTTCAGTAACGTCAGCTGTTCCCCTGCTGTGCGGATGGCAATTTCTCCTGCTCTGTCCACATTCTCACTACTACAGATTTTAAAGTTGCTCCAATTACACCTCTGGCTCCTCTGTTTTCAGTATTATCCCTGAGCTCCAACACCGCCAGTTGGCGCTCGGAAGTGCCGTCTGCACAGTCAACACTTGCTGCCGTGTTATTGGGGTTCGGTAACGTCAGCTGTTCCCCTGCTGTGCGGACGGCAATTTCTCCTGCTCTGTCCACATCCACTGTACTACTGATTTAAAACCTCCTCCAAATACACCTCTGGCTCCTCTGTTTTCAGTATTATCCCTGAGCTCCAACACCGCCAGTTGGCGCTCGGAAGTGCCGTCTGCACAGTCAACACTTGCTGCCATGTTATTGGGATTCAGTAACGTCAGCTGTTCCCCAGCTGTGCGGACGGCAATTTCTCCTGCTCTGTCCACATCTACTGTACTACTGATTTAAAACCTCCTCCAAATACACCTCTGGCTCCTCTGTTTTCAGTATTATCCCTGAGCTCCAATACCGCCAGTTGGCGCTCGGAAGTGCCGTCTGCACAGTCAACACTTGCTGCCATGTTATTGGGGTTCAGTAACGTCAGCTGTTCCCCTGCTGTGCGGACGGCAATTTCTCCTGCTCTGTCCACATTCTCACTACTACAGATTTTAAAGTTGCTCCAATTACAACTCTGGCTCCTCTGTTTTCAGTATTATCCCTGAGCTCCAACACCGCCAGTTGGCGCTCGGAAGTGCCGTCTGCACAGTCAACACTTGCTGCCGTGTTATTGGGGTTCAGTAACGTCAGCTGTTCCCCTGCTGTGCGGACGGCAATTTCTCCTGCTCTATCCACATCCACTGTACTACTGATTTAAAACCTCCTCCAAATACACCTCTGGCTCCTCTGTTTTCAGTATTATCCCTGAGCTCCAACACCGCCAGTTGGCGCTCGGAAGTCCCGTCTGCACAGTCAACACTTGCTGCCATGTTATTGGGGTTCAGTAACGTCAGCTGTTCCCCTGCTGTGCGGACGGCAATTTCTCCTGCTCTGTCCACATTCTCACTACTACAGATTTTAAAGTTTCTCCAATTACACCTCTGGCTCCTCTGTTTTCAGTATTATCCCTGAGCTCCAACACCGCCAGTTGGTGCTCGGAAGTGCCGTCTGCACAGTCAACACTTGCTGCCGTGTTATTGGGGTTCAGTAACGTCAGCTGTTCCCCTGCTGTGCGGACGGCAATTCCTCCTGCTCTGTCCACATCCACTGTACTACTGATTTAAAACCTCCTCCAAATACACCTCTGGCTCCTCTGTTTTCAGTATTATCCTGAGCTCCAACACCGCCAGTTGGCGCTCGGAAGTGCTGTCTGCACAGTCAACACATGCTGCCATGTTATTGGGGTTCAGTAACTTCAGCTGTTCCCCTGCTGTGCGGACGGCAATTTCTCCTGCTCTGTCCACATTCTCACTACTACAGATTTTAAAGTTGCTCCAATTACACCTCTGGCTCCTCTGTTTTCAGTATTATCCCTGAGCTCCAACACCGCCAGTTGGCGCTCGGAAGTGCCGTCTGCACAGTCAACACTTGCTGCCGTGTTATTGGGGTTCAGTAACGTCAGCTGTTCCCCTGCTGTGCGGACGGCAATTCCTCCTGCTCTGTCCACATCCACTGTACTACTGATTTAAAACCTCCTCCAAATACACCTCTGGCTCCTCTGTTTTCAGTATTATCCCTGAGCTCCAACACCGCCAGTTGGCGCTCGGAAATGCCGTCTGCACAGTCAACACTTGCTGCCATGTTATTGGGGTTCAGTAACGTCAGCTGTTCCCCTGCTGTGCGGACGGCAATTTCTCCTGCTCTGTCCACATTCTCACTACTACAGATTTTAAAGTTGCTCCAATTACACCTCTGGCTCCTCTGTTTTCAGTATTATCCCTGAGCTCCAACACCGCCAGTTGGCGCTCGGAAGTGCCGTCTGCACAGTCAACACTTGCTCCAGTGTTATTGGGGTTCGGTAACGTCAGCTGTTCCCCTGCTGTGCGGACGGCAATTTCTCCTGCTTTGTCCACATCCACTGTACTACTGATTTAAAACCTCCTCCAAATACACCTCTGGCTCCTCTGTTTTCAGTATTATCCCTGAGCTCCAACACCGCCAGTTGGCGCTAGGAAGTGCCGTCTGCACAGTCAACACTTGCTGCCATGTTATTGGGGTTCAGTAACGTCAGCTGTTCCCCAGCTGTGCGGACGGCAATTTCTCCTGCTCTGTCCACATCTACTGTACTACTGATTTAAACCTCCTCCAAATACACCTCTGGCTCCTCTGTTTTCAGTATTATCCCTGAGCTCCAACACCGCCAGTTGGCGCTCGGAAGTGCCGTCTGCACAGTCAACACTTGCTGCCATGTTATTGGGGTTCAGTAACGTCAGCTGTTCCCCTGCTGTGCGGACGGCAATTTCTCCTGCTCTGTCCACATTCTCACTACTACAGATTTTAAAGTTGCTCCAATTACAACTCTGGCTCCTCTGTTTTCAGTATTATCCCTGAGCTCCAACACCGCCAGTTGGCGCTCGGAAGTGCCGTCTGCACAGTCAACGCTTGCTCCAGTGTTATTGGGGTTCAGTAACGTCAGCTGATCCCCAGCTGTGTGTCCGGCAAATTCTCCTGCTTTGTCCACATCCACTGTACTACTGATTTAAAACCTCTTCCAAATATACCTCTGGCTCCTCTGTTTTTAGTATTTACCCTGGGCTCCAATACCGCTAGTTGCTGCTCATAAGTGCCGTCTGCACAGTCAACTCTTGCTCCAGTGTTATTGGGGTTCAGTAACGTCAGCTGATCCCCAGCTGTGTGTCCGGCAAATTCTCCTGCTTTGTCCACATCGACTGTACTACTGATTTAAAACCTCCTTCAAATACACGTCTGGCTCCTCTGTTTTTAGTATTTACCCTGGGCTCCAATACCGCTAGTTGCTGCTCAGAAGTGCCGTCTGCACAGTCAACGCTTGCTCCAGTGTTATTGGGGTTCAGTAACGTCAGCTGTTCCCCTGCTGTGTGTCCGGCAAATTCTCCTGCTTTGTCCACATCCACTGTACTACTGATTTAAGACTTGCTCCAATTACACCTCTGGCTCCACTCTATTTTTAGTATTTACCCTGGGTTCCAGCACCGCCAGCTGGTTCTCGGTAGTTCCATTTGCTCTTGTACCTTCTACTACCCATCCGGGTTCCAGTACCGTCAGCTGGTTCTCAGCAGTGCCTTTGGATTAGGTGCCTTCTTCTCGGTATCCAAGTTCCACCAACGTCTGCTGGTTCTTGGTAGTGCTTTCTGGCACAGGTACCTCCTGCTTACTAACCGAGTTCCAGTACCGTCAGCTGGTCTTCGGCAGTTCCATTGGCTCTTGTACCTTCTGCTACCCATCCGGGTTCCAGTACCGTCAGCTGGTCCTCGGTAGTTCCTCAGCTTTCTTGTACCTTCTGCTACATTTCGAAGTTCAAGCTTTTTGAAATGGTTCTTGGTAATCACTCTGGATCTCCCTGACGAGGACGCTGAAGACGAGGACCCTGAAGACCAACCCTAAGAAGACGAGGACCCCGAAGACGACGACCCTGAAGACGAGGACCCTGAAGACCACCCCGAAGAAGACGAGGACCCTGAAGACCACCCCGAAGACGAGGACCCAGAAGACCAACCCGAAGAAGACGAGGACCCCGAAGACGAGGACCCCCGAAGACGACGACCCTGAAGACCACCCCGAAGAAGACCAAGAAGATGACCCTGAAGAAGTTGACCAAGAGGACAAAGAAGAGAAGACAAGCACCAAGATACAGAAGAACAAGAGACAGAAAACCAAGAAGCAGAAATACAAGAAGCTGCAGAACAAAAAGCGGAAGAACATTAAGCATAAGACTAAAAATCAGAGCAAAAGATAATATCTAAATTATAAGCAGAAGATGACTAAGCAGTGTATGGGGGTGAGTCCGTTCCTCCTCGTGGTGCCCCTGGAAAAGACCTGCTGCTGCAGGCCAAACTGAACGCGGACAAATCCTGTTGTAAATCTTTTGTGACGGGCAGAACGAAAGGTGTAATGTCTAGAGATGAGCGGTGTTCGACTAGAACTGTTCGCCAATCTCAAATTCGAGCTGTTTTGGGCGGTGTTCGAGTTGTTCGACGAACCCGAACGATTTGCAAAAAATTCGGCTGTTCGAGGTTATGTTCGATAACTGTTCGTGCACCAAAAGCGTGTTGTGCATGTCTGGCGCTATTTAGAGCACCAATCATGCAGGGATTGTCTGCCACTCACTGTAATGCCACAGCCATGGTGGTTGTGGCATTACAGTGATTGCCCAAATCGATGGGAACAGTGCCAACAGTGAAACATGAAAAGCCGGCAATTCAGCAGCGGCATACACCGGTACCCGACAATTTAGAACCGAAAGAATAGAGCTTCACACATAGATTAGATAGATATAAACATGTCAGCCACATATATACGAAGTACAGTGAAAGTGCTGCTTACTGTACTTGTCATTTAGCGTAAAGGATTTATCAAAAAAAATATTAGTGTTTTCGTGCACCGTCTCTTTAAAAAAGCCGGCCGGCAATTCAGCAGCGGTACCCGACAATTTATAACAGAAAGAATAGAGCATCACACATAGATTAGATAGATAGAAACATGTCAGTCACATATATATGAAGTACAGTGATAGTGTTGGTTACTGTACTTGTCATTTAGTATTAAAATAAAGGATTTATTATTAAAAAAATTGGCGTGGGGTTCCCCTTAATTTTAGGCTCTAGCGGAGGTTAAGCAGACGGCTGGGGCAGATGTTTGAAGCCTGGGAAGGGGGTAATACCCACGGAGCTTCCCAGGCTACTAATATCAGCCCCCAGCTGAATACATAGCCTTTACTAGCTATTAAAATGGGGGACCCCCCAAAAAAAATGACGTGGGGTCCCCCCTAATTTAATAGCTAGCAAAGGCTAGGCAGACAGCTGGGGGCTGATATTAATAGCCCAGGAAGGGAGCCATGAATATTGGCCCCCTCCCAGGCAAGAAACACCAGCCGTCAGCCGCCCCAGAAATGGCGCATTCATAGGATGCGCCAATTCTGGCACTTAGCCTCGCTCTTCCACGCTGCCCTGGTGCGGTGGCAGGGGGTAATAGGGTTGGGGTTGATGTCAGCTTATAATGCCAGCTGACATCAAGCCCAGGTTAGTAATGGAGAGGCGTCTATAAGACACCCCCATTACTAACCCCATAGTCAAAGTTAAAAAAAACACAAACACCCAGAATAAAGTCCTTTAATTGAAATAAAGACACAATCCTTTATTGTTCTAAATTAAACCATACTTACCGTCACGCCCATTCCAGCTGAAGCCAACGATCTCCTGCAATAAAAGAAAAATAACAAAGCAACCTCATCCTTACCTTTCCATGGTTCCCACGACAGCTTCAGCTCTGCTACATCGAGATGACAGGCTGGACCGCAGCAGAACGCTGCCATCCAGCCTCTCATCCCGCAGACACTGAGAAGCGCAGGCTTGCTTGCGCTGCTCAGCGTCTCTCTGTGACGAGATCCAGATGAGCCGAGTTCATGTCCAATGAACTCGGCTCACCTCATGCACGTCACTGACAGCGTGGGAAAATTCTCCTGCACTCAGCGCTTCAGCGTGAGAATTCTCCCACGCTGAAGCGGTGAGTGCAGGAGAATTCTCCCACGCTGTCAGTGACGTGCATAAGGTGAGCTCATGTCCAATGAACTCAGCTCACCTCCTGCACGTCACTGACAGCGTGGGAGAATTCTCCTGCACTCAGCGCTTCAGCGTGAGAATTCTCCCACGCTGAAGCGCTGAGTGCAGGAGAATTTTCCCACGCTGTCAGTGACGTGCATAAGGTGAGCTCATGTCCAATGAACTCAGCTCACCTCCTGCACGTCACTGACAGCGTGGGAGAATTCTCCTGCACTCAGCGCTTCAGTGTGAGAATTCTCCCACGCTGAAGCGCTGAGTGCAGGAGAATTTTCCCACGCTGTCAGTGACGTGCATGAGGTGAGCCGAGTTCATTGGACATTAACTCGGCTCATCTGGATGCCCTCACAGAGAGACACTGAGGAGCGCAAGCATGCCTGCGCTTCTCAGTGTCTGCGGGATGACAGGCTGGATGGCAGCGTTCTGCTGCGGTCCAGCCTGTCATCTCGATGTAGCAGAGCTGAAGCTGTCATGGGAACCATGGAAAGGTAAGGATGATGTTGCTTTATTATTTTTCTTTTATTTCAGGAGATCGTTGGCTTCAGCTGGAATGGGCGTGATGGTAAGTATGGTTTAATTTAGAACAATAAAGAATTGTGTGTTTATTTCAATTAAAGGACTTTTTTCTGGGTGTTGTGTTTTTTTTAAATACTTTACTAGAAATTCATGGTGGTCATGTCTAATATTGGCGTGACCCCATGAATTTCGGGCTTGGGGCCAGGTGATAATGCCAAGCTGGCCCTAACCCCTTTATTACCCAGTGAGCCACCACATCAGGGCCCTGGATGAGTTGGGTACAGACCCACATATAATATAATGTCCCCACAGACCCACATATAATATAATGCCCTCACAGACCCACATATAATATAATGTCCCAGAGTCCCACATATAATATAATGTCCCCACAGCCCCACATATAATATAACGTCCCACAGTTCCACATATAATATATTGTCCCCACAGATCCACATATAATATAATGTCCCCACAGACCCACATATAATATAATGTTCCCACAGACCCACATATAATATAATGTCCCCACAGACCCACATATAATATAATGTCCTCACAGACCCACATATAATATAATGTCCGCACTGACCCACATATAATATAATGTCCTCACAGACCCACATATAATATAATATCCTCAAAGACCCATATATAATATAATGTCCTCACAGACCCACATATAATATAATATCTTCACAGATCCACATATAATATAATGTCCTCACAGACCCACATATAATATAATGTCCTCACAGACCCACATATAATATAATGTCCTCACAGACCCACATATAATATAATGTACCCACAGACCCAAATATAATATAATGTCCCCACAGACACACATATAATATAATGTCCTCACAGACCCACATATAATATAATGTCCCCACAGACCCACATATAATATAATGTCCTCACAGACCCACATATAATATAATGTACCCACAGACCCAAATATAATATAATGTCCCCACAGACACACATATAATATAATGTCCTCACAGACCCACATATAATATAATGTCCCCACAGACCCACATATAATATAATGTCCTCACAGACCCACATATAATATAATGTACCCACAGACCCAAATATAATATAATGTCCTCACAGACCCACATATAATATAATGTCCTCACAGACCCACATATAATATAATGTCCCCACAGACCCACATATAATATAATGTCCTCACAGACCCACATATAATATAATGTCCCCACAGACCCACATATAATATAATGTCACCACAGACCCAAATATAATATTACCACAGACCCACATATAATATAATGTCCCCACAGACCCACATATAATATAATGTACCCACAGACCCAAATATAATATAATGTCCCCACAGACACACATATAATATAATGTCCTCACAGACCCACATATAATATAATGTCCCCACAGACCCACATATAATATAATGTCCTCACAGACCCACATATAATATAATGTCCTCACGGACCCACATATAATATAATGTCCCCACAGACCCACATATAATATAATGTCCTCACAGACCCACATATAATATAATGTCACCACAGACCCACATATAATATAATGTCCTCACGGACCCACATATAATATAATGTCCCCACAGACCCACATATAATATAATGTCCTCACAGACCCACATATAATATAATGTCACCACAGACCCACATATAATATAATGTCCTCACAGACCCACATATAATATAATGTCACCACAGACCCACATATAATATAATGTCCCCACAGACCCACATATAATATAATGTCCTCACAGACCCACATATAATATAATATCCTCACAGATCCACATATAATATAATGTCCTCACAGACCCACATATAATATAATGTCCCCACAGACCCACATATAATATAATGTCCTCACAGACCCACATATAATATAATATCCTCACAGATCCACATATAATATAATGTCCCCACAGACCTACATATAATATAATGTCCTCACAGACCCACATATAATATAATGTCCTCACAGACCCACATATAATATAATGTCCTCACAGACCCACATATAATATAATGTTACCACAGACCAGCATTTAATATATTGTCCCCACAGACCCACATATAATATAATGTCCCCACAGACCCACATATAATATAATGTCCCCACAGACCCACATATAATATAATGTCCTCACAGACCCACATATAATATAATGTCCTCACAGACCCACATATAATATAATGTCCTCACAGACCCACATATAATATAATGTCCTCACAGACCCACATATAATATAATGTCACCACAGACCAACATATAATATAATGTCCTCACAGACCCACATATAATATAATGTCCTCACAGACCCACATATAATATAATGTTACCACAGACCCACATATAATATAATGTCCTCACAGACCCACATATAATATAATGTCCTCACAGACCCACATATAATATAATGTCCTCACAGACCCACATATAATATAATGTACCCACAGACCCACATATAATATAATGTCCTCACAGAACCACATATAATATATTGTCCCCACAGACCCACATATAATATAATGTCCCCACAGAGCCACATATAATATAATGTCCTCACAGACCCACATATAATATAATGTCCCCACAGACCCACATATAATATAATGTCCC
This sequence comes from Phyllobates terribilis, assembly GCF_046119375.1. Taxonomy (NCBI): domain Eukaryota; kingdom Metazoa; phylum Chordata; class Amphibia; order Anura; family Dendrobatidae; genus Phyllobates; species Phyllobates terribilis. The sequence goes on from NW_027363370.1 coordinate 701,373, forward strand.
CCAGTCAGAGGCCAAATAATATAATGTCCCCACATATAATATAATGTCCCCACAGAGCCACATATAATATAATGTCCCCACAGACCCACATATAATATAATGTCCCCACAGACCCACATATAATATAATGTCCTCATAGATCCACATATAATATAATGTCCCCACAGACCCACATATAATATAATGTCCCCACAGCCCCACATATAATATAATGTCCTCATAGATCCACATATAATATAATGTCCCCACAGAACCACATATAATATAATGTCCCCACAGACCCACATATAATATAATGTCCTCACAGACCCACATATAATATAATATCCTCAAAGACCCATATATAATATAATGTCCTCACAGACCCACATATAATATAATATCTTCACAGATCCACATATAATATAATGTCCTCACAGACCCACATATAATATAATGTCCTCACAGACCCACATATAATATAATGTCCTCACAGACCCACATATAATATAATGTCCCCACAGACCCACATATAATATAATGTCCTCACAGACCCACATATAATATAATGTACCCACAGACCCAAATATAATATAATGTCCTCACAGACCCACATATAATATAATGTCCTCACAGACCCACATATAATATAATGTCCCCACAGACCCACATATAATATAATGTCCTCACAGACCCACATATAATATAATGTCCCCACAGACCCACATATAATATAATGTCACCACAGACCCAAATATAATATAATATTACCACAGACCCACATATAATATAATGTCCCCACAGACCCACATATAATATAATGTACCCACAGACCCAAATATAATATAATGTCCCCACAGACACACATATAATATAATGTCCTCACAGACCCACATATAATATAATGTCCCCACAGACCCACATATAATATAATGTCCTCACAGACCCACATATAATATAATGTCCTCACGGACCCACATATAATATAATGTCCCCACAGACCCACATATAATATAATGTCCTCACAGACCCACATATAATATAATGTCACCACAGACCCACATATAATATAATGTCCTCACGGACCCACATATAATATAATGTCACCACAGACCCACATATAATATAATGTCCTCACAGACCCACATATAATATAATGTCACCACAGACCCACATATAATATAATGTCCCCACAGACCCACATATAATATAATGTCCTCACAGACCCACATATAATATAATATCCTCACAGATCCACATATAATATAATGTCCTCACAGACCCACATATAATATAATGTCCCCACAGACCCACATATAATATAATGTCCTCACAGACCCACATATAATATAATATCCTCACAGATCCACATACAATATAATGTCCCCACAGACCTACATATAATATAATGTCCTCACAGACCCACATATAATATAATGTCCTCACAGACCCACATATAATATAATGTCCTCACAGACCCACATATAATATAATGTTACCACAGACCAGCATTTAATATATTGTCCCCACAGACCCACATATAATATAATGTCCCCACAGACCCACATATAATATAATGTCCCCACAGACCCACATATAATATAATGTCCTCACAGACCCACATATAATATAATGTCCTCACAGACCCACATATAATATAATGTCCTCACAGACCCACATATAATATAATGTCCTCACAGACCCACATATAATATAATGTCACCACAGACCCACATATAATATAATGTCCTCACAGACCCACATATAATATAATGTCCTCACAGACCCACATATAATATAATGTTACCACAGACCAGCATTTAATATATTGTCCCCACAGACCCACATATAATATGTCCTCACAGACCCACATATAATATAATGTCCTCACAGACCCACATATAATATAATGTCCTCACAGACCCACATATAATATAATGTACCCACAGACCCACATATAATATAATGTCCTCACAGAACCACATATAATATATTGTCCCCACAGACCCACATATAATATAATGTCCCCACAGAGCCACATATAATATAATGTCCTCACAGACCCACATATAATATAATGTCCCCACAAACCCACATATAATATAATGTCCCCCAGTCAGAGGCCAAATAATATAATGTCCCCACAGAGCCACATATAATATAATGTCCCCACAGACCCACATATAATATAATGTCCCCACAGACCCACATATAATATAATGTCCTCATAGATCCACATATAATATAATGTCCCCACAGACCCACATATAATATAATGTCCCCACAGCCCCACATATAATATAATGTCCTCATAGATCCACATATAATATAATGTCCCCACAGAACCACATATAATATAATGTCCCCACAGACCCACATATAATATAATGTCCTCACAGACCCACATATAATATAATGTCCCCACAGCCCCACATATAATATAATGTATCCACAGACCCACATATAATATAATATCCTCACAGACCCACATATAATATAATGTCCTCACAGACCCACATATAATATAATGTTACCACAGACCAGCATTTAATATATTGTCCCCACAGACCCACATATAATATAATGTCCCCACAGCCCCACATATAATATAATGTCCTCACAGACCCACATATAATATAATGTCACCACAGACCCACATATAATATGTCCTCACAGACCCACATATAATATAATGTCCTCACAGAGCCACATATAATATAATGTCCTCACAGACCCACATATAATATAATGTCCCAACAGACCCACATATAATATAATGTCCTCACAGACCCACATATAATATAATGTCCTCACAGACCCACATATAATATAATGTTACCACAGACCAGCATTTAATATATTTTCCCCACAGACCCACATATAACATAATGTCCTCACAGACCCACATATAATATAATGTCCCCACAGACCCACATATAATATAATGTCCTCACAGACCCACATATAATATAATGTCCTCACAGACCCACATATAATATAATGTTACCACAGACCCACATATAATATAATGTCCCCACAGACCCACATATAATATAATGTCCTCACAGACCCACATATAATATAATGTCCTCACAGACCCACATATAATATAATGTCCTCACAGACCCACATATAATATAATGTCCCCACAGACCCACATATAATATAATGTCCTCACAGAACCACATATAATATATTGTCCCCACAGAGCCACATATAATATAATGTCCCCACAGAGCCACATATAATATAATGTCCCCACAGACCCACATATAATATAATGTCCCCACAGACCCACATATAATATAATGTCCTCACAGACCCACATATAATATAATGTCACCACAGACCCACATATAATATAATGTCACCACAGACCCACATATAATATAATGTCCTCACAGACCCACATATAATATAATGTCACCACAGACCCACATATAATATAATGTCCCCACAGACCCACATATAATATAATGTCCTCACAGACCCACATATAATATAATATCCTCACAGATCCACATATAATATAATGTCCTCACAGACCCACATATAATATAATGTCCCCACAGACCCACATATAATATAATGTCCTCACAGACCCACATATAATATAATATCCTCACAGATCCACATATAATATAATGTCCCCACAGACCTACATATAATATAATGTCCTCACAGACCCACATATAATATAATGTCCTCACAGACCCACATATAATATAATGTCCTCACAGACCCACATATAATATAATGTCCTCACAGACCCACATATAATATAATGTCCTCACAGACCCACATATAATATAATGTCCTCACAGACCCACATATAATATAATGTCCCCACAGACCCACATATAATATAATGTCCTCACAGACCCACATATAATATAATGTTACCACAGACCAGCATTTAATATATTGTCCCCACAGACCCACATATAATATGTCCTCACAGACCCACATATAATATAATGTCCTCACAGACCCACATATAATATAATGTCCTCACAGACCCACATATAATATAATGTCCTCACAGACCCACATATAATATAATGTCCTCACAGACCCACATATAATATAATGTCACCACAGACCCACATATAATATAATGTCCTCACAGACCCACATATAATATAATGTCCTCACAGACCCACATATAATATAATGTTACCACAGACCAGCATTTAATATATTGTCCCCACAGACCCACATATAATATGTCCTCACAGACCCACATATAATATAATGTCCTCACAGACCCACATATAATATAATGTCCTCACAGACCCACATATAATATAATGTACCCACAGACCCACATATAATATAATGTCCTCACAGAACTACATATAATATATTGTCCCCACAGACCCACATATAATATAATGTCCCCACAGAGCCACATATAATATAATGTCCTCACAGACCCACATATAATATAATGTCCCCACAAACCCACATATAATATAATGTCCCCCAGTCAGAGGCCAAATAATATAATGTCCCCACATATAATATAATGTCCCCACAGAGCCACATATAATATAATGTCCCCACAGACCCACATATAATATAATGTCCCCACAGACCCACATATAATATAATGTCCTCATAGATCCACATATAATATAATGTCCCCACAGACCCACATATAATATAATGTCCCCACAGCCCCACATATAATATAATGTCCTCATAGATCCACATATAATATAATGTCCCCACAGAACCACATATAATATAATGTCCCCACAGACCCACATATAATATAATGTCCTCACAGACCCACATATAATATAATGTCCCCACAGCCCCACATATAATATAATGTATCCACAGACCCACATATAATATAATATCCTCACAGACCCACATATAATATAATGTCCTCACAGACCCACATATAATATAATGTTACCACAGACCAGCATTTAATATATTGTCCCCACAGACCCACATATAATATAATGTCCCCACAGCCCCACATATAATATAATGTCCTCACAGACCCACATATAATATAATGTCACCACAGACCCACATATAATATAATGTCCTCACAGACCCACATATAATGTCCTCACAGACCCACATATAATATAATGTTACCACAGACCAGCATTTAATATATTTTCCCCACAGACCCACATATAACATAATGTCCTCACAGACCCACATATAATATAATGTCCTCACAGACCCACATATAATATAATGTCCTCACAGACCCACATATAATATAATGTCCCCACAGACCCACATATAATATAATGTCCTCACAGAACCACATATAATATATTGTCCCCACAGAGCCACATATAATATAATGTCCCCACAGAGCCACATATAATATAATGTCCCCACAGACCCACATATAATATAATGTCCCCACAGACCCACATATAATATAATGTCCTCACAGACCCACATATAATATAATGTCACCACAGACCCACATATAATATAATGTCACCACAGACCCACATATAATATAATGTCCTCACAGACCCACATATAATATAATGTCCCCACAGCCCCACATATAATATAATGTCCTCACAGACCCACATATAATATAATGTCCTCACAGACCCACATATAATATAATGTCCTCACAGACCCACATATAATATAATGTCCCCACAGACCCACATATAATATAATGTCCCCACAGACCCACATATAGTATAATGTTCCCACAGACCCACATATAATATAATGTCCCCACAGACCCACATATAATATAATGTTCCCACAGACCCACATATAATATAATGTCCTCACAGACCCACACATAATATAATGTTCCCACAGACCCACATATAATATAATGTCCCCACAGACCCACATATAATATAATGTCCTCACAGACCCACATATAATATAATGTCCTCACAGACCCACATATAATATAATGTCCCCACAGACCCACATATAATATAATGTCCTCACAGACCCACATATAATATAATGTCCCCACAGACCCACATATAATATAATGTTCCCACAGACCCACATATAATATAATGTCCTCACAGACCCACATATAATATAATGTCCTCACAGACCCACATATAATATAATGTCCTCACAGACCCACATATAATATAATGTTCTCACAGACCCACATATAATATAATGTCCTCACAGACCCACATATAATATAATGTCCTCACAGACCCACATATAATATAATGTTCTCACAGACCCACATATAATATGTCCCCACAGACCCACATATAATATAATGTCCCCACAGACCCACATATAATATTATGTCCCCACAGACCCACATATAATATAATATCCTCACAGACCCACATATAATATAATGTCCTCACAGACCCACATATAATATAATGTCCTCACGGACCCACATATAATATAATGTCCTCACAGATCCACATATAATATAATGTCCTCACAGACCCACATATAATATAATGTCCTCACAGACCCACATATAATATAATGTCCTCACAGACCCACATATAATATAATGTCCTCACAGACCCACATATAATATAATGTCCTCACAGACCCACATATAATATAATGTCCTCACAGACCCACATATAATATAATGTTACCACAGACCAGCATTTAATATATTGTCCCCACAGACCCACATATAATATAATGTCCCCACAGACCCACATATAATATAATGTCCCCACAGACCCACATATAATATAATGTCCTCACAGACCCACATATAATATAATGTCCTCACAGACCCACATATAATATAATGTCCTCACAGACCCACATATAATATAATGTCCTCACAGACCCACATATAATATAATGTCACCACAGACCCACATATAATATAATGTCCTCACAGACCCACATATAATATAATGTCCTCACAGACCCACATATAATATAATGTTACCACAGACCAGCATTTAATATATTGTCCCCACAGACCCACATATAATATGTCCTCACAGACCCACATATAATATAATGTCCTCACAGACCCACATATAATATAATGTCCTCACAGACCCACATATAATATAATGTACCCACAGACCCACATATAATATAATGTCCTCACAGAACTACATATAATATATTGTCCCCACAGACCCACATATAATATAATGTCCTCACAGACCCACATATAATATAATGTCCCCACAGAGCCACATATAATATAATGTCCTCACAGACCCACATATAATATAATGTCCCCACAAACCCACATATAATATAATGTCCCCCAGTCAGAGGCCAAATAATATAAGGTCCCCACATATAATATAATGTCCCCACAGAGCCACATATAATATAATGTCCCCACAGACCCACATATAATATAATGTCCCCACAGACCCACATATAATATAATGTCCTCATAGATCCACATATAATATAATGTCCCCACAGACCCACATATAATATAATGTCCCCACAGCCCCACATATAATATAATGTCCTCATAGATCCACATATAATATAATGTCCCCACAGAACCACATATAATATAATGTCCCCACAGACCCACATATAATATAATGTCCTCACAGACCCACATATAATATAATGTCCCCACATATAATATAATGTATCCACAGACCCACATATAATATAATATCCTCACAGACCCACATATAATATAATGTCCTCACAGACCCACATATAATATAATGTTACCACAGACCAGCATTTAATATATTGTCCCCACAGACCCACATATAATATAATGTCCCCACAGCCCCACATATAATATAATGTCCTCACAGACCCACATATAATATAATGTCACCACAGACCCACATATAATATAATGTCCTCACAGACCCACATATAATATAATGTCCTCACAGACCCACATATAATATAATGTTACCACAGACCAGCATTTAATATATTTTCCCCACAGACCCACATATAACATAATGTCCTCACAGACCCACATATAATATAATGTCCTCACAGACCCACATATAATATAATGTCCTCACAGACCCACATATAATATAATGTCCCCACAGACCCACATATAATATAATGTCCTCACAGACCCACATATAATATAATGTCCCCACAGACCCACATATAATATAATGTCCTCACAGACCCACATATAATATAATGTCCTCACAGACCCACATATAATATAATGTTACCACAGACCAGCATTTAATATATTTTCCCCACAGACCCACATATAACATAATGTCCTCACAGACCCACATATAATATAATGTCCTCACAGACCCACATATAATATAATGTCCCCACAGACCCACATATAATATAATGTCCTCACAGACCCACATATAATATAATGTCCTCACAGACCCACATATAATATAATGTCCTCACAGACCCACATATAATATAATGTCCCCACAGACCCACATATAATATAATGTCCTCACAGACCCACATATAATATAATGTCCTCACAGAACCACATATAATATATTGTCCCCACAGAGCCACATATAATATAATGTCCCCACAGACCCACATATAATATAATGTCCCCACAGACCCACATATAATATAATGTCCTCACAGACCCACATATAATATAATGTCACCACAGACCCACATATAATATAATGTCACCACAGACCCACATATAATATAATGTCCTCACAGACCCACATATAATATAATGTCCCCACAGCCCCACATATAATATAATGTCCTCACAGACCCACATATAACATAATGTCCTCACAGACCCACATATAATATAATGTCCTCACAGACCCACATATAATATAATGTCCCCACAGACCCACATATAATATAATGTCCCCACAGACCCACATATAGTATAATGTTCCCACAGACCCACATATAATATAATGTCCCCACAGACCCACATATAATATAATGTTCCCACAGACCCACATATAATATAATGTCCTCACAGACCCACATATAATATAATGTTCCCACAGACCCACATATAATATAATGTCCCCACAGACCCACATATAATATAATGTCCTCACAGACCCACATATAATATAATGTCCTCACAGACCCACATATAATATAATGTCCCCACAGACCCACATATAATATAATGTCCTCACAGACCCACATATAATATAATGTCCCCACAGACCCACATATAATATAATGTTCCCACAGACCCACATATAATATAATGTCCTCACAGACCCACATATAATATAATGTCCTCACAGACCCACATATAATATAATGTCCTCACAGACCCACATATAATATAATGTCCTCACAGACCCACATATAATATAATGTTCTCACAGACCCACATATAATATTTCCCCACAGACCCACATATAATATAATGTCCCCACAGACCCACATATAATATTATGTCCCCACAGACCCACATATAATATAATATCCTCACAGACCCACATATAATATAATGTCCTCACAGACCCACATATAATATAATGTCCTCACGGACCCACATATAATATAATGTCCTCACAGATCCACATATAATATAATGTCCTCACAGACCCACATATAATATAATGTCCTCACAGACCCACATATAATATAATGTCCTCACAGACCCACATATAATATAATGTCCTCACAGACCCACATATAATATAATGTCCTCACAGACCCACATATAATATAATGTCCTCACAGACCCACATATAATATAATGTTCTCACAGATCCACATATAATATAATGTCCTCACAGACCCACATATAATATAATGTCCTCACAGACCCACATATAATATAATGTCCTCACAGACCCACATATAATATAATGTCCCCACAGACCCACATATAATATAATGTCTCCACAGACCCACATATAATATAATGTCCTCACAGACCCACATATAATATAATGTCCTCACAGACCCACATATAATATAATGTCCTCACAGACCCACATATAATATAATGTCCTCACAGACCCACATATAATATAACGTCCCCACAGACCCACATATAATATAATGTCCCCACAGACCCACATATAATATAATGTCCCCACAGACCCACATAAAATATAATGTCCCCACAGACCCACATATAATATAATGTCCTCACAGACCCACATATAATATAATGTCCTCACAGACCCACATATAATATAATGTTCTCACAGATCCACATATAATATAATGTCCTCACAGACCCACATATATAATGTCCTCACAGACCCACATATAATATAATGTCCTCACAGACCCACATATAATATAATGTCCTCACAGACCCACATATAATATAATGTCCCCACAGACCCACATATAATATAATGTCCTCACAGACCCACATATAATATAATGTCCTCACAGACCCACATATAATATAATGTCCCCACAGACCCACATATAATATAATGTCCCCACAGACCCACATATAATATAATGTCCTCACAGACCCACATATAATATAATGTCCTCACAGACCCACATATAATATAATGTCCCACATATAATATAATGTCCCCACTGACCCACATATAATATAATGTCCCCACAGACCCACATATAATATAATGTCCCCACAGACCCACATATAATATAATGTCCCCACAGACCCACATATAATATAATGTCCTCACAGACCCACATATAATATAATGTCCCACATATAATATAATGTCCCCACTGACCCACATATAATATAATGTCCCCACAGACCCACATATAATATAATGTCCTCACAGACCCACATATAATATAATGTCCTCACAGACCCACATATAATATAATGTCCCCACTGACCCACATATAATATAATGTCCTCACAGACCCACATATAATATAATGTCCTCACAGACCCACATATAATATAATGTCCCCACAGACCCACATATAATATAATGTCCTCACAGACCCACATATAATATAATGTCCTCACAGACCCACATATAATATAATGTCCTCACAGACCCACATATAATATAATGTCCTCACAGACCCACATATAATATAATGTCCCCACAGACCCACATATAATATAATGTCCTCACAGACCCACATATAATATAATGTCCTCACAGACCCACATATAATATAATGTCCTCACAGACCCACATATAATATAATGTCCCCACTGACCCACATATAATATAATGTCCCCACAGACCCACATATAATATAATGTCCTCACAGACCCACATATAATATAATGTCCCCACAGACCCACATATAATATAATGTCCTCACAGACCCACATATAATATAATGTCCTCACAGACCCACATATAATATAATGTCCTCACAGACCCACATATAATATAATGTCCTCACAGACCCACATATAATATAATGTCCTCACAGACCCACATATAATATAATGTCCCCACAGACCCACATATAATATAATGTCCCCACAGACCCACATATAATATAATGTCCTCACAGACCCACATATAATATAATGTCCCCACAGACCCACATATAATATAATGTCCTCATAGACCCACATATAATATAATGTCCTCACAGACCCACATATAATATAATGTCCCCACAGACCCACATATAATATAATGTCCTCACAGACCCACATATAATATAATGTCCCCACAGACCCACATATAATATAATGTCCTCACAGATCCACATATAATATAATGTCCTCACAGACCCACATATAATATAATGTCCTCACAGACCCACATATAATATAATGTCCTCACAGACCCACATATAATATAATGTCCTCACAGACCCACATATAATATAATGTCCTCACAGACCCACATATAATATAATGTCCCCACAGACCCACATATAATATAATGTCCCCACAGACCCACATATAATATAATGTCCTCACAGACCCACATATAATATAATGTCCTCACAGACCCACATATAATATAATGTCCTCACAGACCCACATATAATATAATGTCCTCACAGACCCACATATAATATAATGTCCTCACAGACCCACATATAATATAATGTCCTCACAGACCCACATATAATATAATGTCCTCACAGACCCACATATAATATAATGTCCCCACAGACCCACATATAATATAATGTCCTCACAGACCCACATATAATATAATGTCCCCACAGACCCACATATAATATAATGTCCTCACAGACCCACATATAATATAATGTCCTCACAGACCCACATATAATATAATGTCCCACAGACCCACATATAATATAATGTCCCCACAGACCCACATATAATATAATGTCCTCACAGACCCACATATAATATAATGTCCTCACAGACCCACATACAATATAATGTCCTCACAGACCCACATATAATATAATGTCCCCCAGTCAGAGGCCAAATAATATAAGAATAAAAATGAACTCTCTTCTCCTCCTTCTTCCAGGCTCCGGGTCACCGCAGCCTCCGCCTCCTCTTCTATCACAGTCAACGCTTGTCGGTGCCATGCAGTGACGTCATCGCGCTGACCGACGTCCCCTGCGTAACACCGGCTCCAACGGCATGAAGTATCCTGCGTCCTGCTGAGGTAACAAGCGCAGCCTCATCTCCTGTCCCGGGCGGCGCTGACAGAGCTGGGAGGTACCGACGGCCGGGGGCGGGCAGAGGGCGGTGTTGGAGGCCGTCACTGTGCTTTATGCCGGAGGAAGGACCCTGGAGGCGGCGCTGGCGAGCTACAGTTGGTGATTTTATTTATTCCTTTTTTATCAAATTGCGCCCTCTACCGCCCGGTAATTGTATACATAGGACATGTAATGTGCGGCTTTATGCTGCTCGCTCTTGCGCTCCCTCTACTGGTGAATGCAAGTATTGGTTATTTCACTTTCTGTGCCAGGATGTCCATATTTATAGATTACATCAAGTGCACAATAGCAGTGATTCCGGGGCCCATCCTGTGCTGTGTATGGTGGGGGTGGTTGTTCTATCACAGAGAAGCCTCTGCATAAAGATTTATTCCAGATTACAAAAAACATTAAGCTGTGAAAATAATGAATTGCTGTAGGAGCTATTGCTGTGCTCGTCCTGGGCTTCTCTCTGCTCTTATGACATCATCACCTTTTCTTCCTTTATGACATCATCGTTTTCTCCCTTATTACATAGCTCAATCCCCCACTCACACCAGTTGCAGCCGATCACTGGAGCAGAGCAGTCGTCTCACCGGCAGATGTGTCCTCCCCTCCGATTACAAGCAAGACCAGCATTTTCTCCAGGCCACAGATGGAAGATGGCGATTACTAAGTGACGGATAAGTATGAATGATCCCTTTCCGTGTTCCTCCTTCCACTGTCTTCCCTGGGGTATAACTTTCTAGGACCCCAGTACAGCGGCCGCAGTACTTCAGGATACAAGGATTGCAGCAGGTATCACCCCTCGCCCCGGGGTCCGATCTGTGCGGCTGAAGCTGCAGGGACTGTGGGAGAAATGATAAGAACACGATCCCATATTACTGCGCATCCTGGGGACAGGCCAGAGATAGCACCGGACGGGCCAGAGACAGGACGGGACAGGCCACAGACAGGACGAGATGGGAAGGGACTGGCCAGATACAGGAAGGGACAGGCCAGATACGGGACAGGACAGGCCAGATGCGGGACGGGCCAGATACGAGATGGGACGGGCCAGATATAGGACGGGACGAGGCAGAGATAGGATGGGACGGGCCAGAAACAGGATGGGACGAGCTATACATTATGGGACGGGAAATAGACAGGATGGGACGGGCCAGCGACGGTATGGGTCGGACCAGATACAGGACAGGACGAGCCAGAGACAGGACGGGGTCGGGCCAGAAACAGGACGGGACAAGCTATACATTATAGGACGGTCCAGATACAGGAAAAGATGGGCCAGAGACAGGACGGGATGCCCCAGATACAGTACGGGACAGGCCACATACAGGACGGTACGGGCCAAATATTGGACAGGCCAGATACAGGACGACATGGGCCAGATACGGGACGGTCCAGATATGGGACAGGACAGGCTAGATATGGGATGAGCCATGGACAGGATGGGACGGGCCAGATACTGAATGGGCCTGGCCATATACGGGACGGGCCAGATAGGGACTGGTATGGTCAGATACGGGACAGGACGTGCCAGAGACGGGAAGGGACGAGGTGGGCCAGATAAGGGATGAGATGGGCAACATAAGGGACAGCCAGATACGGGACTAAACAGGTCAGATATGGGACTGGACGGACCAGATACGGGAAGGGGCGGGTTAGACATTACAGGACGGGCCATAGACAGGATGGGAGGGGCCAGGGACGGGCAAGAGACAGGACGGGATGGGCCAGAGACCGCGACGGGCCAGAGACCGGGACGGGTGAGATACAGAACTGGGGACACATTAGGAATGCGTGCACTGTTCCTTTAAGAATCAGGAAGTGCTGCCGCTACCGCCCTCAACAAGCAGCCAAGACACATGCACACAGCCAGCATAGGAACATAGTGTGCAGCCTGCATTGGTGGGTAAGTCGGCGGTCTTGCATGGTGTGAGATGGGAAGCCATGCCAGCACACCGCCAGGGATGTTACAATTAAGTAGTGTAGGTCAGGTGTAGAGAAAATGGAAATTTTGCAAATAAATATTACAACTATTGTTTAATAGGCAAACATCACATGTAGAGTTTGCATGATATACCTTCCTGGTACTTTATCTAAATTAGAAGCAAATTGTTTGAAGATTACTTCTACCTAAATGGCAGAAGATGCACCTATCTTGGTGATGGATAGGACAGCTTGAGGGGATATGGAGGAGGCTGTTTTTTTGATAGGTGTCATTTAAACATTTTGCTAATAATTTATGGAAAGTATCATATTTTTCTAACTATTGAACTCACCTTAATTTAAAACACACCCCAGGTTAAAGTTCCTTTATGTGTAAATTTGTGGAGGATTTGATAATACTACCTTTAATGGGATGGGCCAGATACAGGACGGAACAGGCCAGATACGGAATGGGCCAGATACAGGACGGGCCAGAGTCAGGACCGGACGGGACGATCCAGAGACATGACGAGACGGGCCAGAGACAATACTGGACGGGCCGGAGATAGGACGGACTGAGGCGTGCCAGAGACAAGACTGGACGGGCTAGAAACGGGGCGACAGATACAGGACTGGACGGTCCAGATACAGGACAGTCCAGGGATGGGACGGGACAGAGCAGTACGGGACTGGTCTGAGGTAGGACAGGACAGGTCGGGCCAGAGACAGGAGGGGACTTTCAAGAGAGAGGACGGGACGGGCAAAAGAGAGGACGGGACGTTCCAGAGACAGGACGTGATGGGCCAAAGACAGGACGGGACGGACCAGAGATGGGACAGGGAAGAGACAGGATTGGACAGGCCAGAGGTAGCACCGGATGGGTCAGAGACAGGACGGGACAGGCCAGAGACAGAACGGGACAGGCCAGAGACAGGACGAGATGGGAAGGGACTGGCCAGATACAGGAAGGGACAGGCCAGATATGGGACAGGACAGGCCAGATGCGGGACGGGCCACATACGAGATGGGACGGGCCAGATACAGGACGGGACGAGCCAGAGATAGGACAGGACGGGCCAGAAACAGGACTGGACGAGTAATACATTATGGGACGGGAAATAGACAGGATGGGACGGGCCAGAGACGGTACGGGACGTGCCAGATACAGGACAGGACGAGCAAGTGACAGGATGGGACGGGCCAGAAACAGGACAGGACATGCTATACATTATGAGACCGTCCAGAGACTGGACGGGACGGTCCAGATACAGGAAAAGACGGGCCAGAGACAGGATGGGATGGCCCAGATACAGTACGGGGCGACCAGATACAGGACGGGACGGTTCAGATACAGGACGGGCCAGGGACGGGACGGACCAGAGTAGGACGGGACTGGCCAGAGGCAGGACTGGACTGGTCAGGCCAGAGACAGGACGGGATGGGCCAGATACAGGAAGGGATGGGCCAGATACGGGACGGGCCAGATTCAAGATGGGATGGGCCAGAGATAGGACGTGATGGGACGGGCCAGATACAGGAAGGGACGGGCCATATACTGGACGTGCACATTCAGGACGGGACGGGCCAGATACAGGACGGGACGGGCCAGATACAGGACGGGACCGACCAGATACAGGACGGGATGGGCCAGAGACAGGACGGAATGTGCTAGAGACATTACGGGACAGGCCATAGACAGGACGGGTCGGGCCAGAGACAGGATGGGACAGGCCAGATTCATGACGGGATGGGCCAGAAACGTGACGAGCCAAATATGGGATGGTATGGGACAGATATGGGACAGCCCACATACATTACGGGACGGGCCAGATACAGGACGGTACGGACCAAATACGGGACGGGACGGGCCAGATACGGGACGGGTCAGATGCGGGACGGGCCAGATACGGGACAGGCCAGATACAGGACGGGCCAGGGACAGGACGTGCCAGATACGGGACAGGCCAGATATGGAACGGGCCAGATACTGGATGGGATGGGCCAGATACAGGGCGGGCCAGATACAGGACGAGACGGACCAGAGCTGCGCCAGAGACAGGAAGGGATGGGCCAGAGACAGGACAGGACGGGCCAAAGACTGGACCGGACGGGCCAGAGACGGGACGGGTAAGAGACAGGATTGGACATGCCAGAGATAGCACCGGACGGGCCAGAGACAGGACGGGACAGACCAGAGACAGGACAAGATGGGAAGGGACTGGCCAGATACAGGAAGGGACAGGCCAGATACGGGACAGGACAGGCCAGTTGCGGGACGGGCCAGATACGAGACGGGATGGGCCATATATAGGACGGGATGAGGCAGAGATAGGATGGGACGGGCCAGAAACAGGACGGGACGAGCTATACATTATGGGACGGGAAATAGACAGGACGGGACGGGCCATAGACGGTACGCGACGGGCCAGATACAGGACAGGACGAGCCAGAGACAGTACGTGACGGGCCAGAAACAGGACGGGACAAGCAATACATTATGGGACGGGCCATATACAGGACGGGACGGGCCAGAGACAAGACGGAACGGGACAGATACATGAAAAGACTGGCCAAAGACAGGACTGTACGGGCCAAATAGTGCGCAGCCTGCATTGGTGGGTAAGTCGGCTCTCTTGCATGGTGTGAGATGGGAAGCCATGCCACAACGCCGCCATGGATGTTACAATTAAGTAGTTTAGGTCAGGCGTAGAGAAAATGGAAGTTTTGTAAATAAATATTACAACTATTGTTTAATAGGCAAACATCACATGTAGAGTTTGCATGATATACCTTCCTAGTACTTTATCTAAACTAGAAGCAAATTGTTTGAAGATTACTTCTACCTAAATGGCAGAAAATGCACCTATCTTGGTGATGGATAGGACAGCTTGAGGGGATATGGAGGAGGCTGTTTTTTGATAGGTGTCATTTAAACATTTTGCTAATAATTTATGGAAAGTATCATATTTTTCGAACTATTAAACTCGCCTTAATTTAAAACACACCCCAGGTTAAATTTCCTGGAGGTGTAAATTTGTGGAGGATTTGATAATACTACCTTTAATGAGATGGGCCAGATACAGGACGGGACAGGCCAGATACGTGACAGGATGGGCCAGATACAGGACAGGCCAGAGACAGGACCGGACGGACCGTGCCTGAAAAATGACGGGACGGGCCCGAGACGGGGCGACCAGATACAGGACGGGACGGTCCAGATACAGGACGGGCAGCGAAGGGACGGACCAGAGCAGGACGGGACTGGCCAGAGGCAGGACAGGACCGGTCAGGCCAGAGACAGGACGAGACGGGCCCGATACAGGAAGGTATGGGCCAAATACGGGACGGGCCAGATTCAGGATGGGATGGGCCAGAGATAGGACGTGATGGGACGGGCCACATACAGGAAGGGATGGGCCAGATACAGGACCTGTCAGATTCAGGACGGGACGGACCAGATACAGGACGGGACCGAACAGTTACAGGACGGGATCGGCCAGAGACAGGACGGAATGTGCTAGAGACATTACGGGACAGGCCATAGACAGGACGGGTCGGGCCAGAGACAGGACGGGACGGGCCAGATACATGACTGAATTTGTCAGAAACGTGACGAGGCAGATATGGGACGGTATGGGCTAGAAATGGGACAGACCAGATACATGACGGGACTGGCCAGTTACAGGACGGTACGGACCAGATATGTGACGGGCCAGATACGGGACGATTCATATGCGGGACGGGCCAGATACGGGACAGTCCAGATACAGGACGGGCCAGATACGGGACAGGCCGGCCCAGGGACAGGACATGCCAGATACGGGACAGGCCAGATATGGAACGGGCCAGATACTGGACGGGATGGGCCACATACAGGGCGGGCCAGATTCGGGATGAGACGGGCCAGAGCTGGGCCAGAAACAGGAAAGCACGGGCCGGAGACCATACGGGACGGGCCAAAGACGGGACGGGACGGGCCAGAGACGGGACGGGAGAGACAGGCCAGAGACAGGACGGAACGGGACAGATACATGAAAAGACTGGCCAAAGACAGGACTGTACGGGCCAAATAGTGCGCAGCCTGCATTGGTGGGTAAGTCGGCTCTCTTGCATGGTGTGAGATGGGAAGCCATGCCACAACGCCGCCATGGATGTTACAATTAAGTAGTTTAGGTCAGGCGTAGAGAAAATGGAAGTTTTGTAAATAAATATTACAACTATTGTTTAATAGGCAAACATCACATGTAGAGTTTGCATGATATACCTTCCTAGTGCTTTATCTAAATTAGAAGCAAATTGTTTGAAGATTACTTCTACCTAAATGGTAGAAAATGCACCTATCTTGGTGATGGATAGGACAGCTTGAGGGGATATGGAGGAGGCTGTTTTTTGATAGGTGTCATTTAAACATTTTGCTAATAATTTATGGAAAGTATCATATTTTTCTAACTATTAAACTCACCTTAATTTAAAACACACCCCAGGTTAAATTTCCTGGAGGTTTAAATTTGTGGAGGATTTGATAATACTACCTTTAATGGGATGGGCCAGATGCAGGACAGGCCAGAGACAGGACCGGACGGGACGTGCCTGAGAAAGGACGGGACGGGCCAGAGACGAGGCGACCAGATACAGGATGGGACGGTCCAGATACAGGACGGGCCAGGGATGGGACGGATCAGAGCAGGACGGGACTGGCCAGAGGCAGGACAGGACCAGTTAGGCCATGACAGGTCGGGACGGGCCTGATACAGGAAGGGACGGGCCAGATACGGGACGGGCCAGATTCAAGACAGGATGGGCCATAGACAGGACAGGATGGGTCGGGCCCGATACAGAAAGGGACGGGCCAGATACGGGACGGGCCAGATTCAGGATAGGACGGGCCAGATACAGGACGGGACCGACCAGATACAGGACGGGATGGGCCAGAGAGAGGACGGAATGTGCTAGAGACATTAAGGAATAGGCCATACACAGGACGGGTCGAGCCAGAGACAGGATGGGACGGGCCAGATACATGACGGGATGGGCCAGAAACGTGACGAGCCAGATATGGGACGGGCCAGATGCAGGACGGTACGGACCAAATACGGGACGGGACGGGCCAGATACGGGACGGGTCAGATGCGGGACGGGCCAGATACGGGACAGGCCAAATACAGGACGGGCCAGATACGGGACAGGCCGGGCCAGGGACAGGACGTGCCAGATACGGGACAGGCCAGATATGGAACGTGCCAGATACTAGACGGGATGGGTCAGATATGGGACAGCCCAGATAGATGATGGGACGGGCCAGATATGGGATGGGATGGGCCAGATACGGGACGGGTCAGATGCGGGATGGGCCAGATACGGGACAGGACAGATACAGGACGGGACAGATACGGGACAGGCCGGGCCAGGGACAGGACGTGCCAGATACGGGACAGGCCAGATATGGAACGTGCCAGATACTAGACGGGATGGGCCAGATATCGGGCGGGCCAGATATGGGACGAGACGGGCCAGAGCTGGGCCAGAGACAGGAAGGGATGGGCCAGAGACAGGACGGGACGGGCCAAAGACTGGACCGGACGGGCCAGAGACGGGACGGGCAAGAGACAGGATTGGACAGGCCAGAGATAGCACCAGACGTGCCAGAGACAGGACGGGACAGGCCAGAGACAGGACGAGATGGGAAGGGACTGGCCAGATACAGGAAGGGACAGGCCAGATACGGGACAGGACAGGCCAGATGCGGGACGGGCTATATACGAGACGGGACGGGCCAGATTTAGGACGGGACGAGGCAGAGATAGGATGGGCCAGAAACAGGATGGGACGAGCTATGCGTTATGGGACGGTAAATAGAAAGGACGGGACGGGCCAGAGACGGTACGCGATGGGCCAGATACAGGACAGGACGAGCCAGAGACAGTACGGGACGGGCCAGAAACAGGACGGGACAAGCAATACATTATGGGACGGGCCATAGACAGGACGGGACGTGCCAGAGACAAGACGGAACGGGACAGATACAGGAAAAGATGGGCCAAAGACAGGACGGGATGGCCCAGATACAGTACGGGACAGGCCAGATACAGGACGGTACGGGCCAAATAGTGCGCAGCCTGCATTGGTGGGTATGTCGGCGGTATTGCATGGTGTGAGATGGGAAGCCATGCCAGCATGCCGCCATGGATGTTACAATTAAGTAGTGTAGGTCAGGCGTAGAGAAAATGGAAGTTTTTCAAATAAATATTACAACTATTGTTTAATAGGCAAACATCACATGTAGAGTTTGCATGATATACCTTCCTAGTACTTTATCTAAACTAGAAGCAAATTGTTTGAAGATTACTTCTACCTAAATGGCAGAAAATGCACCTATCTTGGTGATGGATAGGACAGCTTGAGGGGATATGGAGGAGGCTGTTTTTTGATAGGTGTCATTTAAACATTTTGCTAATAATTTATGGAAAGTATCATATTTTTCGAACTATTAAACTCACCTTAATTTAAAACACACCCCAGGTTAAATTTCCTGGAGGTGTAAATTTGTGGAGGATTTGATAATACTACCTTTAATGAGATGGGCCAGATACAGGACGGGACAGGCCAGATACGTGACAGGATGGGCCAGATACAGGACAGGCCAGAGACAGGACCGGACGGACCGTGCCTGAAAAATGACGGGACGGGCCCGAGACGGGGCGACCAGATACAGGACGGGACGGTCCAGATACAGGACGGGCAGCGAAGGGACGGACCAGAGCAGGACGGGACTGGCCAGAGGCAGGACAGGACCGGTCAGGCCAGAGACAGGACGAGACGGGCCCGATACAGGAAGGTACGGGCCAAATACGGGACGGGCCAGATTCAGGATGGGATGGGCCAGAGATAGGACGTGATGGGACGGGCCACATACAGGAAGGGATGGGCCAGATACAGGACGGGTCAGATTCAGGACGGGACGGACCAGATACAGGACGGGACCGAACAGTTACAGGACGGGATCGGCCTGAGACAGGACGGAATGTGCTAGAGACATTACGGGACAGGCCATAGACAGGACGGGTCGGGCCAGAGACAGGACGGGACGGGCCAGATACATGACTGAATTTGTCAGAAACGTGACGAGGCAGATATGGGACGGTATGGGCTAGAAATGGGACAGACCAGATACATGACGGGACTGGCCAGTTACAGGACGGTACGGACCAGATATGTGACGGGCCAGATACGGGACGATTCATATGCGGGACGGGCCAGATACGGGACAGTCCAGATACAGGACGGGCCAGATACGGGACAGGCCAGCCCAGGGACAGGACATGCCAGATACGGGACAGGCCAGATATGGAACGGGCCAGATACTGGACGGGATGGGCCACATACAGGGCGGGCCAGATTCGGGATGAGACGGGCCAGAGCTGGGCCAGAAACAGGAAAGCACGGGCCGGAGACCATACGGGACGGGCCAAAGACGGGACGGGACGGGCCAGAGACGGGACGGGAGAGACAGGACGAGACAGGCCAGAGACAGGACGAGGTGGGAAGGGACTGGCCAGATACAGGAAGGGACAGGCCAGATACGGGACAGGACAGGCCAGATGCGGGACGGGCCAGATACAATGTGGGACGTGCCAGATATTGGACGGGACGAGGCAGAGATAGGATGGGACGGGCCAGAAACAAGACGGGACGAGCTATACATTATGGGACGGGAAATAGACAGAACGGGACGGGCCAGAGACGGTACACGACAGGCCAGATACAGGACAGGACGAGCCATAGACAGTACGGGACAGGCCAGAATTAGGACGGGACAAGCTATACATTATGGGACGGGCCATAGGACGGGACGGGCCAGAGACAAGACGGAAGGGGACAGATACAGGAAAAGACGGCCAAAGACAGGACGGGATGGCCCAGATACAGTACAGGACAGGCCAGATACAGGACGGTACGGACCAAATAGTGCACAGCCTGCATTGGTGGGTAAGTCGGCGGTCTTGCATGGTGTGAGATGGGAAGCCATGCCAGCACGCCACCAGGGATGTTACAATTAAGTAGTGTAGGTCAGGCATCGAGAAAGTGGAAGTTTTGCAAATAAATATTACAACTATTGTTTAATAGGCAAACGTGACATGTAGAGTTTGCATGATATACCTTCCTAGTACTTTATCTAAATTAGAAGCAAATTGTTTGAAGATTACTTCTACCTAAATGGCAGAAAATGCACCTATCTTGGTGATGGATAGGACAGCTTGAGGGGATATGGAGGAGGCTGTTTTTTGATAGGTGTCATTTAAACATTTTGCTAATAATTTATGGAAAGTATCATATTTTTCTAACTATTAAACTCACCTTAATTTAAAACACACCCCAGGTTAAATTTTCTGGAGGTTTAATTTTGTGGAGGATTTGATAATACTACCTTTAATGGGATGGGCCAGATACAGGACGGGACAGGCCAGATACGGGATGGACCAAATACAGGACGGGCCAGAGACAGGACCGGACGGGACACGCCAGAGACAGGACGAGACGGGCCAGAGACTGGACGGGACGGGCCAAAGACAGGATGAGACTGGCCGGAGATAGGAAGGACCGAGGTGTACCAGAGGCAGGATGGGACGGGCTAGAGACGGGGCGACCAAACACAGGATACAGGATGGTCCAGGGACGGTATGGACCAGAGCAGGACGGGACTGGCCAGAGGCAGGACAGGACGGGCAAGAGAGAGGATGGGACGGGCCAAAGAGATGACGGGACGGGCCAGAGACAGGACGGCACGGGCCAAAGACAGGAAGGGACGGACCAGAGATAGGTCTGGCAAGAGACAGGATTGGACAGGCCAGAGACAGCACCAGACGGGCCAGAGACAGGACGGGACAGGCCAGAAACAGGACGGGACGGGCCAGAGACAGGACAAGATGGGAATGGATTGGCCAGAAACAGGAAGGGACAGGCCAGATACGGGACAGGACAGGCCACATACGGGACGGGCCAGATACGAGATGGGATGGGCCAGATGCAGGACGGGACGAGCCAGAGATAGGACGGGACGGGCCAGAAACAGGACTGGACGAGCTATACATTATGGGACGGGAAATAGACAGGATGGGACGGCCCAGAGATGGTATGGGACGGTCCAGATACAGGAAAAGACGGGCCAGAGACAGGACGGGATGCCCCAGATACAGTACGGGACAGGCCAGATACAGGACGGTACGGGCCAAATATTGGACAGGCCAGATACAGGACGACATGGGCCAGATACGGGACGGGCCAGATATGGGAAAGGACAGGCTAGATATGAGATGAGCCATGGACAGGATGGGATGGGCCAGATACGGGACGGGCCAGATACTGAATGGGCCTGGCCACATACGGGACGGGCCAGATAGGGACTGGTTGGGTCAGATACGGGACAGGAAGTGCCAGAGATGGGAAGGGACGAGGCGGGACAGATACGGGATGAGATGGGCCAGATAAGAGATAGCCAGATACGGGACGGGATGGTCAGATACGGGACCAAACGGGTCAGATATGCGACTGGACGGACCAGATACGGGACGGGGCGGGTTAGACATTACAGGACGGGCCATAGACAGGATTGGAGGGGCCAGGGACAGGCTGGGACGGGCCAGAGACAGGATGGTACGGGCCAGAGACGGGACGGGCCAGAGACGGGATGGGTCAGATATAGTACTGGGGACACATTAGGAATGCGTGCACTGTTCCTTTAAGAATCAGGAAGTGCTGCTGCTACCGCCCTCAAAAAGCAGCCAAGACACATGCACACAGCCAGCATAGGAACATAGTGCGTAGCATTGATGGGTAAGTCGGCGGTCTTGCATGGTGTGAGATGGGAAGCCATGCCAGCTTGCCGCCAGGGATGTTACAATTAAGTAGTGTAGGTCAGGTGTAGAGAAAATGGAAGTTTTGCAAATAAATATTACAACTATTGTTTAATAGGCAAACGTCACATGTAGAGTTTGCATGATATACCTTCCTAGTACTTTATCTAAATTAGAAGCAAATTATTTGAAGATTACTTCTACCTAAATGGCAGAAAATGCACCTATCTTGGTGATGGATAGGACAGCTTGAGGGGATATGGAGGAGGCTGTTTTTTTGATAGGTGTCATTTTAAACATTTTGCTAATAATTTATGGAAAGTATCATATTTTTCTAACTATTGAACTCACCTTAATTTAAAACACACCCAGGTTAAATTTCCTGGAGGTGTAAATTTGTGGAGGATTTGATAATACTACCTTTAATGAGATGGGCCAGATACAGGACGGGACAGGGCAGATACGTGACGGGATGGGCCAGATGCAGGACAGGCCAGAGACAGGACCGGACGTGACGTGCCTGAGAAAGGATGGGATGGGCCAGAGACGGGGCGACCAGATACAGGACGGGAAGGTCCAGATACAGGACGGGACGGACCAGAGCAGGACGGGACTGGCCAGAGGCAGGACAGGACCGGTCAGGCCAGAGACAGGATGGGACGGGCCAGATACAGGAAGGGACGGGCCCGATACGGGACGGGCCAGATTCAAGATGGGATGAACCAGAGACAGGACGGGATGGGACGGGCCAGATACAGGAAGGGACAGGCCAGATACGGGACGACCCAGATTTAAGACGGGACGGGCCACATACGGGACGGGACCGACCAGATACAGGACGGGATGGGCCAGAGACAGGACGGAATGTGCTAGAGACATTAAGGGACAGGCCATAGACAGGACGGGTTGGGCCAGAGACAGGATGCGACGGGCCAGAAACGTGACGAGCCAGATATTGGACGGTATGGGCCAGATATGGGACAGCCCAGATTCATGACAGGACGGGCCAGATTTAGGACGGTACGGACCAGATACGGGACGGGACGGGCCAGATACGGGACGTGTCAGATGCGGGATGGGCCACATACGGGACAGGCCAGATACAGGACGGGCCAGATACGGGACAGGCCGGGCCAGGGATAGGATGTGCCAGATACGGGACAGGCCAGATATTGAACGGGCCAGATACTGGACGGGATGGGCCAGATTCATGGCAGGCCAAATACGGGACGAGACGGGCCAGAGCTGGGCCAGAGACAGGAAGGGATGGGCCAGAGTTAGGACGGGACGGGCCAAAGACTGGACGGGACGGGCTAGAGACGGGACGGGCAAGAGACAGGATTGGACAGGCCAGAGGTAGCACCGGACGGGCCATAGACTGGACGGGACATACCAGAGACAGGACGATATGGGAAGGGACTGGCCAGATACAGGAAGGGACAGGCCAGATACGGGACAGGACAGGCCAGATACGGGGCGGGCCAGATACGAGACGGCACGGGCCAGATATAGGACGGGACGAGGCAGCGATAGGATGGGACGGGCCAGAAACAGGACGGGACGAGCTATACATTATGGGATGGGAAATAGACAGGAGGGGTCGGACCAGAGACGGTACGGGACGTGCCAGAAACAGGACGGGACAAGCTATACATTATGGGACGGGCCATAGACAGGACAGGACGGGCCAGAGACAACACGGAACGGGACAGATACAGGAAAAGACGGGCCAAAGACAGTACCGGACAGGCCAGATACAGGACGGTACGGGCCAAATAGTGCGCAGCCAGCATTGGTGGGTAAGTCGACGGTCTTGCATGGTGTGAGATGGGAAGCCGTGCCAGCACGCCGCCATGGATGTTACAATTAAGTAGTGTAGGTCAGGCGTAGAGAAAATGGAGGTTTTTCAAATAAATATTACAACTATTGTTTAATAGGCAAACATCACATGTAGAGTTTGCATGATATACCTTCCTGGTACTTTAAATTAGAAGCAAATTGTTTGAAGATTACTTCTACCTAAATGGCAGAAAATGCACCTATCTTGGTGATGGATAGGACAGCTTAAGGGGACATGGAAGAGGCTGTTTTTTGATAGGTGTAATTTAAACATTTTGCTAATAATTTATGGAAAGTATTATATTTTTCTAACTGTTGAACTCACCTTAATTTAAAACACACCCCAGGTTAAATTTCCTGGAGGTGTAAATTTGTGGAAGATTTGATAATACTACCTTTAATGAGATGGACCAGATACGTGACGGGATGGGCCAGATGCAGGACAGGCCAGAGACAGGACCGGAAGGGACGTGCCTGAGAAAGGACGGGATGGGCCAGAGACAGGGCGACCAGATACAGGACGGGACGGTCCAGATACAGGACGGGCCAGGGACGGGACGGACCAGAGCAGGACGGGACTGGCCAGAGGCAGGACAGGACCGGTCAGGCCAGAGACAGGACGGGACGGGCCAGATACAGGAAGGGACGGGCCAGGTACATGACGGGATGGGCCAGAAACTTGATGAGCCAGATATGGGACGGTATGGGCCAGATATGGGACCGCCCAGATACATGACGGGATGGGCCAGATACAGGACGGTACTTACCAGATACGGGACTTGACGGGCCAGATACGAAACGGGTCAGATGCGGGACGGGCCAGATACGGGACAGGCAGGGCCAGGGACAAGACGTGCCAGATACGGGACAGGCCAGATATGGAACGGGACAGATACTGGACGGGATGGGCCAGATACAGGGCGGGCCAGATACGGGACCAGACGGGCCAGAGCTGCGCCAGAGACAGGAATGGATGAGCCAGAGACAGGACAGGACGGGCCAAAGACTGGACGGGAAGGGCCAGAGATGGGACGGGGCGAGGCAGAGATAGGACGGAATGGACCAGAAACAGGACGGGACGAGCTATCCATTATGGGACGGGAAATAGACGGGACGGGCCAGAGACGGTACGCGACGGGCCAGATACAGGACAGGACGAGCCAGAGACAGTACGGGATGGGCCAGATACAGTACGGGACAGGCCAGATACAAGACGGAACGGGCCAAATAGTGCGCAGCATGCATTGGTGGGTAAGTCGGCGGTCTTGCATGATGTGAGATGGGAAGCCATGCCAGCATGCCGCCATGGATGTTACAATTAAGTAGTGTAGGTCAGGGGTAGAGAAAATGGAAGTTTTGCAAATAAATATTACAACTATTGTTTAATAGGCAAACATCACATGTAGAGTTTGCATGATATACCTTCCTAGTACTTTATCTAAATTAGAAGCAAATTGTTTGAAGATTACTTCTACCTAAATGGCAGAAAATGCACCTATCTTGGTGATGGATAGGACAGCTTGAGGGGATATGGAGGAGGCTGTTTTTTGGATAGGTGTCATTTAAATATTTTGCTAATAATTTATGGAAAGTATCATATTTTTCTAATTATTGAACTCACCTTAATTTAAAACACACCCTAGGTTAAAGTTCCTTTATGTGTAAATTTGTGGAGGATTTGATAATACTAATAATACTACCTTTAATGGGATGGGCCAGATACAGGACAGGCCAGGCCAGATACAAAATGGGCCAGATAAAGGACGGGCCAGAGACAGGACCGGACGGGACACGCCAGAGACAGGACGAGATGGGCCAGAGACAGTACGGGACGGGCCAAAGACAGGATGAGACTGGCCGGAGATAGGACGGACCGAGGCGTGCCAGAGACAGGACGGGACGGGCTAGAGACAGGGCGACCAGATACAGGATACAGGACGGTCCAGGAACGGGACGGGCCAGAGCAGGACGGGACTGGCCAGAGGCAGGACAGGACCGGCAAGAGAGGACGGGTCGGGCAAGAGACAGGATTGGACAGGACAGAACGGGATGGACCAGAGACGTGACGGGATGGGCCAGAGACAGGATGAGATGGGAAGGGATTGGCCAGATACAAGAAGGGACAAGCCAGATACGGGACAGGACAGGCCACATGCGGGACGGGCCAGATACCAGATGGGACGGGCCAGATACTGGACGGGACGAGCTATACATTATGGGACGGTCCAGATACAGGAAAAGAGGGGCCAGAGACAGGAGGGGATGCCCCAGATACAGTACGGGACAGGCCAGATACAGGACGGTACAGGCCAAATATGGGACGGGCCAGATACAAGACGACATGGGCCTGATACGGGACGGGCCAGATATGGGACAGGACAGGCTAGATATGGGATGTGCCATGGACAGGGTGGGATGGGCCAGATACGAGATGGCCAGATACGGGACGGGCCAGATACTGAATGGGCCTGGCCACATTTAGGTCGGGCCAGATAGGGACTGGTTGGGTCAGATACGGGACAGGACGTTCCAGAGACGAGAAGGGATGAGGCGGGCCAGATACGGGATGAGATAGCCAGATACGGGATAGGATGGTCAGATACGGGACTAAACGGGTCAGATATGGGACTGGACGGACCAGATACGGGACGGGGCGGGTTAGACATTACAGGACGGGCCATAGACAGGATGCGAGGGGCCAGGGACGGGCCAGAGACGGGACGGGTCAGATGCAGGACTGGGGACACATTTGGAATGCGTGCACTTTTCCTTTAAGAATCAGGAAGTGCTGCCGCTACCGCCCTCAACAAGCAGCCAAGACACATGCACTCAGCCAGCATAGGAACATAGTGCGTAGCCTGCATTGGTGGGTAAGTCGGCGGTCTTGCATGGTGTGAGATGGGAAGCCATGCCAGCACACCGCCAGGGATGTTACAATTAAGTAGTATAGGTCAGGTGTAGAGAAAATGGAAGTTTTGCAAATAAATATTACAACTATTATTTATTAGGCAAACGTCACATGTAGAGTTTGCATGATATACCTTCCTAGTACTTTATCTAAATTAGAAGCAAATTGAAGATTACTTCTACCTAAATGGCAGAAAATGCACCTATCTTGGTGATGGATAGGACAGCTTGAGGGGATATGGAGGAGGCTGTTTTTTGATAGGTGTCATTTAAACATTTTGCTAATAATTTATGGAAAGTATCATATTTTTCTAACTATTGAACTCACCTTAATTTAAAACACACCCCAGGTTAAATTTCCTGGAGGTGTAAGTTTGTGGAGGATTTGATAATACTACCTTTAATGGGATGGGCCAGATACAGGACGGGACAGGCCAGATACGTGATGGGATGGGCCAGATACAGGACGGGCCAGATACAGGACGGGCCAGAGACAGAACCAGACAGGATGTGCCTGAGAAAGGACGGGACGGGCCAGAGACGGGGTGACCAGATACAGGACGGGACGGTCCAGATACAGGATGGGCCAGGGACGGGACGCACCAGAGCAGGACGGGACTGGCCAGAGGCAGGACAGGACCGGTCAGGCCAGAGAAAGGACGGGACGGGCCAGATACAGGAAGGCACGGGCCAGATACGGGACGGGCCAGATTCAAGACGGGATGGGTCAGAGACAGGACAGGATAGGACGGGCCATATACAGGAAGGGACGGGCCAGATACGGGACGGGCTAGATTCAGGATGGGACGGGCCAGATACAGGACGGGATGGGCTAGAGACATTACGGGACGGGCCATAGACAGGACGGGTTGGGCCACAGACAGGATAGGATGGGCCAGATACCTGACGGGATGGGCCAGAAACGTGACGAGCCAGATATGGGACAGCCCAGATACATGAAGGGACGGGCCATATACAGGACGGTACGGACCAGATAGGGGACGGGACGGGCCAGATATGGGACGGGTCAGATGCGGGATGGGCCAGATACGGGACAGGCCAGATACAGGACTGGCCAGATACGGGACAGGCCGGGCCAGGGACAGGACGTGCCAGATACGGGACAGGCCAGATATGGAACGGGCCAGATACTGGACGGGATGGGCCAGAGACAGGACAGGACGGGCCAGAGATGGGACGGGCAAGAGACAGGATTGGACAGACCAGAGATAGCACCGGACGGGCCAGAGACAGGACGGGACAGGCCATGGACAGGACTAGATGGGAAGGGACTGGCCAGATACAGGAAGGGACAGGCCAGATACGGGACAGGACAGGCCAGATGCGGGACGGGCCAGATACGAGAGGGGACGCGCGAGAAATAGGACGGGACAAGGCAGAGATAGGATGGCACGGGCCAGAAACAGGACGGGACGAGCTATACATTATGGGACGGGAAATAGACAGGACGGGACGGGCCAGAGACGGTACGCGACGGGCCAGATACAGGACAGGACGAGCCAGAGATAGTACGGGGCTGGCCAGAAACAGGACGGGAAAAGCTATACATTATGGGACGGGCCATAGACAGGACGGGCCTGGTTTAGGACGGGACGGGCCAGATACAGGACGGGACCGACCAGATACAGGATGGGATGGGCCAGAGACAGGACGGAATGTGCTAGAGACATTATGGGACAGGCCATAGACAGGACGGGTCGGGCCATATAAAGGATGGGACGGGCCAGATACATGACGGGATGGGCCAGAAACGTGACGAGCCAGATATGGGATGGTATGGGCCAGCTATGGGACAGCCCAGATACATGACGGAATGGGACAGATACAGGACGGGACAGGCCAGATACAGGACGGGCCAGAGACAGAATCGGACGAGCCAGAGACTGGACGGGACGGGCCAAAGACAGGATGAGGCTGGCCGAAGATAGGACGGACCGAGGCATGCCAGAGACAGGACGGGATGGGCTAAAGACGGGGAGACCAGATACAGGACGTGGCGGTCCAGATACAGGACGGTCCAGGGACGGGACGGGCCAGAGCCGGATGGGACTGGCCAGAGCCAGGACAGGACCGGTCGGGCCAGAGACAGGACGGGACGGGCAAGAGAGAGGACGGGACGGGCCAAAGAGAGGACTTGACGGGCCAGAGACAGGACGGGAAGGGCCAAAGACAGGACGGGAAGGACCAGAGATGGGACGGGCAAGAGACAGGATTGGACAGGCCAGAGATAGCACCGGACGGGCCAGAGACAGGACGGACCAGGCCAGAGACAGGACGGGATGGGCCAGAGACAGGATGAGATGGGAAGGTACTGGCCAGATACAGGAAGGGACAGGCCAGATAAGAGAGAAAACAGGCCAGATGCGGGACGGGCCAGATACAAGATGGGTCGGGCCAGATACCAGACGGGACGAGCCGGAGATAGGACGGGACGGGCCAGAAACAGGACTGGACGAGCTATACATTATGGGACGGGAAATAGTCAGGATGGGACAGGCCAGAGACGGTATGGGACGTGCCAGATACAGGACAGGACGAGCCAGAGACAGGACGGGACAAGCTATACATTATGGGGCGGGACAGAGACCGGGCGGGACGGTCCAGATACAGGAAAAGACAGGCCAGAGACAGGACAAGATGGCCCTGATACAGTACGGGGCAGGCGAGATACAGTACGGTACGGGCCAAATATGGGACAGGCCAGATACAGGACGACATGGGCCAGATACGAGACGGGCCAGATATGGGACAGGACAGGCTAGATATGGGATGAGCCATGGACTGGATGGGATGGGCCAGATACGAGATGGCCAGATACGGGACGGGCCAGATACTGAATGGGCCTGACCACATACGGGACGGGCCATATAGGGACTGGTATGGTCAGATACGGGACAGGATGTGCCAGAGAAGGGAAGGGACGAGGTGGGCCAGATACGGGATGAGATGGGCCAGATAAGGGATAGCCAGATACGGGACGGGATGGTCAGATACGGGACTAAACAGGTCAGATATGGGACTGGACAGACCAGATACGGGACGGGGCGGGTTATACATTACAGGACGGGCCATAGACAAGATGGGAGGGGCCAGGGACGGGCCAGAGACAGGACGGGACGGGCCAGAGACGGGACGGGCCAGAGATGGGACGGGTCAGATACAGGACTGGGGACACATTAGGAATGCGTGCACTGTTCTTTTAAGAATCAAGAAGTACTGCCGCTTCCGCCCTCAACAAGCAGCCAAGACACATGCACACAGCCAGCATAGGAACATAGTGCTTAGCCTGCATTGGTGGGTAAGTCGGCTGTCTTGCATGGTGTGAGATGGAAAGCCATGCCAGCTTGCCGCCAGTGATGTTACCATTAAGTAGTGTAGGTCAGGTGTAGAGAAAATGAAAGTTTTGCAAATAAATATTACAACTATTATTTAATAGGCAAACATCACATGTAGAGTTTGCATGATATACTTTCCTAGTACTTTATCTAAATTAGAAGCAAATTGTTTGAAGATTACTTCTACCTAAATGGCAGAAAATGCACCTATCTTGGTGATGGATAGGACTGCTTGAGGGGATATGGAGGAGGCTGTTTTTTGATAGGTGTCACTTAAACATTTTACTAATAATTTATGGAAAGTATCATATTTTTCTAACTATTGAACTCACCTTAATTTAAAACACACCCCAGGTTAAAGTTCCTTTATGTGTAAATTTGTGGAGGATTTGATAATACTACCTTTAATGGGATGGGCTAGATACAGGACGGGACAAGCCAAATACGAAATGGGCCAGATACTGGACGGGCCAGAGACAGGACCGGACGGGACATGCCAGAGACATGACGAGACGGGCCAGAGACAGGACGGGACGGGACAAAGACAGGATGAGACTGGCCGGAGATAGTACGGACCGAGGCGTGCCAGAGACAGGACAGGACGGGCTAGAGACGGGGCCACAGATATAAGATGGGACGGTCCAGATACAGGACAGTCCAGGGACTGGAAGGGCCAGAGCAGGACGGGACTGGTCAGAGGCAGGACAGGACCGGTCGGGCCAGAGACAGGAGGGGACGGGCAAGAGAGAGGACAGGACGGGTCAAAGAGAGGACGGGACGGGCCAGAGACAGGACGTGATGGGCCAAAGATAGGACGGGACGGACCAGAGATAGGACGGGCAAGAGACAGGATTGGACAGGCCAGAGATAGCACCGGACGGGCCAGAGACAGGACGGGACAGGCCAGAGACAGGATGGGACGGGCCAGAGACAGGACGAGATGGGAAGGGACTGGCCAGATACAGGAATGGACAGGCCAGATACGGGACAGGACAGGCCAGATGCGGGACGGGCCAGATACAAGATGGGACGGGCCAAATACAGGACGGGATGAGCCAGAGATAGGACGGGGCGGGCCAGAAATAGGACGTGCCAGACACGGGACAGGCCAGATACGGAGCGGGCCAGATACTGGACGGGATGGGCCAGATACGGGATGAGACAGACCAGAGCTGGGCCAGAGACAGAAAGGGATGGGCCAGAGACAGGACGGGGCGGGCCGAAGACTGGACGCGACGGGCCAGAGACGGGACGGGCAAGAGACAGGATTTGACAGGCCAGAGTTGGCACTCGACGGGCCAGAGACAGGACGGGACAGGCCAGCGACAGGATGAGATGGGAAGGGACTGGCCAGATACAGGAAGGGACAGGCCAGATACGGGACAGGACAGGCCAGATGCGGGACGGGCCAGATACGAGACGGGACGTGCCAGATATAGTACGGGACGAGGCAGAGATAGGATGGGTTGGGCCAGAAATGGGACGGGGAATACAGAGGACGGGACGGGCCAGAGACGGTACGCGACGGGCCAGATACAGGACAGGACGAGCCAGAGACAGTACTGGACGAGCCAGAAACAGGACATTATGGGACGGGCCATAGACATGACAAGACGGGCCAGAGACAAGACGGAACGGGACAGATACAGGAAAAGACGGGCCAAAGACAGGACGGAATGGCCCAGATACAGTATGGGACAGGCCAGATACAGAAAGGTACGGGCCAAATAGTGCACAGCCTGCATTGGTGGGTAAGTCGGCGGTCTTGCATGGTGTGAGATGGGAAGCCATGCCAGCACGCCGCCATGGATGTTACAATTAAGTAGTGTAGGTCAGGCGTAGAGAAAATGGAGGTTTTTCAAATAAATATTACAACTATTGTTTAATAGGCAAACATCACATGTAGAGTTTGCGTGATATACCTTCCTAGTACTTTATCTAAATTAGAAGCAAATTGTTTGAAGATTTCTTCTACCTAAATGGCAGAAAATGCACCTATCTTGGTGATGGATAGGACAGCTTGAGGGGATATGGAGGAGGCTGTTTTTTGATAGGTGTCATTTAAACATTTTGCTAATAATTTATGGAAAGTATCATATTTTTCTAACTATTGAACTCACCTTAATTTAAAACACACTCCAGGTTAAATTTCCTGGAAGTTTAAATTTGTGGAGGATTTGACAATACTACCTTTAATGGGATGGGCCAGATACAGGAAGGGATAGGCCAGATAGGGGATGGGCCAGATACAGGACGGGCCAGAGACAGGACCGGACGGGACATGCCAGAGACATGACGAGACGGGCCAGAGACAGGACGGGACGGGACAAAGACAGGATGAGACTGGCCGGAGATAGTACGGACCGAGGCGTGCCAGAGACAGGACAGGACGGGCTAGAGACGGGGCCACAGATATAAGATGGGACGGTCCAGATACAGGACAGTCCAGGGACTGGAAGGGCCAGAGCAGGACGGGACTGGTCAGAGGCAGGACAGGACCGGTCGGGCCAGAGACAGGAGGGGACGGGCAAGAGAGAGGACAGGACGGGTCAAAGAGAGGACGGGACGGGCCAGAGACAGGACGTGATGGGCCAAAGATAGGACGGGACGGACCAGAGATAGGACGGGCAAGAGACAGGATTGGACAGGCCAGAGATAGCACCGGACGGGCCAGAGACAGGACGGGACAGGCCAGAGACAGGATGGGACGGGCCAGAGACAGGACGAGATGGGAAGGGACTGGCCAGATACAGGAATGGACAGGCCAGATACGGGACAGGACAGGCCAGATGCGGGACGGGCCAGATACAAGATGGGACGGGCCAAATACAGGACGGGATGAGCCAGAGATAGGACGGGGCGGGCCAGAAATAGGACGTGCCAGACACGGGACAGGCCAGATACGGAGCGGGCCAGATACTGGACGGGATGGGCCAGATACGGGATGAGACAGACCAGAGCTGGGCCAGAGACAGAAAGGGATGGGCCAGAGACAGGACGGGGCGGGCCGAAGACTGGACGCGACGGGCCAGAGACGGGACGGGCAAGAGACAGGATTTGACAGGCCAGAGTTGGCACTCGACGGGCCAGAGACAGGACGGGACAGGCCAGCGACAGGATGAGATGGGAAGGGACTGGCCAGATACAGGAAGGGACAGGCCAGATACGGGACAGGACAGGCCAGATGCGGGACGGGCCAGATACGAGACGGGACGTGCCAGATATAGTACGGGACGAGGCAGAGATAGGATGGGTTGGGCCAGAAATGGGACGGGGAATACAGAGGACGGGACGGGCCAGAGACGGTACGCGACGGGCCAGATACAGGACAGGACGAGCCAGAGACAGTACTGGACGAGCCAGAAACAGGACATTATGGGACGGGCCATAGACATGACAAGACGGGCCAGAGACAAGACGGAACGGGACAGATACAGGAAAAGACGGGCCAAAGACAGGACGGAATGGCCCAGATACAGTATGGGACAGGCCAGATACAGAAAGGTACGGGCCAAATAGTGCACAGCCTGCATTGGTGGGTAAGTCGGCGGTCTTGCATGGTGTGAGATGGGAAGCCATGCCAGCACGCCGCCATGGATGTTACAATTAAGTAGTGTAGGTCAGGCGTAGAGAAAATGGAGGTTTTTCAAATAAATATTACAACTATTGTTTAATAGGCAAACATCACATGTAGAGTTTGCGTGATATACCTTCCTAGTACTTTATCTAAATTAGAAGCAAATTGTTTGAAGATTTCTTCTACCTAAATGGCAGAAAATGCACCTATCTTGGTGATGGATAGGACAGCTTGAGGGGATATGGAGGAGGCTGTTTTTTGATAGGTGTCATTTAAACATTTTGCTAATAATTTATGGAAAGTATCATATTTTTCTAACTATTGAACTCACCTTAATTTAAAACACACTCCAGGTTAAATTTCCTGGAAGTTTAAATTTGTGGAGGATTTGACAATACTACCTTTAATGGGATGGGCCAGATACAGGAAGGGACAGGCCAGATAGGGGATGGGCCAGATACAGGACGGGCCAGAGACAGGACCGGACGGGAGACGCCAGAGACAGGACGAGACGGGCCAGAAACAGGACGGGACGGGCCAAAGACAGGATGAGACTGGCCGGAGATAGGACAGACCGAGGCGTGCCAGAGACAGGATGGGACGGGCTAGAGCCGGGGCGACCAGATACAGGACAGTCCAGATACAGGACAGTCCAGGGACGGGACGGGCCAGAGCAGGATGGGACTGGCCAGAGGCAGGACAGGACCGGTCGGGCCAGAGACAGGACGGGACGGGCAAGAGAGAGGGCGTGACGGGCCAAAGAGAGGACGGGACGGGCCAGAGACTGGACAGGAAGGGCCAAAGACAGGATGGGACGGACCAGAGATGGGACGGGCAAGAGACAGGATTGGACAGGCCAGAGATAGCACCGGATGGGCCAGAGACAGGACGGGACAGGCCAGAGAAAGGACCGGACGGGCCAGAGACAGGACGAGATGGGAAGGGACTGGCCAGATACAGGAAGGGACAGGCCAGATACGGGAAAGGACAGGCCAGATGCGGGACGTGCCAGAAACGAGATGGGACGGGTCAGATACAGGACGGGACGAGCCAGAGATAAGACGGGACGGGCCAGAAACAGGACTGGACGAGCTATACATTATGGGACGGGAAATAGACAGGATTTGACTGGCCAGGGATGTTACAATTAAGTAGTGTAGGTCAGGCGTAGAGAAAATGTAAGTTTTGCCAATAAATATTACAACTATTATTTAATAGGCAAACATCACATGTTGAGTTTGCATGATATACTTTCCTGGTACTTTATCTAAATCAGAAGCAAATTGTTTGAAGATTACTTCTACCTAAATGGCAGAAAATGCACCTATCTTGGTGATGGATAGGACAGCTTGAGGGGATATGGAGGAGGCTGTTTTTTGATTGGTGTAATTTAAACATTTTGCTAAAAATAATTAATTTAATTAATTTAAAACACACCCCAGGTTAAATTTCCTGGAGGTGTAAATTTGTGGAGGATTTGATAATACTACCTTTAATGGGATGGGCCAGATACAGGACGGGATGGGCCATATGCAGGACAGGCCAGAGACCGGACCGGACGGGACGTGCCTGAGAAAGAACGGGACGGGCCATAGTCGGGGCGACCAGATACAGGACGGGACGGTCCAGATACAGGACGGGCCAGGGACGGGACGGACCAGAGCTGGACGCGACTGGCCAGAGGCAGGACAGGACCAGTCAGGCCAGAGACAGGTCGGGACGGGCCAGATACGGGACGGGCCAGATTCAAGACAGGATGGGCCAGAGACAGGACAGGATGGGACGGGCCAGATACAGGAAGGGAAGGGCCAGATACGGGACGGGCCAGATTCAGGATGGGACGGGCCAGATTCAGGACGGGACCGACCAGATACAGGACGGGATGGGCCAGAGACAGGACGGAATGTGCTAGAGACATTATGGGATAGGCCATAAACAGGACGGGTCGGGCCAGAGACAGGATGGGACGGGCCAGATACATGACGGGATGGGCCAGAAATGTGACGAGCCAGATGTGGGACGGTATGGAACAGATATGGGACAGCCCACATACATGACGGGACGGGCCAGATACAGGACGGGATGGGCCAGAAACACTACGGGACAAGCTATATATTATGGGACGGGCCAGAGACCGGACGGGACGGTCCAGATACAGGAAAAGACAGGCCAGAGACAGGACGGGATGGCCCAGATACAGTACGGGACAGGCCAGATACAGTACGGTGCGGGCCAAATATGGGACGGGCCAGATACAGGACGACATGGGCCAGATACAGGACGGGCCAGATATGGGACAGGACAGGCTAGATATGGGATGAGCCATGGACAGGATGGTATGGGCCAGATACAAGATGGCCAGATACGGGACGGACCAGATACTGAATGGGCCTGGCCACATACGGGACGGGCCAGATAGTGACTGGTATGGTCAGATACGGGACAGGATGTGCCAGAGAAGGGAAGGGACGAGGTGGGCCAGATACGGGATGAGATGGGCCAGATAAGGGACAGCCAGATACGGGACGGGATGGTCAGATATGGGACTAAACAGGTCAGATATGGGACTGGACAGACCAGATACGGGACTGTGCGGGTTAGACATTACAGGACGGGCCATAGACAGGATGGGAGGGGCCAGGGATGGGCCAGAGGCGGGACGGGCCAGAGACCGGATGGGTCTGATACAGGACTGGGGACACATTAGGAATGCGTGCACTGTTCCTTTAAGAATCAGGAAGTGCTGCCGCTGCCGCCCTCAGCAAGCAGCCAAGACACATGTACACAGCCAGCATAGGAACATAGTGCGCAGCCTGCATTGGTGGGTAAGTCGGCTGTCTTGCATGGTGTGAGATGGGAAGCCATGCCAGCTTGCCGCCAGGGATGTTACAATTAAGTAGTGTAGGTCAGGTGTAGAGAAAATGGAAGTTTTGCAAATAAATATTACAACTATTATTTAATAGGCAAACTTCACATGTAAAGTTTGCATGATATACCTTCCTAGTACTTTATCTAAATTAGAAGAAAATTGAAGATTACTTCTGCCTAAATGGCAGAAAATGCACCTATCTTGGTGATGGATAGGACAGCTTGAGGGGATATGGAGGAGGCTGTTTTTGATAGGTGTCATTTAAACATTTTGCTAATAATTTATGGAAAGTATCATATTATTCTAACTATTGAACTCACCTTAATTTAAAACACACCCCAGGTTAAATTTCCTGGAGGTGTAAATTTGTGGAGGATTTGATAATACTACCTTTAGTGGGATGGGCCAGATACAGGACGAGACAGGCCAGATACGTGACGGAATGGGCCAGATACAGGACAGGCCAAAGATAGGACCGGACGGGCCGTGCCTGAAAAAGGACGGGACGGGCCAGAGACGGGGCGACCAGATACAGGACGGGACGGTCCAGATACAGGACGGGCCAGGGAAGGGACGGACCAGAGCAGGACGGGACTGGCCAGAGGCAGGACAGGACCGGTCAGGCCAGAGAAAAGACCGGACAGGCCAGATACAGGAAGGGACGGGCCAGATACGGCACGGGCCAGATTCAAGACGGGATGGGCCAGAGACAGGACAGGATAGGACGGGCCAGATACAGGAAGGGACTAACCAGATACGGGACGTGACGGGCCAGATACGGGACGGGTCAGATGCGGGACGGGCCAGATACGGGACAGGCCAGATACAGGACGGGCCAGATACGGGACAGGCCGGGCCAGGGACAGGACGTGCCAGATATGGGACAGGCCAGATATGGAACGGGCCAGATACTGTACGAGATGGGCCAGATACGGGATGAGACGGGCCAGACCTGGGCCAGAGACAGGAAGGGATGGGCCAGAGACAGGACAGGACGGGCCAGAGACGGGAGGGGCAAGAGACAGGATTGAACAGGCCAGAGATAGCACCGAACGGGCCAGAGACAGGACGGGACAGGCCAGCGACAGGACGAGATGGGAAGGGACTGGCCAGATACAGGAAGGGACAGGCCAGATACGGGACAGGACAGGCCAGATGCGGGATGGGCCAGATACGAGACGGGACGCGCCAGATATAGGACGGGACAAGGCAGAGATAGGATGGGACGGGCCAGAAACTGGACGGGACGAGCTAAACATTATGGGACGGGAAGTAGACAGGACGGGATGGGCCAGAGACGGTACGCGACGGGCCAGATACAGGACAGGACGAGCCAGAGATAGTACGGGACTGGCCAGAAACAGGACGGGACAAGCTATACATTATGGGACGGGCCATAGACAGGACGGGCCAGATTCAGGACGGGACGGGCCAGATACACGATGGGACCGACCAGATACAGGACGGGATGGGCCATAGACAGGACGGAATGTGCTAGAGACATTACGGGACAGGCCATAGACAGGACGGGTCGGGCCATAGACAGGATGGGACGGGCCAGATACATGACGGGATGGGCCAGAAACGTGACGAGCCAGATATGGGATGGTATGGGCCAGCTATTGGACAGCCCATATAAATGACGGGACGGGCCAGATACAGGACGGGACAGGCCAGACACGGGATGGGCCAGATACAGGACGGGCCAGAGACAGGACCGGACGGGCTAGAGACAGACGGGACCGGACGGGCCAAAGACAAGATGATCTGGTCGAAGATAGGACGGACCGAGGCGTGCCAGAGACAGGACGGGACGGGCTAGAGACGGGGCGACCAGATACAGGACGGGGCGGTCCAGATACAGGACGGTCCAGGGACGGGACGGGCCAGAGCAGGATGGGACTGGCCAGAGGCAGGACAGGACCGATCGGGCCAGAGACAGGACAGGACGGGCAA
This sequence comes from Phyllobates terribilis, assembly GCF_046119375.1. Classification (NCBI taxonomy): domain Eukaryota; kingdom Metazoa; phylum Chordata; class Amphibia; order Anura; family Dendrobatidae; genus Phyllobates; species Phyllobates terribilis. The sequence continues at coordinate 742,140 of NW_027363370.1, forward strand.
GAGACAGGATTGGACAGGCCAGAGATAGCACCGGTCGGGCCAGAGACAGGACGGACGAGGCCAGAGACAGGATGGGACCGACCAGATACAGGTCGGGACGGGCCAGATACAGGAATGGACGGGCCAGATACGGGACGGGCCAGATTCAAGACAGGATGGGCCAAAGACAGGACAGGATGGGACGGGCCACATACAGGAAGGGACGGGCCAGATACGGGACGGGCCAGATTCAGGATGGGACGGGCCAGATTCAGGACGGGACCGACCAGATACAGGACGGGATGGGCCAGAGACAGGACGGAATGTGCTAGAGACATGGGATAGGCCATACACAGGACGGGTCAGGCCAGAGACAGGATGGAACGGGCCAGATATATGACGGGATGGGCCAGAAACATGACGAGCCAGATATGGGACGGTATGGGCCAGATATGGGACAGCCCACATACATGACGGGACGGGCCAGATACAGGACGGTACGGACTAGATACGGGACGGGACGGGCCAGATACGGGACGGGTCAGATGCGGGACGGGCCAGATACGGGACTGGCCAGATACAGGACGGGCCAGATACGGGACAGGCCGGGCCAGGGACAGGACGTGCCAGATACGGGACAGGCCAGATATGGAACGGGCCAGATACTGGACGGGATGGGCCAGATACAGGGCGGGCCAGATACAGGACGAGACGGACCAGAACTGCGCCAGAGACAGGAAGGGATGGGCCAGAGACAGAACAGGACGGGCCAAATACTAGACGGGACGGGCCAGAAACGGGACGGACAAGAGACAGGATTGGACAGGCCAGACATAGCACCGGACGGGCCAGAGACAGGACGGGACAGGCCAGAGACAGGACGAGATGGGAAAGGACTGTCCAGATACAGGAAGGGACAGGCCATATACGGGACAGGACAGGCCAAATGCGGGATGGGCCAGATACGAGACGGGACGGGCCAGAAACAGGACGGGACGAGCTATACATTATGGGACGGGAAATAGACAGGACGGGACGGGCCATAGACGGTACTCGACGGGCCAGATACAGGACAAGACGAGCCAGAGACAGTACGGGACGGGCCAGAAACAGGACGGGACAAGCTATACATTATGGGACGGGCCATAGACAGGACGGGACGGGCCAGAGACAAGACAGAACGGGCCAAATAGTGCGCAGCCTGCATTGGTGGGTGAGTCGGCAGTGTTGCATGATGTGAGATGGTAAGCCATGCCAGCACGCTGCCAGTGATGTTAAAATTAAATAGTGTTGGTCAGGCGTAGAGAAAATGGAAGTTTTTCAAATAAATATTACAACTATTGTTTAATAGGCAAACATCACATGTAGAGTTTGCATGATTTACCTTCCTAGTACTTAGAAGCAAATTGTTTGAAGATTACTTCTACCTAAATGGCAGAAAATGCACCTATCTTGGTGATGGATAGGACAGCTTGAGGGGATATGGAGGAGGCTGTTTTTTGATAGGTGTCATTTAAACATTTTGCTAATAATTTATGGAAAGTATCATATTTTTCTAACTATTGAACTCACCTTAATTTAAGACACACCCCAGGTTAAATTTCCTGGACGTGTAAATTTGTGGAGGATTTGATAATACTACCTTTAATGGGATGGGCCAGATCCAGGACGGGACAGGCCAGATACGTGAAGGGATGGGCCAGATGCAGGACAGGCCAGAGACAGGACGGACGGGACGTGCCTGAGAAAGGACGGGACTGGCCAGAGACGGGGCAACCAGATACAGGACGGGACGGTCTAGATACAGGATGGGCCAGGGACGGGATGGACCAGAGGAGGACGCGACTGGCCAGAGGCAGGACAGGACCAGTCAGGCCAGAGACAGGATGGGACGGGCCAGATACTGGAAGAGACGGGCCAGATACGGGACAGAATGTGCTAGAGACATTAAGGGACAGGACATAGACAGGACGGGTCGGGCCAGAGACAGCATGGGTCGGGCTAGAGACAGGATGGGACGGGCCAGATACATGACGGGATGGGCCAGAAACGTGACGAGCCAGATATGGGACGGTATGGGCCAGATATGGGACAGCCCAGATACATGACGGGACGGGCCAGATTTAGGACGGTACGGACCAGATACGGGACAGAACGGGCCAGATACGTGACGGGTCAGATGCGGGATGGGCCAGATACGGGACAGGCCAGATCCAGGACGGGCCAGATACGGGACAGGCCGGGCCAGGGACAGGACGTGCGAGATACGGGACAGGCCAGATATGGAACGGGCCAGATAGTGGACGGGATGGGCCAGATACAGAGCGGGCCAGATACGGGATGAGAAGGGCCAGAGCTGGGCCCGAGACAGGAAGGGATGGGCAAGAGACATGACTGGACGGGCCAAAGACTGGACGGGACGGGCCAGAGACGGGACGGGCAAGAGACAGGATTGGACATGCCAGAGATAGCACCGGACGGGCCAGAGACAGGACGGGACAGGCCAGAGACAGGACAAGATGGGAAGGGACTGGCCAGATACAGGAAGGGACAGGCCAGATACGGGACAGGACAGGCCAGATGCGGGACGGGCCAGATACGAGACGGGACGGGCCAGATATAGGACGGGACGAGGCAGAGATAGGATGGGACGGGCCAGAAACAGGACGGGACGAGCTATACATTATGGGACGGGAAATAGACAGGACGGGATGGGCCAGAGAGGGTACGCGACGGGCCAGATACAGGACAAGACGAGCCAGAGACAGTACGGGACCGGCCAGAAACAGGACGGGACAAGCTATACATTATGGGACGGCCATAGACAGGACGGGCCAGATTAAGGACGGGACGGGCCAGAGACAATACTGAAGGGGACAGATACAGGAAAAGACGGGCCAAAGACAGGACTGCATGGCCCAGAAACAGTACGGGACAGGCCAGATACAGGACGGTATGGGCCAAATAGTGCGCAGTCTGCATGGTGTGAGATGGGAAGCCATGCCAGCACGCCGCTAGGGATGTTACAATTAAGTAGTGTAGGTCAGGCGTAGAGAAAGTGGAAGTTTTGCAAATAAATATTACAACTATTGTTTAATAGGCAAACATCACATGTAGAGTTTGCATGCTATACCTTCCTAGTACTTTATCTAAATTAGAAGCAAATTGTTTGAAGATTACTTCTACCTAAATGGCAGAAAATGCACCTATCTTGGTGATGGATAGGACAGCTTGAGGGGATATGGAGGAGGCTGTTTTTTGATAGGTGTCATTTAAACATTTTGCTAATAATTTATGGAAAGTATCATAGTTTTCTAACTATTGAACTCACCTTAATTTAAAACACACCCCAGGTTAAATTTCCTGGAGGTGTAAATTTGTGGAGGATTTGATAATACTACCTTTAATGGGATGGGCCAGATACCGGACGGGACAGGCCAGATACGGGACGGACCAAATACAAGACAGGCCAGAGACAGGACTGGACGGGACACGCCAGAGACAGGACGAGACGGGCCAGAGACAGGACGGGACGGGCCAAAGACAGGATGAGACTGGCCGGAGTTAGGACGGACCGAGGCGTGCCAGAGACAGGACGGGATGTGCTAGAGACGGGGTGACCAGATACAGGATTCAGGACGGTCCAGGGATGGGACGGGCCAGAGCAGGACGGGACTGGCCAGAGGCAGGACAGGACGGGCAAGAGAGAGGAAGGGCCAAAGAGAGGACGGGACGGGCCAGAGACAGGACAGGACGGGTCAAAGACAGGACGAGACTGACCAGAGATGGGTCGGGCAAGAGACAGGATTGGACAGTCCAGAGACAGCACCAAACGGGCCTGGCCAGAGACATGACGGGATGGGCCAGAGACAGGACGAGATGGGAAGGGATTGGCCTGATACAGGAAGGGACAGGCCAGATACGGGACAGGACAGGCCACATGCGGGACGGGCCAGATACGAGATGGGGCGGGCCAGATACAGGACGGGACGAGCCAGAGATAGGACGGGACGGGCCAGAAACAGGACTGGACGAGCTATACATTATGGGACGAGAAATAGACAGGATGGAACGGGCCAGAGACGGTATGGGTCGTGCCAGATACAGGACAGGACGAGCCAGAGACAGGACGGGGTCGGGCCAGAAACAGGACGGGACAAGCTATACATTATGGGACGGTCCAGATACAGGAAAAGAGGGGCCAGAGACAGGACGGGATGCCCCAGATACAGTACGGGACAGTCCAGATACAGGACGGTACGGGCCAAATATGGGACGGGCCAGATACAGGACGACATGGGCCAGATACGGGACGGGCCAGATATGGGACTGGACAGGCTAGATATGCGATGAGCCATGGACAGGATGGGGTGGGCCAGATACGAGATGGACAGATACGGGATGGGCTAGATACTGAATGGGCCTTGCCACATTTGGGACCGGCCAGATAGGGACTGGTTGGGTCAGATACGGGACAGGACTTTCCAGAGACGGGAAGGGATGAGGCGGGCTAGATACGGCATGAGATAGCCAGATACGGGACGGGATGATCAGACACGGGACTAAACGGGTCAGATATGGGACTGGACGGACCAGATACGGGACAGGGCGGGTTAGACATTACAGGACAGGCCATAGACAGGATGGGAGGGGCCAGGGATGGGCCAGAGACTGGACAGGACGGGCCAGAGACGGGACGGGTCATATACAGGACTAGGGACACATTTGGAATGCATAGACTTTTCCTTTAAGAATCAGGAAGTACTGTCGCTGCCGCCCTCAACAAGCAGCCAAGACACATGCACACAGCCAGCATAGGAACATAGTGCGTAGCCTGCATTGGTGGGTAAGTCGGTGGTCTTGTATGGTGTGAGATGGGAAGCCATGCCAGCACGCCGCCAAGGATGTTACAATTAAGTAGTATAGGTCAGGTGTAGAGAAAATGGAAGTCTTGCAAAAAAATATTACAACTATTATTTAATAGGCAAACATCACATGTAGAGTTTGCATGATATACCTTCCTGGTACTTTATCTAAATTAGGAGCAAATTATTTGAAGATTACTTCTACCTAAATGGCAGAAAATGCACCTATCTTGGTGATGGATAGGACAGCTTGAGGGGATATGGAGGAGGCTGTTTTTTGATAGGTGTCATTTAAACATTTTGCTAATAATTTATGGAAAGTATCATATTTTTCTAACTATTAAACTCACCTTAATTTAAGACACACCCCAGGTTAAATTTCCTGGAGGTGTAAATTTGTGGAGGTTTTGATAATACTACCTTTAATGGGATGGGCCAGATACAGGACTGGACAGGCCAGATATGTGACGGGATGGGCCAGATACAGGATAGGTCAGAGACAGGACCGAACGGGACGTGTTTGAGAAAGGACGGGAGGGGCCAGAGAAGGGGCGACCAGATACAGGACGGGACGGTTCAGATACAGGACGGGCCAGGGACGGGACGGACCAGAGCAGGACGGGACTGGCCAGAGGCAGGACAGGACCGGTCAGGCCAGAGATAGGATGGGACGCGCCAGAGACGGGACGGGCCAGATTCAACACGGGATGGGCCAGAGATAGGACGTGATGGGACGGGCCAGATACAGGAAGGGATGGGCCAGATACGGGACGGGACAGATTCACGACGGGACGGTCCAGATACAGGACGGGACCGACCAGATACAGGACGGGATGGGCCAAAGACAGGACGTAATGTGCTCGAGACATTACGGGACAGGCCATAAACAGGACGGGTCGGGCCAGAGACAGGATGGGACGGGCAAGATACATGACGGGATGGGCCAGAAACGTGACGAGTCAGATATGGGACGGTATGGGCCAGATATGGGACAGCCCAGATACATGACGGGACGGGCCAGATATGGGATGGGATGGGCCAGATACTGGACGGGTCAGATGCGGGATGGGCCAGATACGGGACAGGACAGGTATGGAACGTGCCAGATACTAGACGGGATGGGCCAGATACCGGGCGAGCCAGATACGGGACGAGACTGGCCAGAGACAGGAAGGGATGGGCCAGAGACAGGACGGGATGGGCCAAAGACTGGACGGGACGGGCCAGAGACGGGACGGGCAAGAGACAGGATTGGACAGGCCAGAGATAGCACCGGACGGGCCAGAGACAGGACGGGACAGGCCAGCGACAGGACGAGATGGGAAGGGACTTGCCAGATACAGGAAGGGACAGGCCAGATACGGGACAGGACAGGCCAGATGCGGGACGGGCCAGATACGAGACGGGACGCGCCAGATATAGGACGGGACGAGGCAGAGATAGGATGGGACGGGCCAGAAACAGGACGGGAAGAGCTATACATTATGGGACGGGAAATGGACGGGACGGGCCAGATACAGGACAAGACGAGCCAGAGATAGTACGGGACTGCTCAAAAACAGGACGGGACAAGCTATACATTATCGGACGGGCCATAGACAGGACGGGCCAGATTCAGGATGGGACGGGCCAGATACAGGACGGAATGTACTAGAGACATTACGGGACAGGCCATAGACAGGACGGATCGGGCCAAAGACAGGATGGGATGGGCCAGATACATGACGGGATGGGCCAGAAACGTGACGAGCCAGATATGGGATGGTATGGGCCAGCTATGGGACAGCCCAGATACATGACGGGACGGGCCAGATACAGGACGGGACAGGCCAGATACTGGATGGGCCAGATACGGGACGGGCCAGAGACAGGACCGGACTTGCCAGAGACAGACGGGACGGGACGGGCCAAAGACAGGATGAGACTGGCCGAAGATAGGACGGACCGAGGCGTGCCAGAGACAGGACGGGACCTGCTAGAGACGGGGCGACCAGATACAGGATGGGGCGGTCCAGATACAGGACGGTCTAGGGACGGGACTGGCCAGAGCAGGATGGGACTGGCCTGAGGCAGGACAGGACCGGTCGGGCTAGAGACAGGACGGGACAGGCAAGAGAGAGGACGGGACGGGCCAAAGAGAGGACGGGACGGGCCAGAGACAGGACGGGAAGGGCCAAAGACAGGACGGGACGGACCAGAGATGGGACGGGCAAGAGACAGGATTGGACAGGCCAGAGATAGCACCGGTCGGGCCAGAGACAGGCTGGGACAGGCCAGAGACAGGACGGGACGGGCCAGAGACGGGACGGGCCAGAGACGGGATGGGTCAGATACAGGACTGGGGACACATTAGGAATGCATGCACTGTTCCTTTAAGAATCAGGAAGTGCTGCCGCTGCCGCCCTCAACAAGCAGCCAAGGCACATGTACACAGCCAGCATAGGAACATAGTGTTCAGCCTGCATTGGTGGGTAAGTCGACGGTCTTGCGTGGTGTGAGATTGGAAGCCATGCCAGCACGCCGCCATGGATGTTACAATTAAGTAGTGTAGGTCAGGTGTAGAGAAAATGGAAGTTTTGCAAATAAATATTACAACTATTATTTAATAGGCAAACGTCACATGTAGAGTTTACATGATATACCTTCCTGGTACTTTATCTAAATTAGAAGCAAATTGAAGATTACTTCTGCCTAAATGGCAGAAAATGCACCTATCTTGGTGATGGATAGGACAGCTTGAGGGGATATGGAGGAGGCTGTTTTTTGATAGGTGTCATTTAAACATTTTGCTAATAATTTATGGAAAGTATCATATTATTCTAACTATTGAACTCACCTTAATTTAAAACACACCCCAGGTTAAATTTCCTGGAGTTGTAAATTTGTGGAGGATTTGATAATACTACCTTTAGTGGGATGGGCCAGATACAGGACGAGACAGGCCAGATACGTGACGGAATGGGCCAGATACAGGACAGGCCAAAGATAGGACCGGACGGGCCGTACCTGAAAAAGGACGGGACGGGCCAGAGACGGGGCGACCAGATACAGGATGAGACTGGCCGAAGATTGGACGGAGCGAGGCATGCCAGAGACAGGACGGGACGTGGTAGAGACGGGGCGACCAGATACAGGACGGGGCGGTCCAGATACAGGACCGTCCAGGGACGGGACTGGCCAGAGCAGGATGGGACTGGCCTGAGGCAGGACAGGATCGGTCGAGCCAGAGACAGGACGGGACGGGCAAGAGAGAGGACGGGACGGGCCAGAGACAGGACGGGATGGACCAGAGATGGGACGGACAAGAGACAGGATTGGACAGGCCAGAGATAGCATCGGTCGGGCCAGAGACAGGACTGACCAGGCCTGAGACAGGATCGGACGGGCCAGAGACAGGATGAGATGGGAAGGTACTGGCCAGATACAGGAAGGGACTGGCCAGATAAGGGACAAGACAGGCCAGATGCGGGACGGGCAAGATACGAGATGGGACGGGCCAGATACAAGACGGGACGAGCCGGAGATAGGACGGGACGGGCCAGAAACAGGACTGGACGAGCTATACATTATGGGACGGGAAATAGACAGGATGGGACGGGCCAGAGACGGTACGGGACGTGCCAGATACAGGACAGGACGAGCCAGAGACCGGACGGGACGGGCCAGAAACAGGACGGGACAGAGACCAGACGGTCCAGATACTGGAAAAGACGTGCCAGAGACAGGACAGGATGGCCCAGATACACTACGGGACAGGCCAGATACAGGACGGTACGGGCCAAATATGGGACGGGCCAGATACAGGACGACATGGGCCAGATTCGGGATGAGCCAGATATGGGACAGGAGAGGCTAGATATGGGATGAGCCATGGACAGGATGGGATGGGGCTCATACGAGATGGCCAGATACGGGACGGGCCAGATACTGAATGGGCCTGGCCACATACGGGACGGTCCAGATAGGGACTGGTATGGTCAGATACGGGACAGGACGTGCCACAGATGGGAAGGGACGATGCGGGCCAGATACGGGATGAGATGGGCTAGATAAGGGAAAGCCAGATACGGGACGGGATGGTCAGATACGGGACTAATCGGGTCAGATATGCGACTGGACGGACCAGATACGGGACGGGGCGGGTTAGACATTACAGAACGGGTCATAGACAGGATGGATGGGGCCAGGGACAGGCTGGGACGGGCCAGAGACAGGACCGGACAGGCGAGACACGGGACGGGTCAGATACAGGACTGGGGATACAAAAGGAATGCGTGCACTGTTCCTTTAAGAATCAGGAAGTGCTGCCGCTGCCGCCCTCAAAAAGCAGCCAAGACACATGCACACAGCCCACATAGGAACATAGTGCGCAGCCTGCATTGGTGGGTAAGTCGGCGGTCTTGCATGGTGTGAGATGGGAAGCCATGCCAGCACGCCACCAGGGATGTTACAATTAAGTAGTGTAGGTCAGGTGTACAGAAAATGGAAGTTTTGCAAATAAATATTACAACTATTGTTTAATAGGCAAACATCACATGTAGAGTTTGCATGATATACCTTCCTAGTACTTTATCTAAATTAGAAGCAAATTGTTTGAAGATTACTTCCACCTAAATGGCAGAAAATGCACCTATCTTGGTGATGGATAGGACAGCTTGAGGGGATATGGAGGAGGCTGTTTTTTGATAGGTGTCATTTAAACATTTTGCTAATAATTTATGGAAAGTATCATATTTTTCTAACTATTGAACTCACCTTAATTTAAAACACACCCCAGGCTAAAGTTCCTTTATGTGTAAATTTGTGGAGGATTTGATAATACTACCTTTAATGGGGTGGGCCAGATACAGGACGGGACAGACAAGATACGGAATTGGCCAGATACAGGACGGGCCAGAGACAGGACCGGACGGCACACGCCAGAGACATGACGAGACGGGCCAGAGACAGGACGGGACAGGCGAAAGACAGGATGAGACTGGCCGGAGATATTATGGACTGAGGCGTACCAGAGACAGGACGGGACGGGCTAGAGACAGGGCGACAGATACAGGACGGGACGGTCCAGATACAGGACAGTCCAGGGACGGGACGGGCCAGAGCAGGACGAGACTGGTCAGAGACAGGACAGGACCGGTCGGGCCAGAGACAGGAGGGGACGGGCAAGATAGAGGATGGGACGGGTCAAAGAGAGGACGGGACGGGCCAGATACAGGAAGGGACGGGCCAGAAACAGGACGGGACAAGCTATACATTATGGGATGGGCCAGAGACCGGACGGGACGGTCCAGATACAGTACGGGACAGGCCCGATACAGGACGGTACGGGCCAAATATAGGACGGGCCAGATACAGGACAACATGAGCAAGATACAGGACGGGCCAGATATGGGACAGGACAGGCTGGATATGGGATGAGCCATGGACAGGATGGGATGGGCCAGATACGAGATGGCCAGATACGGGACAGGCCAGATACTGAATGGGCCTGGCCACATACGGGACGGGCCAGATAGGGACTGGTTGGGTCAGACACGGGACAGGACGTGCCAGAGTTGGGAAGGGGCAAGGCAGGCCAGATACGGGATGAGATGGGCCAGATAAGGGAAAGCCAGATACGGGACGGGATGGTCAGATACGGCACTAAACGGGTCAGATATGGAACTGGACAGACCAGATACGGGACGGGGCGACTAGATACAGAATGGGACGGTCCAGATACAGGACGGGCCAGGGAAGGGACGGACCAGAGCAGCACTGGACTGGCCAGAGTCAGGACAGGACCGGTCAGGCCAGAGAAAGGACGGGACGGGCCAGATACAGGAAGGGACGGTCCAGATACGGCACGGGCCAGATTCAAGACTTAATGGGTCAGAGACAGGACAGGATAGGACGGGCCAGATACAGGAAGGGACGAGCCAGATACGGGATGGGCTAGATTCAGGACGGGACGGGCCAGATACAGGACTGGACCGAACCGATGCAGGACGGGATGGGCCAGAAACAAGACTGAATGTGCTAGAGACATTACGGGATGGGCCATAGACAGGACGGGTCGGGCCAGAGACAGGATGGGATGGGCCAGATACATGACGGGATGGGCCAGAAACGTGACGAGCCAGATATGGGACGGTATTGGCCAGATATGCGACAGCCCAGATACATGACGGGATGGGCCAGATACAGGACGGTACGGACCCGATACGGGATGGGACGGGCCAGATACGGGACTGGTCAGATGCGGGACGGGCCAGATACTGGACAGGCAAGATACAGGACGGGCCAGATACGGGACAGGCCGGGCCAGGGACAGGACGTGCCAGATACGAGACTGGCCAGATATGGAACGGGTCAGATACTGGACGGGATGGGCCAGATACGGGATGAGACGGGCCAGACCTGGGCCAGAGACAGGAAGGGATGGGCCAGAGACGGGACCGGCAAGAGACAGGATTGGACAGGCCAGAGATAGCACCGGACGGGCCAGAGACAGGACGGAACAGGCCAGCGACAGGACGAGATGGGAAGGGACTGGCCAGATACAGGAAGGGACAGGCCAGATACGGGACAGGACAGGCCAGATGCGGGACGGGCCAGATACGAGACGGGACGCACCAGATATAGGACGGGACAAGGCAGAGATAGGATGGGACGGGCCAGAAACAGGATGGGACGAGCTATACATTATGGGACGGGAAATGGATGGGACGGGCCAGATACAGGACAAGACGAGCCAGAGATAGCACGGGACTGGCCAGAAACAGGACGGGACAAGCTATACATTATCGGACGGGCCATAGACAGGACGGGCCAGATTCAGGATGGGACGGGCCAGATACAGGACGGGACCAACCAGATACAGGACAGGATGGGCCAGAGACAGGACGGAATGTGCTAGAGACATTACGGGACAGGCCATAGACAGGAAAAATCGGGCCATAGACAGGATGGGACGGGCCAGATACATGACGGGATGGGCCAGAAATGTGACGAGCCGGATATGGGATGGTATGGGCCAGCTATGGGACAGCCCAGATACATGACGGGATGGGCCAGATACAGGACGGGACAGGCCAGATACTGGATGGGCCAGATACGGGACGGGCCAGAGACAGGACCGGACTTGCCAGAGACAGACGGGACGGGACGGGCCAAAGACAGAATGAGACTGGCCGAAGATAGGACGGACCGAGGCGTGCTAGAGATAGGACGGGACCTGCTAGAGACGGGGCGACCAGATACAGGACGGGGCGGTCCAGATACAGGACGGTCCAGGGACGGGACTGGCCAGAGCAGGATGGGACTGGCCTGAGGCAGGACAGGACCGGTCGGGCCAGGGACAGGATCGGTCGAGCCAGAGACAGGACGGGACGGGCAAGAGAGAGGACGGGACGGGCCAGAGACAGGACGGGAAGGGCCAAAGACAGGACGGGACGGACCAGAGATGGGACGGGCAAGAGACAGGATTGGACAGGCCAGAGATAGCATCGGTCGGGCCAGAGACAGGACTGACCAGGCCTGAGACAGGATCGGACGGGCCAGAGACAGGATGAGATGGGAAGGTACTGGCCAGATACAGGAAGGGACTGGCCAGATAAGGGACAAGACAGGCCAGATGCGGGACGGGCCTGATACGAGATGGGACGGGCCAGATACAAGACGGGACGAGCCGGAGATAGGACGGGACGGGCCAGAAACAGGACTGGACGAGCTATACATTATGGGACGGGAAATAGACAGGATGGGACGGGCCAGAGACGGTACGGGACGTGCCAGATACAGGACAGGACGAGCCAGAGACCGGACGGGACGGGCCAGAAACAGGACGGGACAAGCTATACATTATGGGACGGGACAGAGACCAGACGGTCCAGATACAGGAAAAGACGGGCCAGAGACAGGACAGGATGGCCCAGATACACTACGGGACAGGCCAGATACAGGACGGTACGGGCCAAATATGGGACGGGCCAGATACAGGACGACATGGGCCAGATACGGGACGAGCCAGATATGGGACAGGAGAGGCTAGATATGGGATGAGCCATGGACAGGATGGGATGGGGCTGATACGAGATGGCCAGATACGGGACTGGCCAGATACTGAATGGGCCTGGCCACATACGAGACGGGCCAGATAGGGACTGGTATGGTCAGATACGGGACAGGACGTGCCACAGATGGGAAGGGACGATGCGGGCCAGATACGGGATGAGATGGGCTAGATAAGGGAAAGCCAGATACGGGACGGGATGGTCAGATACGGGACTAAACGGGTCAGATATGCGACTGGACGCACCAGATACGGGACGGGGCGGGTTAGACATTACAGAACGGGTCATAGACAGGATGGATGGGGCCAGGGACAGGCTGGGACGGGCCAGAGACAGGACCGGACAGGCCAGACACGGGACGGGTCAGATACAGGACTGGGGATACAAAAGGAATGCGTGCACTGTTCCTTTAAGAATCAGGAAGTGCTGCCGCTGCCGCCCTCAAAAAGCAGCCAAGACACATGCACACAGCCCACATAGGAACATAGTGCGCAGCCTGCATTGGTGGGTAAGTCGGCGGTCTTGCATGGTGTGAGATGGGAAGCCATGCCAGCACGCCACCAGGGATGTTACAATTAAGTAGTGTAGGTCAGGTGTACAGAAAATGGAAGTTTTGCAAATAAATATTACAACTATTGTTTAATAGGCAAACGTCACATGTAGAGTTTGCATGATATACCTTCTTAGTACTTTATCTAAATTAGAAGCAAATTGTTTGAAGATTACTTCTACCTAAATGGCAGAAAATGCACCTATCTTGGTGATGGATAGGACAGCTTGAGGGGATATGGAGGAGGCTGTTTTTTGATAGGTGTCATTTAAACATTTTGCTAATAATTTATGGAAAGTATCATATTTTTCTAACTATTGAACTCACCTTAATTTAAAACACACCCCAGGCTAAAGTTCCTTTGTGTGTAAATTTGTGGAGGATTTGATAATACTACTTTTAATGGGGTGGGCCAGATACAGGACGGGACAGACAAGATACGGAATGGGCCAGATACAGGACGGGCCAGATACAGGACCGGACGGCACACGCCAGAGACATGACGAGACGGGCCAGAGACAGGACGGGACAGGCGAAAGACAGGATGAGACTGGCCGGAGATATTATGGACTGAGGCGTACCAGAGACAGGACGGGACGGGCTAGAGACGGGGCGACAGATACAGGACGGGACGGTCCAGATACAGGACAGTCCAGGGACGGGACGGGCCAGAGCAGTGCGAGACTGGTCAGAGACAGGACAGGACCGGTCGGGCCAGAGACAGGAGGGGGCGGGCAAGATAGAGGACGGGACGGGTCAAAGAGAGGACGGGCCAGATGCAGGAAGGGACGGGCCAGAAACAGGACGAGACAAGCTATACATTATGGGATGGGCCAGAGACCGGACGGGACGGTCCAGATACAGTACGGGACAGTCCCGATACAGGACGGCACAGGCCAAATATAGGACGGGCCAGATACAGGACAACATGGGCAAGATACAGGACGGGCCAGATATGGGACAGGACAGGCTGGATATGGGATGAGCCATGGACAGGATGGGATGGGCCAGATACGAGATGGCCAGATACGGGACAGGCCAGATACTGAATGGGCCTGGCCACATACGGGACGGGCCAGATAGGGACTGGTTGGGTCAGACACGGGACAGGACGTGCCAGAGTTGGGAAGGGGCAAGGCAGGCCAGATACGGGATGAGATGGGCCAGATAAGGGAAAGCCAGATACGGGACGGGATGGTCAGATACGGCACTAAACGGGTCAGATATGGAACTGGACAGACCAGATACGGGACGGGGCGACTAGATACAGAATGGGACGGTCCAGATACAGGACGGGCCAGGGAAGGGACGGACCAGAGCAGCACTGGACTGGCCAGAGTCAGGACAGGACCGGTCAGGCCAGAGAAAGGACGGGACGGGCCAGATACAGGAAGGGACGGTCCAGATACGGCACGGGCCAGATTCAAGACTTAATGGGCCAGAGACAGGACAGGATAGGACGGGCCAGATACAGGAAGGGACGAGCCAGATACGGGATGGGCTAGATTCAGGACGGGACGGGCCAGATACAGGACTGGACCGAACCGATGCAGGACGGGATGGGCCAGAAACAAGACTGAATGTGCTAGAGACATTACGGGATGGGCCATAGACAGGACGGGTCGGGCCAGAGACAGGATGGGATGGGCCAGATACATGACGGGATGGGCCAGAAACGTGACGAGCCAGATATGGGACGGTATTGGCCAGATATGCGACAGCCCAGATACATGACGGGATGGGCCAGATACAGGACGGTACGGACCCGATACGGGATGGGACGGGCCAGATACGGGACTGGTCAGATGCGGGACGGGCCAGATACTGGACAGGCCAGATACAGGACGGGCCAGATACGGGACAGGCCGGGCCAGGGACAGGACGTGCCAGATACGAGACTGGCCAGATATGGAACGGGTCAGATACTGGACGGGATGGGCCAGATACGGGATGAGACGGCCCAGACCTGGGCCAGAGACAGGAAGGGATGGGCCAGAGACGGGACCGGCAAGAGACAGGATTGGACAGGCCAGAGATAGCACCGGACGGGCCAGAGACAGGACGGAACAGGCCAGCGACAGGACGAGATGGGAAGGGACTGGCCAGATACAGGAAGGGACAGGCCAGATACGGGACAGGACAGGCCAGATGCGGGACGGGCCAGATACGAGACGGGACGCGCCAGATATAGGACGGGACAAGGCAGAGATAGGATGGGACGGGCCAGAAACAGGATGGGACAAGCTATACATTATGGGACGGGAAATGGATGGGACGGGCCAGATACAGGACAAGACGAGCCAGAGATAGCACGGGACTGGCCAGAAACAGGACGGGACAAGCTATACATTATCGGACGGGCCATAGACAGGACGGGCCAGATTCAGGATGGGACGGGCCAGATACAGGACGGGACCAACCAGATACAGGACGGGATGGGCCAGAGACAGGACGGAATGTGCTAGAGACATTACGGGACAGGCCATAGACAGGACAAATCGGGCCATAGACAGGATGGGATGGGCCAGATACATGACGGGATGGGCCAGAAATGTGACGAGCCGGATATGGGATGGTATGGGCCAGCTATGGGACAGCCCAGATACATGACGGGACAGGCCAGATACTGGATGGGCCAGATACGGGACGGGCCAGAGACAAGACCGGACTTGCCAGAGACAGACGGGACGGGACGGGCCAAAGACAGGATGAGACTGGCCGAAGATAGGACGGACCGAGGCGTGCTAGAGATAGGACGGGACCTGCTAGAGACGGGGCGACCAGATACAGGACGGGGCGGTCCAGATACAGGACGGTCCAGGGACGGGACTGGCCAGAGCAGGATGGGACTGGCCTGAGGCAGGACAGGACCGGTCGGGCCAGGGACAGGATCGGTCGAGCCAGAGACAGGACGGGACGGGCAAGAGAGAGGACGGGACGGGCCAGAGACAGGACGGGAAGGGCCAAAGACAGGACGGGACGGACCAGAGATGGGACGGGCAAGAGACAGGATTGGACAGGCCAGAGATAGCATCGGTCGGGCCAGAGACAGGACTGACCAGGCCTGAGACAGGATCGGACGGGCCAGAGACAGGATGAGATGGGAAGGTACTGGCCAGATACAGGAAGGGACTGGCCAGATAAGGGACAAGACAGGCCAGATGCGGGACGGGCCAGATACGAGATGGGACGGGCCAGATACAAGACGGGACGAGCCGGAGATAGGACGGGACGGGCCAGAAACAGGACTGGACGAGCTATACATTATGGGACGGGAAATAGACAGGATGGGACGGGCCAGAGACGGTACGGGACGTGCCAGATACAGGACAGGACGAGCCAGAGACCGGACGGGACGGGCCAGAAACAGGACGGGACAAGCTATACATTATGGGACGGGACAGAGACCAGACGGTCCAGACACAGGAAAAGACGGGCCAGAGACAGGACAGGATGGCCCAGATACACTACGGGACAGGCCAGATACAGGACGGTACGGGCCAAATATGGGACGGGCCAGATACAGGACGACATGGGCCAGATACGGGACGAGCCAGATATGGGACAGGAGAGGCTAGATATGGGATGAGCCATGGACAGGATGGGATGGGGCTGATACGAGATGGCCAGATACGGGACTGGCCAGATACTGAATGGGCCTGGCCACATACGAGACGGGCCAGATAGGGACTGGTATGGTCAGATACGGGATAGGACGTGCCACAGATGGGAAGGGACGATGCGGGCCAGATACGGGATGAGATGGGCTAGATAAGGGAAAGCCAGATACGGGACGGGATGGTCAGATACGGGACTAAACGGGTCAGATATGCGACTGGACGCACCAGATACGGGACGGGGCGGGTTAGACATTACAGAACGGGTCATAGACAGGATGGATGGGGCCAGGGACAGGCTGGGACGGGCCAGAGACAGGACCGGACAGGCCAGACACGGGACGGGTCAGATACAGGACTGGGGATACAAAAGGAATGCGTGCACTGTTCCTTTAAGAATCAGGAAGTGCTGCCGCTGCCGCCCTCAAAAAGCAGCCAAGACACATGCACACAGCCCACATAGGAACATAGTGCGCAGCCTGCATTGGTGGGTAAGTCGGCGGTCTTGCATGGTGTGAGATGGGAAGCCATGCCAGCACGCCACCAGGGATGTTACAATTAAGTAGTGTAGGTCAGGTGTACAGAAAATGGAAGTTTTGCACATAAATATTACAACTATTGTTTAATAGGCAAACGTCACATGTAGAGTTTGCATGATATACCTTCTTAGTACTTTATCTAAATTAGAAGCAAATTGTTTGAAGATTACTTCTACCTAAATGGCAGAAAATGCACCTATCTTGGTGATGGATAGGACAGCTTGAGGGGATATGGAGGAGGCTGTTTTTTGATAGGTGTCATTTAAACATTTTGCTAATAATTTATGGAAAGTATCATATTTTTCTAACTATTGAACTCACCTTAATTTAAAACACACCCCAGGCTAAAGTTCCTTTGTGTGTAAATTTGTGGAGGATTTGATAATACTACTTTTAATGGGGTGGGCCAGATACAGGACGGGACAGACAAGATACGGAATGGGCCAGATACAGGACGGGCCAGAGACAGGACCGGACGGCACACGCCAGAGACATGACGAGACGGGCCAGAGACAGGACGGGACAGGCGAAAGACAGGATGAGACTGGCCGGAGATATTATGGACTGAGGCGTACCAGAGACAGGACGGGACGGGCTAGAGACGGGGCGACAGATACAGGACGGGACGGTCCAGATACAGGACAGTCCAGGGACGGGACGGGCCAGAGCAGGACGAGACTGGTCAGAGACAGGACAGGACCGGTCGGGCCAGAGACAGGAGGGGGCGGGCAAGATAGAGGACGGGACGGGTCAAAGAGAGGACGGGCCAGATACAGGAAGGGACGGGCCAGAAACAGGACGAGACAAGCTATACATTATGGGATGGGCCAGAGACCGGACGGGACGGTCCAGATACAGTACGGGACAGTCCCGATACAGGACGGCACAGGCCAAATATAGGACGGGCCAGATACAGGACAACATGGGCAAGATACAGGACGGGCCAGATATGGGACAGGACAGGCTGGATATGGGATGAGCCATGGACAGGATGGGATGGGCCAGATACGAGATGGCCAGATACGGGACAGGCCAGATACTGAATGGGCCTGGCCACATACGGGACGGGCCAGATAGGGACTGGTTGGGTCAGACACGGGACAGGACGTGCCAGAGTTGGGAAGGGGCAAGGCAGGCCAGATACGGGATGAGATGGGCCAGATAAGGGAAAGCCAGATACGGGACGGGATGGTCAGATACGGCACTAAACAGGTCAGATATGGGACTGGACAGACCAGATACGGGACGGGGCGACTAGATACAGAATGGGACGGTCCAGATACAGGACGGGCCAGGGAAGGGACGGACCAGAGCAGCACTGGACTGGCCAGAGTCAGGACAGGACCGGTCAGGCCAGAGAAAGGACGGGACGGGCCAGATACAGGAAGGGACGGGACAGATACGGCACGGGCCAGATTCAAGACGGAATGGGCCAGAGACAGGACAGGATAGGACATGCCAGATACAGGAAGGGACGAGCCAGATACGGGATGGGCTAGATTCAGGACGGGACGGGCCAGATGCAGGACTGGACCGAACCGATGCAGTACGGGATGGGCCAGAGACAAGACGGAATGTGCTAGAGACATTACAGGATGGGCCATAGACAGGACGGGTCGGGCCAGAGACAGGATGGGATGGGCCAGATACATGACGGGATGGGCCAGAAACATGACGAGCCAGATATGGGACGGTATTGGCCAGATATGCGACAGCCCAGATACATGACGGGATGGGCCAGATACAGGACGGTACGGACCAGATACGGGATGGGACGGGCCAGATACGGGACGGGTCAGATGCGGGACGGGCCAGATACTGGACAGGCCAGATACAGGACGGGCCAGATACGGGACAGGCCGGGCCAGGGACAGGACGTGCCAGATACGAGACTGGCCAGATATGGAACGGGTCAGATACTGGACGGGATGGGCCAGATACGGGATGAGACGGGCCAGACCTGGGCCAGAGACAGGAAGGGATGGGCCAGAGACGGGACCGGCAAGAGACAGGATTGGACAGGCCAGAGATAGCACCGGACGGGCCAGAGACAGGACGGAACAGGCCAGCGACAGGACGAGATGGGAAGCGACTGGCCAGATACAGGAAGGGACAGGCCAGATACGGGACAGGACAGGCCAGATGCGGGACGGGCCAGATACGAGACGGGACGCGCCAGATATAGGACGGGACAAGGCAGAGATAGGATGGGACGGGCCAGAAACAGGACGGGACGAGCTATACATTATGGGACGGGAAATGGACGGGACGGGCCAGATACAGGACAAGACGAGCCAGAGATAGTACGGGACTGGCCAGAAACAGGACGGGACAAGCTATACATTATCGGACGGGCCATAGACAGGACGGGCCAAATTCAGGATGGGACGGGCCAGATACAGGGCGGGACTGACCAGATACAGGACGGGATGGGCCAGAGACAGGACGGAATGTGCTAGAGACATTACGGGACAGGCCATAGACAGGACAAATCGGGCCATAGACAGGATGGGACGGGCCAGATACATGACGGGATGGGCCAGAAACGTGACGAGCCAGATATGGGATGGTATGGGCCAGCTATGGGACAGCCCAGATACATGACGGGACGGGCCAGATACAGGACGGGACAGGCCAGATACTGGATGGGCCAGATACGGGACGGGCCAGAGACAGACGGGACGGGATGGGCCAAAGACAGAATGAGACTGGCCGAAGATAGGACGGACCGAGGCGTGCCAGAGACAGGACGGGACCTGCTAGAGACGGGGCGACCAGATACAGGACGGGGCGGTCCAGATACAGGACGGTCCAGGGACGGGACTGGCCAGAGCAGGATGGGACTGGCCTGAGGCAGGACAGGACCGGTCTGGCCAGAGACAGGACGGGACGGGCAAGAGAGAGGACGGGACGGGCCAAAGAGAGGACGGGACGGGCCAGAGATAGGACGGGAAGGGCCAAAGACAGGACGGGACGGACCAGAGATGGGACGGGCAAGAGACAGGATTGGACAGGCCAGAGATAGCACCGGTCGGGCCAGAGACAGGCTGGGACAGGCCAGAGACAGGACGGGACGGGCCAGAGACGGGATGGGTCAGATACAGGACTGGGGACACATTAGGAATGCGTGCACTGTTCCTTTAAGAATCAGGAAGTGCTGCCGCTGCCGCCCTCAACAAGCAGCCAAGACACATGTACACAGCCAGCATAGGAACATAGTGTTCAGCCTGCATTGGTGGGTAAGTCGACGGTCTTGCATGGTGTGAGATTGGAAGCCATGCCAGCTTGCCGCCAGTGATGTTACAATTAAGTAGTGTAGGTCAGGTGTAGAGAAAATGGAAGTTTTGCAAATAAATATTACAACTATTATTTAATAGGCAAACGTCACATGTAGAGTTTGCATGATATACCTTCCTAGTACTTTATCTAAATTAGAGGCAAATTGAAGATTACTTCTGCGTAAATGGCAGAAAATGCACCTATCTTGGTGATGGATAGGACAGCTTGAGGGGATATGGAGGAGGCTGTTTTTTGATAGGTGTCATTTAAACATTTTGCTAATAATTTATGGAAAGTATCATATTATTCTAACTATTGAACTCACCTTAATTTAAAACACACCCCAGGTTAAATTTCCTGGAGTTGTAAATTTGTGGAGGATTTGATAATACTACCTTTAGTGGGATGGGCCAGATACAGGACGTGACAGGCCAGATACGTGACGGAATGGGCCAGATACAGGACAGGCCAAAGATAGGACCGGACGGGCCGTGCCTGAAAAAGGACGGGACGGGCCAGAGACGGGGCGACCAGATACAGGATGAGACTGGCCGAAGATAGGACGGAGCGAGGCATGCCAGAGACAAGACGGGACGTGCTAGAGACGGGGCGACCAGATACAGGACGGGGCGGTCCAGATACAGGACCGTCCAGGGCCTGGACTGGCCAGAGCAGGATGGGACTGGCCTGAGGCAGGACAGGATCGGTCGAGCCAGAGACAGGACGGGACGGGCAAGAGAGAGGACGGGACGGGCCAGAGACAGGACGGGAAGGGCCAAAGACAGGACGGGACGGACCAGAGATGGGACGGGCAAGAGACACGATTGGACAGGCCAGAGATAGCATCGGTCGGGCCAGAGACAGGACTGACCAGGCCTGAGACAGGATCGGACGGACCAGAGACAGGATGAGATGGGAAGGTACTGGCCAGATACAGGAAGGGACTGGCCAGATAAGGGACAAGACAGGCCAGATGCAGGACGGGCCAGATACGAGATGGGACGGGCCAGATACAAGACGGGACGAGCCGGAGATAGGACGGGACGGGCCAGAAACAGGACTGGACGAGCTATACATTATGGGACGGGAAATAGACAGGATGGGACGGGCCAGAGACGGTACGGGACGTGCCAGATACAGGACAGGACGAGCCAGAGACCGGACGGGACGGGCCAGAAACAGGACGGGACAAGCTATACATTATGGGACGGGACAGAGACCAGACGGTCCAGATACAGGAAAAGACGGGCCAGAGACAGGACAGGATGGCCCAGATACACTACGGGACAGGCCAGATACAGGACCGTCGTACGGGCCAAATATGGGACGGGCCAGATACAGGACGACATGGGCCAGATACGGGACGAGCCAGATATGGGGCAGGAGAGGCTAGATATGGGATGAGCCATGGACAGGATGGGATGGGGCTGATACGAGATGGCCAGATACGGGACGGGCCAGATACTGAAAGGGCCTGGCCACATACGGGACGGGCCAGAGAGGGACTGGTATGGTCAGATACGGGACAGGACGTGCCACAGATGGGAAGGGACGATGCGGGCCAGATACGGGATGAGATGGGCTAGATAAGGGAAAGCCAGATACGGGACGGGATGGTCAGATACGGGACTAAACGGGTCAGACATGCGACTGGACGGACCAGATACAGGACGGGGCGGGTTAGACATTACATAACGGGTCATAGACAGGATGGATGGGGCCAGGGACAGGCTGGGACGGGCCAGAGACAGGACCTCACAGGCCAGACACGGGACGGGTCAGATACAGGACTGGGGATACAAAAGGAATGCGTGCACTGTTCCTTTAAGAATCAGGAAGTGCTGCCGCTGCCGCCCTCAAAAAGCAGCCAAGACACATGCACACAGCCCACATAGGAACATAGTGCGCAGCCTGCATTGGTGGGTAAGTCGGCGGTCTTGCATGGTGTGAGATGGGAAGCCATGCCAGCACGCCACCAGGGATGTTACAATTAAGTAGTGTAGGTCAGGTGTACAGAAAATGAAAGTTTTGCAAATAAATATTACAACTATTGTTTAATAGGCAAACGTCACATGTAGAGTTTGCATGATATACCTTCCTAGTACTTTATCTAAATTAGAAGCAAATTGTTTGAAGATTACTTCTACCTAAATGGCAGAAAATGCACCTATCTTGGTGATGGATAGGACAGCTTGAGGGGATATGGAGGAGGCTGTTTTTTGATAGGTGTCATTTAAACATTTTGCTAATAATTTATGGAAAGTATCATATTTTTCTAACTATTGAACTCACCTTAATTTAAAACACAACCCAGGCTAAAGTTCCTTTATGTGTAAATTTGTGGAGGATTTGATAATACTACCTTTAATGGGGTGGGCCAGATACAGGACGGGACAGACAAGATACGGAATGGGCCAGATACAGGACAGGCCAGAGACAGGACCGGACGGCACACGCCAGAGACATGACGAGACGGGCCAGAGACAGGACGGGACAGGCGAAAGACAGGATGAGACTGGCCGGAGATATTATGGACTGAGGCGTACCAGAGACAGGACGGGACGGGCTAGAGACGGGGCGACAGATACAGGACGGGACGGTCCAGATACAGTACAGTCCAGGGACGGGACGGGCCAGAGCAGGACGAGACTGGTCAGAGACAGGACAGGACCAGTCGGGCCAGAGACAGGAGGGGACGGGCAAGATAGAGGACGGGATGGGTCAAAGAGAGGACGGGACGGGCCAGATACAGGAAGGGACGGGCCAGAAACAGGACGGGACAAGCTATACATTATGGGATGGGCCAGAGACCGGACGGGACTGTCCAGATACAGTACGGGACAGGCCCGATACAGGACGGTACGGGCCAAATATAGGACGGGCCAGATACAGGACAACATGGGCAAGATACAGGACGGGCCAGATATGGGACAGGACAGGCTGGATATGGGATGAGCCATGGACAGGATGGGATGGGCCAGATACGAGATGGCCAGATACGGGACAGGCCAGATACTGAATGGGCCTGGCCACATACGGGACGGGCCAGATAGGGACTGGTTGGGTCAGACTCGGGACAGGACGTGCCAGAGTTGGGAAGGGGCAAGGCAGGCCAGATACGGGATGAGATGGGCCAGATAAGGGAAAGCCATATACGGGACGGGATGGTCAGATACGGCACTAAACGGGTCAGATATGGGACTAGACAGACCAGATACCGGACGGGGCGACTAGATACAGAATGGGACGGTCCAGATACAGGACGGGCCAGGGAAGGGACGGACCAGAGCATCACTGGACTGGCCAGAGTCAGGACAGGACCGGTCAGGCCAGAGAAAGGACGGGACGGGCCAGATACAGGAAGGGACGGGCCAGATACGGCACGGGCCAGATTCAAGACGGAATGGGCCAGAGACAGGACAGGATAGGACGGGCCAGATACAGGAAGGGACGAGCCAGATACGGGATGGGCTAGATTCAGGACGGGACGGGCCAGATACAGGACTGGACCGAACCGATGCAGGACGGGATGGGCCAGAGACAAGACGGATTGTGCTAGAGACATTACGGGATGGGCCATAGACAGGACGGGTCGGGCCAGAGACAGGATGGGATGGGCCAGATACATGACGGGATGGGCCAGAAACGTGACGAGCCAGATATGGGACGGTATTGGCCAGATATGCGACAGCCCAGATACATGACGGGATGGGCCAGATACAGGACGGTACGGACCAGATACGGGATGGGACGGGCCAGATACGGGACGGGTCAGATGCGGGACGGGCCAGATACTGGACAGGCCAGATACAGGACGGGCCAGATACGGGACAGGCCGGGCCAGGGACAGGACGTGCCAGATACGAGACTGGCCAGATATGGAACGGGTCAGATACTGGACGGGATGGGCCAGATACGGGATGAGATGGGCCAGACCTGGGCCAGAGACAGGAAGGGATGGGCCAGAGACGGGACCGGCAAGAGACAGGATTGGACAGGCCAGAGATAGCACCGGACGGGCCAGAGACAGGACGGAACAGGCCAGCGACAGGACGAGATGGGAAGGGACTGGCCAGATACAGGAAGGGACAGGCCAGATACGGGACAGGACAGGCCAGATGCGGGACGGGCCAGATACGAGACGGGACGCGCCAGATATAGGACGGGACAAGGCAGAGATAGGATGGGACGGGCCAGAAACCGGACGGGACGAGCTATACATTATGGGACGGGAAATGGACGGGACGGGCCAGATACAGGACAAGACGAGCCAGAGATAGTACGGGACTGGCCAGAAACAGGACGGGACAAGCTATACATTATCGGACGGGCCATAGACAGGACGGGCCAGATTCAGGATGGGACGGGCCAGATACAGGACGAGACCGACCTGATACAGGACGGGATGGGCCAGAGACAGGACGAAATGTGCTAGAGACATTACGGGACAGGCCATAGACAGGACAAATCGGGCCATAGACAGGATGGGACGGGCCAGATACATGACGGGATGGGCCAGAAACGTGACGAGCCAGATATGGGATGGTATGGGCCAGCTATGGGACAGCCCAGATACATGACGGGACGGGCCAAATACAGGACGGGACAGGCCAGATACTGGATGGGCCAGATACGGGACGGGCCAGAGACAGGACCGGACTTGCCAGAGACAGACGGGACGGGACGGGCCAAAGACAGGATGAGACTGGCCGAAGATAGGACGGACCGAGGCGTGCCAGAGACAGGACGGGACCTGCTAGAGACGGGGCGACCAGATACAGGACGGGGCGGTCCAGATACAGGACGGTCCAGGGACGGGACTGGCCAGAGCAGGATGGGACTGGCCTGAGGCAGGACAGGACCGGTCGGGCCAGAGACAGGACGGGACGGGCAAGAGAGAGGACGGGACGGGCCAAAGAGAGGACGGGACGGGCCAGAGATAGGACGGGAAGGGCCAAAGACAGGACGGGACGGACCAGAGATGGGACGGGCAAGAGACAGGATTGGACAGGCCAGAGATAGCACCGGTCGGGACTGGCCAGAGCAGGATGGGACTGGCCTGAGGCAGGACAGGACCAGTCGGGCCAGAGACAGGACGGGACGGGCAAGAGAGAGGACGGGACGGGCCAAAGAGAGGATGGGACGGGCCAGAGATAGGCTGGGACAGGCCAGAGACAGGACGGGACGGGCCAGAGACGGGACGGGCCAGAGACGGGATGGGTCAGATACAGGACTGGGGACACATTAGGAATGCGTGCACTGTTCCTTTAAGAATCAGGAAGTGCTGCCGCTGCCGCCCTCAACAAGCAGCCAAGACACATGTACACAGCCAGCATAGGAACATAGTGTTCAGCCTGCATTGGTGGGTAAGTCGACGGTCTTGCATGGTGTGAGATTGGAAGCCATGCCAGCTTGCCGCCAGTGATGTTACAATTAAGTAGTGTAGGTCAGGTGTAGAGAAAATGGAAGTTTTGCAAATAAATATTACAACTATTATTTAATAGGCAAACATCACATGTAAAGTTTGCATGATATACCTTCCTAGTACTTTA
The DNA here is from genome assembly GCF_046119375.1 of Phyllobates terribilis. Lineage (NCBI taxonomy): Eukaryota > Metazoa > Chordata > Amphibia > Anura > Dendrobatidae > Phyllobates > Phyllobates terribilis. Next base: position 768,575 of record NW_027363370.1, read on the forward strand.
TCTAAATTAGAGGCAAATTGAAGATTACTTCTGCCTAAATGGCAGAAAATGCACCTATCTTGGTGATGGATAGGACAGCTTGAGGGGATATGGAGGAGGCTGTTTTTTGATAGGTGTCATTTAAACATTTTGCTCATAATTTATGGAAAGTATCATATTATTCTAACTATTGAACTCACCTTAATTTAAAACACACCGCAGGTTAAATTTCCTGGAGTTGTAAATTTGTGGAGGATTTGATAATACTACCTTTAATGGGATGGGCCAGATACAGGACGAGACAGGCCAGATACGTGACGGAATGGGCCAGATACAGGACAGGCCAAAGATAGGACCGGACGGGCCGTGCCTGAAAAAGGACGGGACGGGCCAGAGACGGGGCGACCAGATACAGGATGAGACTGGCCGAAGATAGGACAGAGCGAGGCATGCCAGAGACAGGACGGGACGTGCTAGAGACTGGGCGACCAGATACAGGACGGGGCGGTCCAGATACAGGACCGTCCAAGGACGGGACTGGCCAGAGCAGGATGGGACTGGCCTGAGGCAGGACAGGATCGGTCGAGCCAGAGACAGGACGGGACGGGCAAGAGAGAGGACGGGACGGGCCAAAGAGAGGACGAGACGGGCCAGAGACAGGACGGTAAGGGCCAAAGACAGGACGGGACGGACCAGAGATGGGACGGGCAAGAGACAGGATCGGACGGGCCAGAGACAGGATGAGATCTGAAGGTACTGGCCAGATACAGGAAGGGACTGGCCAGATAAGGGACAAGACAGGCCAGATGCGGGACGGGCCAGATACGAGATGGGACGGGCCAGATACAAGACGGGACGAGCCGGAGATAGGACGGGACGGGCCAGAAACAGGACTGGACGAGCTATACATTATGGGACGGGAAATAGACAGGATGGGACGGGCCAGAGACGGTACGGGACGTGCCAGATACAGGACAGGACGAGCCAGAGACCGGACCGGACGGGCCAGAAACAGGACGGGACAAGCTATACATTATGGGACGGGACAGAGACCAGATGGTCCAGATACAGGAAAAGACGGGCCAGAGACAGGACAGGATGGCCCAGATACACTACGGGACAGGCCAGATACAGGACGGTACGGGCCAAATATGGGACGGGCCAGATACAGGACGACATGGGCCAGATACAGGACGAGCCAGATATGGGACAGGAGAGGCTAGATATGGGATGAGCCATGGACAGGATGGGATGGGGCTGATACGAGATGGCCAGATACGGGACGGGACAGATACTGAATGGGCCTGGTCACATACGGGACGGGCCAGATAGGGACTGGTATGGTCAGATACGGGATAGGACGTGCCACAGATGGGAAGGGACGATGCGGGCCAGATACGGGATGAGATGGGCTAGATAAGGGAAAGCCAGATACGGGACGGGATGGTCAGATACGGGACTAAACGGGTCAGATATGCGACTGGACGGACCAGATACGGGACGGGGCGGGTTAGACATTACAGAACGGGTCATAGACAGGATGGGTAGGGCCAGGGACAGGCTGGGACGGGCCAGAGACAGGACCAGACAGGCCAGACACGGGACGGGTCAGATACAGGACTGGGGATACAAAAGGAATGCGTGCACTGTTCCTATAAGAATCAGGAAGTGCTGCCGCTACCGCCCTCAAAAAGCAGCCAAGACACATGCACACAGCCCGCATAGGAACATAGTGCGCAGCCTGCATTGGATGGCTAAGTCGGCGGTCTTGCATGGTGTGAGATGGGAAGCCATGCCAGCACGCCGCCATGGATGTTACAATTAAGTAGTGTAGGTCAGGCGTAGAGAAAATGGAAGTTTTTCAAATAAATATTACAACTATTGTTTAATAGGCAAACATCACATGTAGAAGTTTGTATGATATACCTTCCTAGTACTTTATCTAAATTAGAAGCAAATTGTTTGAAGATTACTTCTACCTAAATGGCAGAAAATGCACCTATCTTGGTGATGGATAGGACAGCTTGAGGGGATATGGAGGAGGCTGTTTTTTGATAGGTGTCATTTAAACATTTTGCTAATAATTTATGGAAAGTATCATATTTTTCTAACTATTGAGCTCACCTTAATTTAAAGCACAGAGGACGGCACGGGCCAAAGACCAGATGGGACGGGCCAAAGACCGGATGGGACGGGCCAGAGACCGGATGGGACGGGCCAGAGACCGACGGGGCGGGCCAGAGACCGGACGGGACATATACAGGACGGGACAGGCCAGAGACGAGGCGGGCCAGATACAGGATGGGGCACATACAGGATGGGCCAGGGACGGGCCACTGCAGTACCGGACGGGTCAGAGGCAGGACAGGACGGGTCGGGCCAGAGACAGGACGGGACGGGCCAGAAACAGGACAAGACGGGCCAGAGGCAAGACGAGATGGGCCAGAGACAGGACGAGCCAGAGATAGGACAGGACGGGCCAAATACGGGATGGTACGGGCCAGAAATGGGACGGCACGGGCCAGATACATGACGGGACGGGCCAGATACATGACGAGATGGAACAGATATGGAACAGGACGGGCCAGATACGGGACGAGCCAGATACGGGACAGGCCAGTTACGGGATGGGGCAGATATGGGACGGGGCAGATACGGGACGGTACAGATACAGGACGGGCCAGAGATACAGGACGGGCCAGAGACAGGAATAGGACGGACCATAGACAGGACTGGACGGGCCAGAGACGAGATGGGTCAGATACAGGACTGGGGACACATTAGGAATGCGTGCACTGTTCCTTTAAAATCAGGAAGTGCTGCCGCTGTCGCCCTCAACAAGCAGCCAAGACACATGCACACAGCCAGCAGAGGAACACAGTGTGCAGCCTGGATTGGTGGGTAAGTCGGCGGTCTTGCATGGTGTGAGATGGGAAGCCATGCCAGCACGCCGCCAGGGATGTTACAATTAAATAGTGTAGGACAGGCATAGAGAAAATGGAAGTTTTGCAAATAAATATTACAACTATTGTTTAATAGGCAAACATCACATGTAGAGTTTGCATGATATACCTTCCTGGTACTTTATCTAAATAGAAGCAAATTGTTTGAAGATTACTTCTACCTAAATGGCAGAAAATGCACCTATCTTGGTGATGGATAGGACAGCTTGAGGGGATATGGAGGAGGCTGTTTTTTAATAGGTGTCATTTAAACATTTTGCTAATAATTTATAGAAAGTATCATACTTTTCTAACTATTGAGCTCACCTTAATTTAAAGCACAGAGGACGGCACGGGCCAAAACCAGATGGAACGGGCCAAAGACCGGATGGGATGGGCCAAAGACCGGATGGGACGGGCCAAAGACCGGATGGGACGGGCCAGAGACAGGACGGGACGGGGCGGGCCAGAGACAGGACGGGACATATACAGGACGGGATGGGCCAGATACAGGATGGGCCAGATACAGGATGGGCCAGGGACGGGCCACTGCAGTACCAGACGGGTCTGAGGCAGGACAGGACGGGTCGGGCCAGAGACAGGACGGGACGGGACAGAGATAGGACAAGACGGGCCAGAGACAGAACGAGATGGGCCAGAGACAGAATGAGCCGGAGATAGGACAGGACGGGCCAGAGAAAGGACGGGACTAGCTAGAAACAGGAAGGGACGGGCCAGATACGGGACGGGCCAGATACAGGACGGGACAGGCGAGAGACAGGATGGGATGGGCCAGATATGGGTCGGGAGAGACCAGATACGTGACGGGACCCGACAGGATAGACACGGGACGGTACAAGCCAGATACGCGACGGGCCAGATACAAGATGGGACTAGATGGGCCAGATACAGGATGGTACGGAACGGGCCAGATGCAGGAGGGGACGGTCCGAGTACAGGATGGGACAGGCCAGATAGAGAACTGCACGGGATGGGCCAGAGACAGGACTGGACGGGCCAGAGATAGGATGGGACAGGCCAGATACGGGACGGGACAGGAAAGATACGGAACAGGACGTGCCAGATACAAGATGGTACGGGCCAGATACAGGACGGTACGGGCCAGATACAGAACTGTATGGGACGGGCCAGAGACAGGAGGGGATGGGCCGGGTACAGGATGGGACGGGCCAGATACGGAACTGCACGGTACGGGCCAGAGACAGGACTGGACGGGCCAGAGACAGGATGGGATAGGCCAGATACGGGATGGGGCAGGCCAGATACGGGACAAGACGGGCCAGATACAGGATGGTACGGGCCAGATATGGGACGGTATGGGCCAGATACATGACGGGACGGGCCAGATACAGGACGAGACAGACCAGATACAGAACAGGACGGGCCAGATACGGGACAAGCCAGATACGGGACAGGTCATATATGGGATGGGGCAGATATGGGACGGTACAGATACGGGACGTGCCAGCGACAGGACGGGGCAGATACTGGACGGGATGGGCTAGATACGGGGCGGGCCAGATACGGGACGATACTAGCCAGAGACAGGATGGGACTGGCTAGAGACAGGATGGGATGAGCCAAAGACAGGACGGGTCAGAGACAGGATGGGACGAGCCAAAGACAGGACGGGAGGGGCCAGACACAGGACTGGACAGGCCAGAGACAGAACGGGACGGGCAAGACACAGGACTGGACAGGCCAGAGACAGGACGGGACGGGCCAGATACAGGACGGGACTGGCTAGATACGGGACAGGACCGGCCAGATACTGGACAGGTCAGATACGGGACAGGATGGGCCAGATTCAGGACGGGACGAGATGGGCCAGATACAAGACGGTACGGGACGGGTCAGATACAGGACGGGACGGGCTAGATACGGAACGGGCCAAATACAGGATGGGACGGGCCAGAGACAGGATGGGCGGGCTTGACATTACGGGCCGGGCCATAGACAGAATGGCCAGATACAGGACGGTACTGCCCAGATATGGGACGGCACGGGCCAGATACGCGATGGGACGGGCCAGATACGGGATGGGCCAGATACGGGACGGTCCAGATATGAGACGGGCCAGATATGGGACAGGACGGGCCAGATACGACATGAACCAGGGATGGGAAAGGACAGAAACTGAACGGGATGTGCCATTTATGGTGATGGGCCAGATACGTGACACGCTGGGCCATATACGGGACGGGCCAGATACGGGACTGGTTGGGCCATATACGGGATAGGACGGGCTAGATAGTGAAGGGACGAGACGTGCCAGATAAGAGATGGGCCAGATACGGGACTGGACTGGCCAGATATGGGACTGGACTGGCCAGATACGGGACTTGTCGGGTCAGATATGGGACTAAGCAGGCCAGATATGGGACGGACGGGCTAGACATTACAGGACGGGCCATAGACAGGAGGGGAGGGGCCAGGGACAGCACGGGACGGGCCAGAGACAGGTCAGGACGGTACGGGCCAAATATGGGACGGGCCAGATACAGGACGACATGGGCCAGATACGGGACAAGCCAGATATGGGACAGGAGAGGCTACATATGGGATGAGCCATGGACAGGATGGGATGGGGCTGATACGAGATGGCCAGATACGGGACGGGCCAGATAGGGACTGGTATGGTCAGATACGGGACAGGACGTGCCAGAGACGGGAAGGGACGAGATGGGCCAGATAAGGGACAGCCAGATACGGGACTAAACAGGTCAGATATGGGACTGGACGGACCAGATACGGGAAGGGGCGGGTTAGACATTACAGGACGTGCCATAGACAGGATGGGAGGGGCCAGGGACGGGCAAGAGACAGGACGGGACGGGCCAGAGACCGGGACGGGCCAGGGATGGGACGGGTGAGATACAGGACTGGGGACACATTAGGAATGCGTGCACTGTTCCTTTAAGAATCAGGAAGTGCTGCCGCTACAGCCCTCAACAAGCAGCCAAGACACATGCACACAGCCAGCATAGGAACATAGTGCGCAGCCTGCATTGGTGGATAAGTCGGCGGTCTTGCATGGTGTGAGATGGGAAGCCATGCCAGCACGCCGCCATGGATGTTACAATTAAGTAGTGTAGGTCAGGTGTAGAGAAAATGGAAATTTTGCAAATAAATATTACAACTATTGTTTAATAGGCAAACATCACATGTAGAGTTTGCATGATATACCTTCCTGGTACTTTATCTAAATTAGAAGCAAATTGTTTGAAGATTACTTCTACCTAAATGGCAGAAAATGCACCTATCTTGGTGATGGATAGGACAGCTTGAGGGGATATGGAGGAGGCTGTTTTTTTGATAGGTGTCATTTAAACATTTTGCTAATAATTTATGGAAAGTATCATATTTTTCTAACTATTGAACTCACCTTAATTTAAAACACACCCCAGGTTAAAGTTCCTTTATGTGTAAATTTGTGGAGGATTTGATAATACTACCTTTAATGGGATGGGCCAGATACAGGACGGAACAGGCCAGATACGGAATGGGCCAGATACAGGACGGGCCAGAGTCAGGACCGGACGGGACGATCCAGAGACATGACAAGACGGGCCAGAGACATTACGGGACGGGCCGGAGATAGGACGGACTGAGGCGTGCCAGAGACAAGACTGGACGGGCTAGAAATGGGGCGACAGATACAGGACAGGACGGTCCAGATACAGGACAGTCCAGGGTTGGGACGGGACAGAGCAGTACGGGACTGGTCTGAGGTAGGACAGGACAGGTCGGGCCAGAGACAGGAGGGGACGGGCAAGAGAGAGGACGGGACGGGCAAAAGAGAGGACGGGACGTTCCAGAGACAGGACGTGATGGGCCAAAGACAGGACGGGACGGACCAGAGATGGGACAGGCAAGAGACAGGATTGGACAGGCCAGAGGTAGCACCGGACGGGTCAGAGACAGGACGGGACAGGCCAGAGACAGAACGGGACAGGCCAGAGACAGGACGAGATGGGAAGGGACTGGCCAGATACAGGAAGGGACAGGCCAGATATGGGACAGGACAGGCCAGATGCGGGACGGGCCAGATACGAGATGGGACGGGCCAGATACAGGACGGGACGAGCCAGAGATAGGACAGGACGGGCCAGAAACAGGACTGGACGAGCAATACATTATGGGACGGGATATAGACAGGATGGGACGGGCCAGAGACGGTACGGGACGTGCCAGATACAGGACAGGACGAGCAAGTGACAGGACGGGACGGGCCAGAAACAGGACAGGACATGCTATACATTATGAGACCGTCCAGAGACTGGACGGGACGGTCCAGATACAGGAAAAGACGGGCCAGAGACAGGATGGGATGGCCCAGATACAGTACGGGGTGACCAGATACAGGACGGGACGGTTCAGATACAGGATGGGCCAGGGACGGGACGGACCAGAGCAGGACGAGACTGGCCAGAGGCAGGACTGGACCGGTCAGGCCAGAGACAGGACGGGACGGGCCAGATACAGGAAGGGACGGGCCAGATACGGGACGGGCCAGATTCAAGACGGGATGGGCCAGAGATAGGACGTGATGGGACGGGCCAGATACAGGAAGGGACGGGCCATATACTGGACGTGCCACATTCAGGACGGGACGGGCCAGATACAGGACGGGACGGGCCAGATACAGGACGGGACCGACCAGATACAGGACGGGATGGGCCAGAGACAGGACGGAATGTGCTAGAGACATTACGGGACAGGCCATAGACAGGACGGGTCGGGCCAGAGACAGGATGGGACAGGCCAGATTCATGACGGGATGGGCCAGAAACGTGACGAGCCAAATATGGGACGGTATGGGACAGATATGGGACAGCCCACATACATTACGGGACGGGCCAGATACAGGACGGTACGGACCAAATACGTGACGGGACGGGCCAGATACGGGACGGGTCAGATGCGGGACGGGCCAGATACGGGACAGGCCAGATACAGGACGGGCCAGATACGGGACAGGCTGGGCCAGGGACAGGACGTGCCAGATACGGGACAGGCCAGATATGGAACGGGCCAGATACTGGATGGGATGGGCCAGATACAGGGCGGGCCAGATACAGGACGAAACGGACCAGAGCTGCGCCAGAGACAGGAAGGGATGGGCCAGAGACAGGACAGGACGGGCCAAAGACTGGACCGGACGGGCCAGAGACGGGACGGGTAAGAGACAGGATTGGACATGCCAGAGATAGCACCGGACGGGCCAGAGACAGGACGGGACAGGCCAGAGACAGGACAAGATGGGAAGGGACTGGCCAGATACAGGAAGGGACAGGCCAGATACGGGACAGGACAGGCCAGTTGCGGGACGGGCTAGATACGAGACGGGATGGGCCATATATAGGACGGGATGAGGCAGAGATAGGATGGGACGGGCCAGAAACAGGACGGGACGAGCTATACATTATGGGACGGGAAATAGACAGGACGGGACGGGCCATAGACGGTACGCGACGGGCCAGATACAGGACAGGACGAGCCAGAGACAGTACGTGACGGGCCAGAAACAGGACGGGACAAGCAATACATTTTGGGACGGGCCATATACAGGACGGGACGGGCCAGAGACAAGACGGAACGGGACAGATACAGGAAAAGACTGGCCAAAGACAGGACTGTACGGGCCAAATAGTGCGCAGCCTGCATTGGTGGGTAAGTCGGCTCTCTTGCATGGTGTGAGATGGGGAAGGGGCGGGTTAGACATTACAGGACGTGCCATAGACAGGATGGGAGGGGCCATGGACGGGCAAGAGACAGGACGGGACGGGCCAGAGACCGGGACGGGCCAGAGATGGGACGGGTGAGATACAGGACTGGGGACACATTAGGAATGCGTGCACTGTTCCTTTAAGAATCAGGAAGTGCTGCCGCTACAGCCCTCAACAAGCAGCCAAGACACATGCACACAGCCAGCATAGGAACATAGTGCGCAGCCTGCATTGGTGGATAAGTCGGCGGTCTTGCATGGTGTGAGATGGGAAGCCATGCCAGCACGCCGCCATGGATGTTACAATTAAGTAGTGTAGGTCAGGTGTAGAGAAAATGGAAATTTTGCAAATAAATATTACAACTATTGTTTAATAGGCAAACATCACATGTAGAGTTTGCATGATATACCTTCCTGGTACTTTATCTAAATTAGAAGCAAATTGTTTGAAGATTACTTCTACCTAAATGGCAGAAAATGCACCTATCTTGGTGATGGATAGGACAGCTTGAGGGGATATGGAGGAGGCTGTTTTTTTGATAGGTGTCATTTAAACATTTTGCTAATAATTTATGGAAAGTATCATATTTTTCTAACTATTGAACTCACCTTAATTTAAAACACACCCCAGGTTAAAGTTCCTTTATGTGTAAATTTGTGGAGGATTTGATAATACTACCTTTAATGGGATGGGCCAGATACAGGACGGAACAGGCCAGATACGGAATGGGCCAGATACAGGACGGGCCAGAGTCAGGACCGGACGGGACGATCCAGAGACATGACAAGACGGGCCAGAGACATTACGGGACGGGCCGAAGATAGGACGGACTGAGGCGTGCCAGAGACAAGACTGGACGGGCTAGAAACGGGGCGACAGATACAGGACAGGACGGTCCAGATACAGGACAGTCCAGGGATGGGACGGGACAGAGCAGTACGGGACTGGTCTGAGGTAGGACAGGACAGGTCGGGCCAGAGACAGGAGGGGACGGGCAAGAGAGAGGACGGGACGGGCAAAAGAGAGGACGGGACGTTCCAGAGACAGGACGTGATGGGCCAAAGACAGGACGGGACGGACCAGAGATGGGACAGGCAAGAGACAGGATTGGACAGGCCAGAGGTAGCACCGGACGGGTCAGAGACAGGACGGGACAGGCCAGAGACAGAACGGGACAGGCCAGAGACAGGACGAGATGGGAAGGGACTGGCCAGATACAGGAAGGGACAGGCCAGATATGGGACAGGACAGGCCAGATGCGGGACGGGCCAGATACGAGATGGGACGGGCCAGATACAGGACGGGACGAGCCAGAGATAGGACAGGACGGGCCAGAAACAGGACTGGACGAGCAATACATTATGGGACGGGAAATAGACAGGATGGGACGGGCCAGAGACGGTACGGGACGTGCCAGATACAGGACAGGACGAGCAAGTGACAGGACGGGACGGGCCAGAAACAGGACAGGACATGCTATACATTATGAGACCGTCCAGAGACTGGACGGGACGGTCCAGATACAGGAAAAGACGGGCCAGAGACAGGATGGGATGGCCCAGATACAGTACGGGGTGACCACATACAGGACGGGACGGTTCAGATACAGGATGGGCCAGGGACGGGACGGACCAGAGCAGGACGAGACTGGCCAGAGGCAGCACTGGACCGGTCAGGCCAGAGACAGGACGGGACGGGCCAGATACAGGAAGGGACGGGCCAGATACGGGACGGGCCAGATTCAAGACGGGATGGGCCAGAGATAGGACGTGATGGGACGGGCCAGATACAGGAAGGGACGGGCCATATACTGGACGTGCCACATTCAGGACGGGACGGGCCAGATACAGGACGGGACGGGCCAGATACAGGACGGGACCGACCAGATACAGGACGGGATGGGCCAGAGACAGGACGGAATGTGCTAGAGACATTACGGGACAGGCCATAGACAGGACGGGTCGGGCCAGAGACAGGATGGGACAGGCCAGATTCATGACGGGATGGGCCAGAAACGTGACGAGCCAAATATGGGACGGTATGGGACAGATATGGGACAGCCCACATACATTACGGGCGGGCCAGATACAGGACGGTACGGACCAAATACGTGACGGGACGGGCCAGATACGGGACGGGTCAGATGCGGGACGGGCCAGATACGGGACAGGCCAGATACAGGACGGGCCAGATACGGGACAGGCTGGGCCAGGGACAGGACGTGCCAGATACGGGACAGGCCAGATATGGAACGGGCCAGATACTGGATGGGATGGGCCAGATACAGGGCGGGCCAGATACAGGACGAAACGGACCAGAGCTGCGCCAGAGACAGGAAGGGATGGGCCAGAGACAGGACAGGACGGGCCAAAGACTGGACCGGACGGGCCAGAGACGGGACGGGTAAGAGACAGGATTGGACATGCCAGAGATAGCACCGGACGGGCCAGAGACAGGACGGGACAGGCCAGAGACAGGACAAGATGGGAAGGGACTGGCCAGATACAGGAAGGGACAGGCCAGATACGGGACAGGACAGGCCAGTTGCGGGACGGGCCAGATACGAGACGGGATGGGCCATATATAGGACGGGATGAGGCAGAGATAGGATGGGACGGGCCAGAAACAGGACGGGACGAGCTATACATTATGGGACGGGAAATAGACAGGACGGGACGGGCCATAGACGGTACGCGACGGGCCAGATACAGGACAGGACGAGCCAGAGACAGTACGTGACGGGCCAGAAACAGGACGGGACAAGCAATACATTATGGGACGGGCCATATACAGGACGGGACGGGCCAGAGACAAGACGGAACGGGACAGATACAGGAAAAGACTGGCCAAAGACAGGACTGTACGGGCCAAATAGTGCGCAGCCTGCATTGGTGGGTAAGTCGGCTCTCTTGCATGGTGTGAGATGGGAAGCCATGCCACAACGCCGCCATGGATGTTACAATTAAGTAGTGTAGGTCAGGCATAGAGAAAATGGAAGTTTTGTAAATAAATATTACAACTATTGTTTACTAGGCAAACATCACATGTAGAGTTTGCATGATATACCTTCCTAGTGCTTTATCTAAATTAGAAGCAAATTGTTTGAAGATTACTTCTACCTAAATGGTAGAAAATGCACCTATCTTGGTGATGGATAGGACAGCTTGAGGGGATATGGAGGAGGCTGTTTTTTGATAGGTGTCATTTCAACATTTTGCTAATAATTTATGGAAAGTATCATATTTTTCTAACTATTGAACTCACCTTAATTTAAAACACACCCCAGGTTAAATTTCCTGGAGGTTTAAATTTGTGGAGGATTTGATAATACTACCTTTAATGGGATGGGCCAGATGCAGGACAGGCCAGAGACAGGACCGGACGGGACGTGCCTGAGAAAGGACGGGACGGGCCAGAGACGAGGCGACCAGATACAGGATGGGACGGTCCAGATACAGGACGGGCCAGGGATGGGACGGATCAGAGCAGGACGGGACTGGCCAGAGGCAGGACAGGACCAGTTAGGCCATGACAGGTCGGGACGGGCCTGATACAGGAAGGGACGGGCCAGATACGGGACGGGCCAGATTCAAGACAGGATGGGCCATAGACAGGACAGGATGGGACGGGCCCGATACAGAAAGGGACAGGCCAGATACGGGACGGGCCAGATTCAGGATAGGACGGGCCAGATACAGGACGGGACCGACCAGATACAAGACGGGATGGGCCAGAGAGAGGACGGAATGTGCTAGAGACATTAAGGAATAGGCCATACACAGGACGGGTCGAGCCAGAGACAGGATGGGACGGGCCAGATACATGACGGGATGGGCCAGAAACGTGACGAGCCAGATATGGGACGGGCCAGATACAGGACGGTACGGACCAAATACGGGACGGGACGGGCCAGATACGGGACGGGTCAGATGCGGGACGGGCCAGATACGGGACAGGCCAAATACAGGACGGGCCAGATACGGGACAGGCCGGGCCAGGGACAGGACGTGCCAGATACGGGACAGGCCAGATATGGAACGTGCCAGATACTAGACGGGATGGGTCAGATATGGGACAGCCCAGATACATGATGGGACGGGCCAGATATGGGATGGGATGGGCCAGATACGGGACGGGTCAGATGCGGGATGGGCCAGATACGGTACAGGACAGATACAGGACGGGACAGATACGGGACAGGCCGGGCCAGGGACAGGACGTGCCAGATACGGGACAGGCCAGATATGGAATGTGCCAGATACTAGACGGGATGGGCCAGATATCGGGCGGGCCAGATATGGGACGAGACGGGCCAGAGCTGGGCCAGAGACAGGAAGGGATGGGCCAGAGACAGGACGGGACGGGCCAAAGACTGGACCGGACGGGCCAGAGACGGGACGGGCAAGAGACAGGATTGGACAGGCCAGAGATAGCACCAGACGTGCCAGAGACAGGACGGGACAGGCCAGAGACAGGACGAGATGGGAAGGGACTGGCCAGATACAGGAAGGGACAGGCCAGATACGGGACAGGACAGGCCAGATGCGGGACGGGCTATATACGAGACGGGACGGGCCAGATTTAGGACGGGACGAGGCAGAGATAGGATGGGCCAGAAACAGGATGGGACGAGCTATGCGTTATGGGACGGTAAATAGAAAGGACGGGACGGGCCAGAGACGGTACGCGATGGGCCAGATACAGGACAGGACGAGCCAGAGACAGTACGGGACGGGCCAGAAACAGGACGGGACAAGCAATACATTATGGGACGGGCCATAGACAGGACGGGACGTGCCAGAGACAAGATGGAACGGGACAGATACAGGAAAAGATGGGCCAAAGACAGGACGGGATGGCCCAGATACAGTACAGGACAGGCCAGATACAGGACGGTACGGACCAAATAGTGCGCAGCCTGCATTGGTGGGTAAGTCGGCGGTCTTCCATGGTGTGAGATGGGAAGCCATGCCAGCACGCCGCCATGGATGTTACAATTAAGTAGTGTAGGTCAGGCGTAGAGAAAATGGAAGTTTTTCAAATAAATATTACAACTATTGTTTAATAGGCAAACATCACATGTAGAGTTTGCATGATATACCTTCCTAGTACTTTATCTAAACTAGAAGCAAATTGTTTGAAGATTACTTCTACCTAAATGGCAGAAAATGCACCTATCTTGGTGATGGATAGGACAGCTTGAGGGGATATGGAGGAGGCTGTTTTTTGATAGGTGTCATTTAAACATTTTGCTAATAATTTATGGAAAGTATCATATTTTTCTAACTATTAAACTCACCTTAATTTAAAACACACCCCAGGTTAAATTTCCTGGAGGTGTAAATTTGTGGAGGATTTGATAATACTACCTTTAATGAGATGGGCCAGATACAGGACGGGACAGGCCAGATACGTGACAGGATGGGCCAGATACAGGACAGGCCAGAGACAGGACCGGACGGACCGTGTCTGAAAAATGACGGGACGGGCCCGAGACGGGGCGACCAGATACAGGACGGGACGGTCCAGATACAGGACGGGCAGCGAAGGGACGGACCAGAGCAGGACGGGACTGGCCAGAGGCAGGACAGGACCGGTCAGGCCAGAGACTGGACGAGACGGGCCCGATACAGGAAGGTACGGGCCAAATACGGGACGGGCCAGATTCAGGATGGGATGGGCCAGAGATAGGACGTGATGGGACGGGCCACATACAGGAAGGGATGGGCCAGATACAGGACGGATCAGATTCAGGACGGGACGGACCAGATACAGGACGGGACCGAACAGTTACAGGACGGGATCGGCCAGAGACAGGACGGAATGTGCTAGAGACATTACGGGACAGGCCATAGACAGGACGGGTCGGGCCAGAGACAGGACGGGACGGGCCAGATACATGACTGAATTTGTCAGAAACGTGACGAGGCAGATATGGGACGGTATGGGCTAGAAATGGGACAGACCAGATACATGACGGGACTGGCCAGTTACAGGACGGTACGGACCAGATATGTGACGGGCCAGATACGGGACGATTCATATGCGGGACGGGCCAGATATGGGACAGTCCAGATACAGGACGGGCCAGATACGGGACAGGCCGGCCCAGGGACAGGACATGCCAGATACGGGACAGGCCAGATATGGAACGGGCCAGATACTGGACGGGATGGGCCACATACAGGGCGGGCCAGATTCGGGATGAGACGGGCCAGAGCTGGGCCAGAAACAGGAAAGCACGGGCCGGAGACCATACGGGACGGGCCAAAGACGGGACGGGACGGGCCAGAGACGGAACGGGAGAGACAGGACGAGACAGGTCAGAGACAGGACGAGATGCGAAGGGACTGGCCAGATACAGGAAGGGACAGGCCAGATACGGGACAGGACAGGCCAGATGCGGGACGGGCCAGATACAATGTGGGACGTGCCAGATATTGGACGGGACGAGGCAGAGATAGGATGGGACGGGCCAGAAACAAGACGGGACGAGCTATACATTATGGGACGGGAAATAGACAGGACGGGACGGGCCAGAGACGGTACACGACAGGCCAGATACAGGACAGGACGAGCCATAGACAGTACGGGACGGGCCAGAATCAGGACGGGACAAGCTATACATTATGGGACGGGCCATAGACAGGACGGGACGGGCCAGAGACAAGACGGAAGGGTACAGATACAGGAAAAGACGGCCAAAGACAGGACGGGATGGCCCAGATACAGTACAGGACAGGCCAGATACAGGACGGTACGGACCAAATAGTGCACAGCCTGCATTGGTGGGTAAGTCGGCGGTCTTGCATGGTGTGAGATGGGAAGCCATGCCAGCACGCCGCCATGGATGTTACAATTAAGTAGTGTAGGTCAGGCATCGAGAAAGTGGAAGTTTTGCAAATAAATATTACAACTATTGTTTAATAGGCAAACGTCACATGTAGAGTTTGCATGATATACCTTCCTAGTACTTTATCTAAATTAGAAGCAAATTGTTTGAAGATTACTTCTACCTAAATGGCAGAAAATGCACCTATCTTGGTGATGGATAGGACAGCTTGAGGGGATATGGAGGAGGCTGTTTTTTGATAGGTGTCATTTAAACATTTTGCTAATAATTTATGGAAAGTATCATAGTTTTCTAACTATTAAACTCACCTTAATTTAAAACACACCCCAGGTTAAATTTTCTGGAGGTTTAATTTTGTGGAGGATTTGATAATACTACCTTTAATGGGATAGGCCAGATACAGGACGGGACAGGCCAGATACGGGATGGACCAAATACAGGACGGGCCAGAGACAGGACCGGACGGGACACGCCAGAGACAGGACGAGACGGGCCAGAGACTGGACGGGACGGGCCAAAGACAGGATGAGACTGGCCGTAGATAGGAAGGACCGAGGTGTACCAGAGGCAGGATGGGACGGGCTAGAGACTGGGCGACCAAACACAGGATACAGGATGGTCCAGGGACGGTATGGACCAGAGCAGGACGGGACTGGCCAGAGGCAGGACAGGACGGGCAAGAGAGAGGATGGGACGGGCCAAAGAGAGGACGGGACGGGCCAGAGACAGGACGGCACGGGCCAAAGACAGGAAGGGACGGACCAGAGATAGGTCTGGCAAGAGACAGGATTGGACAGGCCAGAGACAGCACCAGACGGGCCAGAGACAGGACGGGACAGGCCAGAAACAGGACGGGACGGGCCAGAGACAGGACAAGATGGGAATGGATTGGCCAGAAACAGGAAGGGACAGGCCAGATACGGGACAGGACAGGCCACATACGGGACGGGCCAGATACGAGATGGGATGGGCCAGATGCAGGACGGGACGAGCCAGAGATAGGACGGGACAGGCCAGAAACAGGACTGGACGAGCTATACATTATGGGACGGGAAATAGACAGGATGGGACGGCCCAGAGATGGTATGGGACGGTCCAGATACAGGAAAAGACGGGCCAGAGACAGGACGGGATGCCCCAGATACAGTACGGGACAGGCCAGATACAGGACGGTACGGGCCAAATATTGGACAGGCCAGATACAGGACGACATGGGCCAGATACGGGACGGGCCAGATATGGGAAAGGACAGGCTAGATATGAGATGAGCCATGGACAGGATGGGATGGGCCAGATACGGGACGGGCCAGATACTGAATGGGCCTGGCCACATACGGGACGGGCCAGATAGGGACTGGTTGGGTCAGATACGGGACAGGAAGTGCCAGAGACGGGAAGGGACGAGGCGGGACAGATACGGGATGAGATGGGCCAGATAAGAGATAGCCAGATACGGGACGGGATGGTCAGATACGGGACCAAACGGGTCAGATATGCGACTGGACGGACCAGATACGGGACGGGGCGGGTTAGACATTACAGGACGGGCCATAGACAGGATTGGAGGGGCCAGGGACAGGCTGGGACGGGCCAGAGACAGGATGGGACGGGCCAGAGACGGGACGGGCCAGAGACGGGATGGGTCAGATATAGTACTGGGGACACATTAGGAATGCGTGCACTGTTCCTTTAAGAATCAGGAAGTGCTGCTGCTACCGCCCTCAAAAAGCAGCCAAGACACATGCACACAGCCAGCATAGGAACATAGTGCGTAGCATTGATGGGTAAGTCGGCGGTCTTGCATGGTGTGAGATGGGAAGCCATGCCTGCTTGCCGCCAGGGATGTTACAATTAAGTAGTGTAGGTCAGGTGTAGAGAAAATGGAAGTTTTGCAAATAAATATTACAACTATTGTTTAATAGGCAAACGTCACATGTAGAGTTTGCATGATATACCTTCCTAGTACTTTATCTAAATTAGAAGCAAATTATTTGAAGATTACTTCTACCTAAATGGCAGAAAATGCACCTATCTTGGTGATGGATAGGACAGCTTGAGGGGATATGGAGGAGGCTGTTTTTTTGATAGGTGTCATTTTAAACATTTTGCTAATAATTTATGGAAAGTATCATATTTTTCTAACTATTGAACTCACCTTAATTTAAAACACACCCAGGTTAAATTTCCTGGAGGTGTAAATTTGTGGAGGATTTGATAATACTACCTTTAATGAGATGGGCCAGATACAGGACGTGACAGGGCAGATACGTGACGGGATGGGCCAGATGCAGGACAGGCCAGAGACAGGACCGGACGTGACGTGCCTGAGAAAGGATGGGATGGGCCAGAGACGGGGCGACCAGATACAGGACGGGAAGGTCCAGATACAGGACGGGACGGACCAGAGCAGGACGGGACTGGCCAGAGGCAGGACAGGACCGGTCAGGCCAGAGACAGGATGGGACGGGCCAGATACAGGAAGGGACGGGCCCGATACGGGACGGGCCAGATTCAAGATGGGATGAACCAGAGACAGGACGGGATGGGACGGGCCAGATACAGGAAGGGACGGGCCAGATACGGGACGACCCAGATTTAAGACGGGACGGGCCACATACGGGACGGTACCGACCAGATACAGGACGGGATGGGCCAGAGACAGGACGGAATGTGCTAGAGACATTAAGGGACAGGCCATAGACAGGACGGGTTGGGCCAGAGACAGGATGCGACGGGCCAGAAACGTGACGAGCCAGATATTGGACGGTATGGGCCAGATATGGGACAGCCCAGATTCATGACGGGACGGGCCAGATTTAGGACGGTACGGACCAGATACGGGACGGGACGGGCCAGATACGGGACGTGTCAGATGCGGGATGGGCCACATACGGGACAGGCCAGATACAGGACGGGCCAGATACGGGACAGGCCGGGCCAGGGATAGGATGTGCCAGATACGGGACAGGCCAGATATTGAACGGGCCAGATACTGGACGGGATGGGCCAGATTCATGGCAGGCCAAATACGGGACGAGACGGGCCAGAGCTGGGCCAGAGACAGGAAGGGATGGGCCAGAGTTAGGACAGGACGGGCCAAAGACTGGACGGGACGGGCTAGAGACGGGACGGGCAAGAGACAGGATTGGACAGGCCAGAGGTAGCACCGGACGGGCCATAGACTGGACGGGACATACCAGAGACAGGACGATATGGGAAGGGACTGGCCAGATACAGGAAGGGACAGGCCAGATACGGGACAGGACAGGCCAGATACGGGGCGGGCCAGATACGAGACGGCACGGGCCAGATATAGGACGGGACGAGGCAGCGATAGGATGGGACGGGCCAGAAACAGGACGGGACGAGCTATACATTATGGGACGGGAAATAGACAGGAGGGGTCGGACCAGAGACGGTACGGGACGTGCCAGAAACAGGACGGGACAAGCTATACATTATGGGACGGGCCATAGACAGGACAGGACGGGCCAGAGACAACACGGAACGGGACAGATACAGGAAAAGACGGGCCAAAGACAGTACCGGACAGGCCAGATACAGGACGGTACGGGCCAAATAGTGCGCAGCCAGCATTGGTGGGTAAGTCGACGGTCTTGCATGGTGTGAGATGGGAAGCCGTGCCAGCACGCCGCCATGGATGTTACAATTAAGTAGTGTAGGTCAGGCGTAGAGAAAATGGAGGTTTTTCAAATAAATATTACAACTATTGTTTAATAGGCAAACATCACATGTAGAGTTTGCATGATATACCTTCCTGGTACTTTATCTAAATTAGAAGCAAATTGTTTGAAGATTACTTCTACCTAAATGGCAGAAAATGCACCTATCTTGGTGATGGATAGGACAGCTTAAGGGGACATGGAGGAGGCTGTTTTTTGATAGGTGTAATTTAAACATTTTGCTAATAATTTATGGAAAGTATTATATTTTTCTAACTTTTGAACTCACCTTAATTTAAAACACACCCCAGGTTAAATTTCCTGGAGGTGTAAATTTGTGGAAGATTTGATAATACTACCTTTAATGAGATGGACCAGATACGTGACGGGATGGGCCAGATGCAGGACAGGCCAGAGACAGGACCGGAAGGGACGTGCCTGAGAAAGGACGGGATGGGCCAGAGACAGGGCAACCAGATACAGGACGGGACGGTCCAGATACAGGACGGGCCAGGGACGGGACGGACCAGAGCAGGACGGGACTGGCCAGAGGCAGGACAGGACCGGTCAGGCCAGAGACAGGACGGGACGGGCCAGATACAGGAAGGGACGGGCCAGGTACATGACGGGATGGGCCAGAAACTTGATGAGCCAGATATGGGACAGTATGGGCCAGATATGGGACCGCCCAGATACATGACGGGATGGGCCAGATACAGGACGGTACTTACCAGATACGGGACTTGACGGGCCAGATACGAAACGGGTCAGATGCGGGACGGGCCAGATACAGGACAGGCAGGGCCAGGGACAAGACGTGCCAGATACGGGACAGGCCAGATATGGAACGGGACAGATACTGGACGGGATGGGCCAGATACAGGGCGGGCCAGATACGGGACCAGACGGGCCAGAGCTGCGCCAGAGACAGGAATGGATGGGCCAGAGACAGGACAGGACGGGCCAAAGACTGGACGGGAAGGGCCAGAGATGGGACGGGGCGAGGCAGAGATAGGACGGGATGGACCAGAAACAGGACGGGACGAGCTATCCATTATGGGACGGGAAATAGACGGGACGGGCCAGAGACGGTACGCGACGGGCCAGATACAGGACAGGACGAGCCAGAGACAGTACGGGATGGGCCAGATACAGTACGGGACAGGCCAGATACAAGACGGAACGGGCCAAATAGTGCGCAGCCTGCATTGGTGGGTAAGTCGGCGGTCTTGCATGATGTGAGATGGGAAGCCATGCCAGCATGCCGCCATGGATGTTACAATTAAGTAGTGTAGGTCAGGGGTAGAGAAAATGGAAGTTTTGCAAATAAATATTACAACTATTGTTTAATAGGCAAACATCACATGTAGAGTTTGCATGATATACTTTCCTAGTACTTTATCTAAATTAGAAGCAAATTGTTTGAAGATTACTTCTACCTAAATGGCAGAAAATGCACCTATCTTGGTGATGGATAGGACAGCTTGAGGGGATATGGAGGAGGCTGTTTTTTGATAGGTGTCATTTAAACATTTTACTAATAATTTATGGAAAGTATCATATTTTTCTAACTATTGAACTCACCTTAATTTAAAACACACCCCAGGTTAAAGTTCCTTTATGTGTAAATTTGTGGAGGATTTGATAATACTACCTTTAATGGGATGGGCTAGATACAGGACGGGACAAGCCAAATACGAAATGGGCCAGATACTGGACGGGCCAGAGACAGGACCGGACGGGACATGCCAGAGACATGACGAGACGGGCCAGAGACAGGACGGGACGGGACAAAGACAGGATGAGACTGGCCGGAGATAGTACGGACCGAGGCGTGCCAGAGACAGGACAGGACGGGCTAGAGACGGGGCCACAGATATAAGATGGGACGGTCCAGATACAGGACAGTCCAGGGACTGGAAGGGCCAGAGCAGGACGGGACTGGTCAGAGGCAGGACAGGACCGGTCGGGCCAGAGACAAGAGGGGACGGGCAAGAGAGAGGACAGGACGGGTCAAAGAGAGGACGGGACGGGCCAGAGACAGGACGTGATGGGCCAAAGATAGGACGGGACGGACCAGAGATAGGACGGGCAAGAGACAGGATTGGACAGGCCAGAGATAGCACCGGACGGGCCAGAGACAGGACGGGACAGGCCAGAGACAGGATGGGACGGGCCAGAGACAGGACGAGATGGGAAGGGACTGGCCAGATACAGGAATGGACAGGCCAGATACGGGACAGGACAGGCCAGATGCGGGACGGGCCAGATACAAGATGGGACGGGCCAAATACAGGACGGGATGAGCCAGAGATAGGACGGGGCGGGCCAGAAATAGGACGTGCCAGACACGGGACAGGCCAGATACGGAGCGGGCCAGATACTGGACGGGATGGGCCAGATACGGGATGAGACAGACCAGAGCTGGGCCAGAGACAGAAAGGGATGGGCCAGAGACAGGACGGGGCGGGCCGAAGACTGGACGCGACGGGCCAGAGACGGGACGGGCAAGAGACAGGATTTGACAGGCCAGAGTTGGCACTCGACGGGCCAGAGACAGGACGGGACAGGCCAGCGACAGGATGAGATGGGAAGGGACTGGCCAGATACAGGAAGGGACAGGCCAGATACGGGACAGGACAGGCCAGATGCGGGACGGGCCAGATACGAGACGGGACGTGCCAGATATAGTACGGGACGAGGCAGAGATAGGATGGGATGGGCCAGAAATGGGACGGGGAAAACAGAGGACGGGACGGGCCAGAGACGGTACGCGACGGGCCAGATACAGGACAGGACGAGCCAGAGACAGTACTGGACGAGCCAGAAACAGGACATTATGGGACGGGCCATAGACATGACAAGACGGGCCAGAGACAAGACGGAACGGGACAGATACAGGAAAAGACGGGCCAAAGACAGGACGGAATGGCCCAGATACAGTATGGGACAGGCCAGATACAGAAAGGTACGGGCCAAATAGTGCACAGCCTGCATTGGTGGGTAAGTCGGCGGTCTTGCATGGTGTGAGATGGGAAGCCATGCCAGCACGCCGCCATGGATGTTACAATTAAGTAGTGTAGGTCAGGCGTAGAAAAATGGAGGTTTTTCAAATAAATATTACAACTATTGTTTAATAGGCAAACATCACATGTAGAGTTTGCGTGATATACCTTCCTAGTACTTTATCTAAATTAGAAGCAAATTGTTTGAAGATTTCTTCTACCTAAATAGCAGAAAATGCACCTATCTTGGTGTTGGATAGGACAGCTTGAGGGGATATGGAGGAGGCTGTTTTTTGATAGGTGTCATTTAAACATTTTGCTAATAATTTATGGAAAGTATCATATTTTTCTAACTATTGAACTCACCTTAATTTAAAACACACCCCAGGTTAAATTTCCTGGAAGTTTAAATTTGTGGAGGATTTGATAATACTACCTTTAATGGGATGGGCCAGATACAGGAAGGGACAGGCCAGATAGGGGATGGGCCAGATACAGGACGGGCCAGAGACAGGACCGGACGGGAGACGCCAGAGACAGGACGAGACGGGCCAGAAACAGGACGGGACGGGCCAAAGACAGGATGAGACTGGCCGGAGATAGGACAGACCGAGGCGTGCCAGAGACAGGATGGGACGGGCTAGAGCCGGGGCGACCAGATACAGGACAGTCCAGATACAGGACAGTCCAGGGACGGGACGGGCCAGAGCAGGATGGGACTGGCCAGAGGCAGGACAGGACCGGTCGGGCCAGAGACAGGACGGGACGGGCAAGAGAGAGGGCGTGACGGGCCAAAGAGAGGACGGGACGGGCCAGAGACTGGACAGGAAGGGCCAAAGACAGGATGGGACGGACCAGAGATGGGACGGGCAAGAGACAGGATTGGACAGGCCAGAGATAGCACCGGATGGGCCAGAGACAGGACGGGACAGGCCAGAGAAAGGACCGGACGGGCCAGAGACAGGACGAGATGGGAAGGGACTGGCCAGATACAGGAAGGGACAGGCCAGATACGGGAAAGGACAGGCCAGATGCGGGACGTGCCAGAAACGAGATGGGACGGGTCAGATACAGGACGGGACGAGCCAGAGATAAGACGGGACGGGCCAGAAACAGGACTGGACGAGCTATACATTATGGGACGGAAAATAGACAGGATTTGACTGGCCAGGGATGTTACAATTAAGTAGTGTAGGTCAGGCGTAGAGAAAATGTAAGTTTTGCCAATAAATATTACAACTATTATTTAATAGGCAAACATCACATGTTGAGTTTGCATGATATACTTTCCTGGTACTTTATCTAAATCAGAAGCAAATTGTTTGAAGATTACTTCTACCTAAATGGCAGAAAATGCACCTATCTTGGTGATGGATAGGACAGCTTGAGGGGATATGGAGGAGGCTGTTTTTTGATAGGTGTCATTTAAACATTTTACTAATAATTTATGGAAAGTATCATATTTTTCTAACTATTGAACTCACCTTAATTTAAAACACACCCCAGGTTAAAGTTCCTTTATGTGTAAATTTGTGGAGGATTTGATAATACTACCTTTAATGGGATGGGCTAGATACAGGACGGGACAAGCCAAATACGAAATGGGCCAGATACTGGACGGGCCAGAGACAGGACCGGACGGGACATGCCAGAGACATGACGAGACGGGCCAGATACGGGACAGGCCGGGCCAGGGACAGGACGTGCCAGATATGGGACAGGCCAGATATGGAACGGGCCAGATACTGGACGGGATGGGCCAGATACGGGATGAGACGGGCCAGACCTGGGCCAGAGACAGGAAGGGATGGGCCAGAGACAGGACAGGACGGGCCAGAGACGGGAGGCGCAAGAGACAGGATTGAACAGGCCAGAGATAGCACCGAACGGGCCAGAGACAGGACGGGACAGGCCAGCGACAGGACGAGATGGGAAGGGACTGGCCAGATACAGGAAGGGACAGGCCAGATACGGGACAGGACAGGCCAGATGCGGGATGGGCCAGATACGAGACGGGACGCGCCAGATATAGGACGGGACAAGGCAGAGATAGGATGGGACGGGCCAGAAACTGGACGGGACGAGCTAAACATTATGGGACGGGAAGTAGACAGGACGGGATGGGCCAGAGACGGTACGCGACGGGCCAGATACAGGACAGGACGAGCCAGAGATAGTACGGGACTGGCCAGAAACAGGACGGGACAAGCTATACATTATGGGACGGGCCATAGACAGGACGGGCCAGATTCAGGACGGGACGGGCCAGATACACGATGGGACCGACCAGATACAGGACGGAATGTGCTAGAGACATTACGGGACAGGCCATAGACAGGACGGGTCGGGCCATAGACAGGATGGGACGGGCCAGATACATGACGGGATGGGCCAGAAACGTGACGAGCCAGATATGGGATGGTATGGGCCAGCTATTGGACAGCCCATATAAATGACGGGACGGGCCAGATACAGGACGGGACAGGCCAGACACGGGATGGGCCAGATACAGGACGGGCCAGAGACAGGACCGGACGGGCTAGAGACAGATGGGACCGGACGGGCCAAAGACAAGATGATCTGGTCGAAGATAGGACGGACCGAGGCGTGCCAGAGACAGGACGGGACGGGCTAGAGACGGGGCGACCAGATACAGGACGGGGCGGTCCAGATACAGGACGGTCCAGGGACGGGACGGGCCAGAGCAGGATGGGACTGGCCAGAGGCAGGACAGGACCGATCGGGCCAGAGACAGGACAGGACGGGCAAGAGACAGAATTGGACAGGCCAGAGATAGCACCGGTCGGGCCAGAGACAGGACGGACGAGGCCAGAGACAGGATGGGACCGACCAGATACAGGTCGGGACGGGCCAGATACAGGAATGGACGGGCCAGATACGGGACGGGCCAGATTCAAGACAGGATGGGCCAAAGACAGGACAGGATGGGACGGGCCACATACAGGAAGGGACGGGCCAGATACGGGACGGGCCAGATTCAGGATGGGACGGGCCAGATTCAGGACGGGACCGACCAGATACAGGACGGGATGGGCCAGAGACAGGACGGAATGTGCTAGAGACATGGGATAGGCCATACACAGGACGGGTCAGGCCAGAGACAGGATGGGGCGGGCCAGATATATGACGGGATGGGCCAGAAACGTGACGAGCCAGATATGGGACGGTATGGGCCAGATATGGGACAGCCCACATACATGACGGGACGGGCCAGATACAGGACGGTACGGACTAGATACGGGACGGGACGGGCCAGATACGGGACGGGTCAGATGCGGGACGGGCCAGATACGGGACTGGCCAGATACAGGACGGGCCAGATACGGGACAGGCCGGGCCAGGGACAGGACGTGCCAGATACGGGACAGGCCAGATATGGAACGGGCCAGATACTGGACGGGATGGGCCAGATACAGGGTGGGCCAGATACAGGACGAGACGGACCAGAACTGCGCCAGAGACAGGAAGGGATGGGCCAGAGACAGAACAGGACGGGCCAAATACTAGACGGGACGGGCCAGAAACGGGACGGACAAGAGACAGGATTGGACAGGCCAGACATAGCACCGGACGGGCCAGAGACAGGACGGGACAGGCCAGAGACAGGACGAGATGGGAAAGGACTGTCCAGATACAGGAAGGGACAGGCCATATACGGGACAGGACAGGCCAAATGCGGGATGGGCCAGATACGAGACGGGACGGGCCAGAAACAGGACGGGACGAGCTATACATTATGGGACGGGAAATAGACAGGACGGGACGGGCCATAGACGGTACTCGACGGGCCAGATACAGGACAAGACGAGCCAGAGACAGTACGGGACGGGCCAGAAACAGGACGGGACAAGCTATACATTATGGGACGGGCCATAGACAGGACGGGACGGGCCAGAGACAAGACAGAACGGGCCAAATAGTGCGCAGCCTGCATTGGTGGGTAAGTCGGCAGTGTTGCATGATGTGAGATGGGAAGCCATGCCAGCACGCTGCCAGTGATGTTAAAATTAAATAGTGTTGGTCAGGCGTAGAGAAAATGGAAGTTTTTCAAATAAATATTACAACTATTGTTTAATAGGCAAACATCACATGTAGAGTTTGCATGATTTACCTTCCTAGTACTTAGAAGCAAATTGTTTGAAGATTACTTCTACCTAAATGGCAGAAAATGCACCTATCTTGGTGATGGATAGGACAGCTTGAGGGGATATGGAGGAGGCTGTTTTTTGATAGGTGTCATTTAAACATTTTGCTAATAATTTATGGAAAGTATCATATTTTTCTAACTATTGAACTCACCTTAATTTAAGACACACCCCAGGTTAAATTTCCTGGACGTGTAAATTTGTGGAGGATTTGATAATACTACCTTTAATGGGATGGGCCAGATCCAGGACGGGACAGGCCAGATACGTGAAGGGATGGGCCAGATGCAGGACAGGCCAGAGACAGGACGGACGGGACGTGCCTGAGAAAGGACGGGACTGGCCAGAGACGGGGCAACCAGATACAGGACGGGACGGTCTAGATACAGGATGGGCCAGGGACGGGATGGACCAGAGCAGGACGCGACTGGCCAGAGGCAGGACAGGACCAGTCAGGCCAGAGACAGGATGGGACGGGCCAGATACTGGAAGAGACGGGCCAGATACGGGACAGAATGTGCTAGAGACATTAAGGGACAGGACATAGACAGGACGGGTCGGGCCAGAGACAGGATGGGTTGGGCTAGAGACAGGATGGGACGGGCCAGATACATGACGGGATGGGCCAGAAACGTGACGAGCCAGATATGGGACGGTATGGGCCAGATATGGGACAGCCCAGATACATGACGGGACGGGCCAGATTTAGGACGGTACGGACCAGATACGGGACAGGACGGGCCAGATACGTGACGGGTCAGATGCGGGATGGGCCAGATACGGGACAGGCCAGATCCAGGACGGGCCAGATACGGGACAGGCCGGGCCAGGGACAGGACGTGCGAGATACGGGACAGGCCAGATATGGAACGGGCCAGATAGTGGACGGGATGGGCCAGATACAGAGCGGGCCAGATACGGGATGAGAAGGGCCAGAGCTGGGCCCGAGACAGGAAGGGATGGGCAAGAGACATGACTGGACGGGCCAAAGACTGGACGGGACGGGCCAGAGACGGGACGGGCAAGAGACAGGATTGGACATGCCAGAGATAGCACCGGACGGGCCAGAGACAGGACGGGACAGGCCAGAGACAGGACAAGATGGGAAGGGACTGGCCAGATACAGGAAGGGACAGGCCAGATACGGGACAGGACAGGCCAGATGCGGGACGGGCCAGATACGAGACGGGACGGGCCAGATATAGGACGGGACGAGGCAGAGATAGGATGGGACGGGCCAGAAACAGGACGGGACGAGCTATACATTATGGGACGGGAAATAGACAGGACGGGATGGGCCAGAGAGGGTACGCGACGGGCCAGATACAGGACAAGACGAGCCAGAGACAGTACGGGACCGGCCAGAAACAGGACGGGACAAGCTATACATTATGGGACGGCCATAGACAGGACGGGCCAGATTAAGGACGGGACGGGCCAGAGACAATACTGAAGGGGACAGATACAGGAAAAGACGGGCCAAAGACAGGACTGCATGGCCTAGAAACAGTACGGGACAGGCCAGATACAGGACGGTATGGGCCAAATAGTGCGCAGTCTGCATGGTGTGAGATGGGAAGCCATGCCAGCACGCCGCTAGGGATGTTACAATTAAGTAGTGTAGGTCAGGCGTAGAGAAAGTGGAAGTTTTGCAAATAAATATTACAACTATTGTTTAATAGGCAAACATCACATGTAGAGTTTGCATGCTATACCTTCCTAGTACTTTATCTAAATTAGAAGCAAATTGTTTGAAGATTACTTCTACCTAAATGGCAGAAAATGCACCTATCTTGGTGATGGATAGGACAGCTTGAGGGGATATGGAGGAGGCTGTTTTTTGATAGGTGTCATTTAAACATTTTGCTAATAATTTATGGAAAGTATCATAGTTTTCTAACTATTGAACTCACCTTAATTTAAAACACACCCCAGGTTAAATTTCCTGGAGGTGTAAATTTGTGGAGGATTTGATAATACTACCTTTAATGGGATGGGCCAGATACCGGACGGGACAGGCCAGATACGGGACGGACCAAATACAAGACGGGCCAGAGACAGGACTGGACGGGACACGCCAGAGACAGGACGAGACGGGCCAGAGACAGGACGGGACGGGCCAAAGACAGGATGAGACTGGCCGGAGTTAGGACGGACCGAGGCGTGCCAGAGACAGGACGGGATGTGCTAGAGACGGGGTGACCAGATACAGGATTCAGGACGGTCCAGGGATGGGACGGGCCAGAGCAGGACGGGACTGGCCAGAGGCAGGACAGGACGGGCAAGAGAGAGGAAGGGCCAAAGAGAGGACGGGACGGGCCAGAGACAGGACAGGACGGGTCAAAGACAGGACGAGACTGACCAGAGATGGGTCGGGCAAGAGACAGGATTGGACAGTCCAGAGACAGCACCAAACGGGCCTGGCCAGAGACATGACGGGATGGGCCAGAGACAGGACGAGATGGGAAGGGATTGGCCTGATACAGGAAGGGACAGGCCAGATACGGGACAGGACAGGCCACATGCGGGACGGGCCAGATACGAGATGGGACGGGCCAGATACAGGACGGGACGAGCCAGAGATAGGACGGGACGGGCCAGAAACAGGACTGGACGAGCTATACATTATGGGACGAGAAATAGACAGGATGGAACGGGCCAGAGACGGTATGGGTCGTGCCAGATACAGGACAGGACGAGCCAGAGACAGGACGGGGTCGGGCCAGAAACAGGACGGGACAAGCTATACATTATGGGACGGTCCAGATACAGGAAAAGAGGGGCCAGAGACAGGACGGGATGCCCCAGATACAGTACGGGACAGGCCAGATACAGGACGGTACGGGCCAAATATGGGACGGGCCAGATACAGGACGACATGGGCCAGATACGGGACGGGCCAGATATGGGACTGGACAGGCTAGATATGCGATGAGCCATGGACAGGATGGGGTGGGCCAGATACGAGATGGACAGATACGGGACGGGCCAGATACTGAATGGGCCTTGCCACATTTGGGACCGGCCAGATAGGGACTGGTTGGGTCAGATACGGGACAGGACTTTCCAGAGACGGGAAGGGATGAGGCGGGCTAGATACGGCATGAGATAGCCAGATACGGGACGCGATGATCAGACACGGGACTAAACGGGTCAGATATGGGACTGGACGGACCAGATACGGGACAGGGCGGGTTAGACATTACAGGACAGGCCATAGACAGGATGGGAGGGGCCAGGGATGGGCCAGAGACTGGACAGGACGGGCCAGAGACGGGACGGGTCATATACAGGACTAGGGACACATTTGGAATGCATGCACTTTTCCTTTAAGAATCAGGAAGTACTGTCGCTGCCGCCCTCAACAAGCAGCCAAGACACATGCACACAGCCAGCATAGGAACATAGTGCGTAGCCTGCATTGGTGGGTAAGTCGGTGGTCTTGTATGGTGTGAGATGGGAAGCCATGCCAGCACGCCGCCAAGGATGTTACAATTAAGTAGTATAGGTCAGGTGTAGAGAAAATGGAAGTCTTGCAAAAAAATATTACAACTATTATTTAATAGGCAAACATCACATGTAGAGTTTGCATGATATACCTTCCTGGTACTTTATCTAAATTAGGAGCAAATTATTTGAAGATTACTTCTACCTAAATGGCAGAAAATGCACCTATCTTGGTGATGGATAGGACAGCTTGAGGGGATATGGAGGAGGCTGTTTTTTGATAGGTGTCATTTAAACATTTTGCTAATAATTTATGGAAAGTATCATATTTTTCTAACTATTAAACTCACCTTAATTTAAGACACACCCCAGGTTAAATTTCCTGGAGGTGTAAATTTGTGGAGGTTTTGATAATACTACCTTTAATGGGATGGGCCAGATACAGGACTGGATAGGCCAGATATGTGACGGGATGGGCCAGATACAGGATAGGTCAGAGACAGGACCGAACGGGACGTGTCTGAGAAAGGACGGGACGGGCCAGAGAAGGGGCGACCAGATACAGGACGGGACGGTTCAGATACAGGACGGGCCAGGGACGGGACGGACCAGAGCAGGACGGGACTGGCCAGAGGCAGGACAGGACCGGTCAGGCCAGAGATAGGATGGGACGCGCCAGAGACGGGACGGGCCAGATGCAACACGGGATGGGCCAGAGATAGGACGTGATGGGACGGGCCAGATACAGGAAGGGATGGGCCAGATACGGGACGGGACAGATTCACGACGGGACGGTCCAGATACAGGACGGGACCGACCAGATACAGGACGGGATGGGCCAAAGACAGGACGTAATGTGCTCGAGACATTACGGGACAGGCCATAAACAGGACGGGTCGGGCCAGAGACAGGATGGGACGGGCAAGATACATGACGGGATGGGCCAGAAACGTGACGAGTCAGATATGGGACGGTATGGGCCAGATATGGGACAGCCCAGATACATGACGGGACGGGCCAGATACGGGATGGGATGGGCCAGATACTGGACGGGTCAGATGCGGGATGGGCCAGATACGGGACAGGACAGATATGGAACGTGCCAGATACTAGATGGGATGGGCCAGATACCGGGCGAGCCAGATACGGGACGAGACTGGCCAGAGACAGGAAGGGATGGGCCAGAGACAGGACGGGATGGGCCAAAGACTGGACGGGACGGGCCAGAGACGGGACGGGCAAGAGACAGGATTGGACAGGCCAGAGATAGCACCGGACGGGCCAGAGACAGGACGGGACAGGCCAGCGACAGGACGAGATGGGAAGGGACTTGCCAGATACAGGAAGGGACAGGCCAGATACGAGACGGGACGTGCCAGATATAGGACGGAACGAGGCAGAGATAGGATGGGACGGGCCAGAAACAGGACGGGAAGAGCTATACATTATGGGACGGGAAATGGACGGGACGGGCCAGATACAGGACAAGACGAGCCAGAGATAGTACGGGACTGCTCAGAAACAGGACGGGACAAGCTATACATTATCGGACGGGCCATAGACAGGACGGGCCAGATTCAGGATGGGACGGGCCAGATACAGGACGGGACCGACTAGATACAGGATGGGATGGGCCAGAGACAGGACGGAATGTGCTAGAGACATTACGGGACAGGCCATAGACAGGACGGATCGGGCCAAAGACAGGATGGGATGGGCCAGATACATGACGGGATGGGCCAGAAATGTGACGAGCCAGATATGGGATGGTATGGGCCAGCTATGGGACAGCCCAGATACATGACGGGACGGGCCAGATACAGGACGGGACAGGCCAGATACTGGATGGGCCAGATACGGGACGGGCCAGAGACAGGACCGGACTTGCCAGAGACAGACGGGACGGGACGGGCCAAAGACAGGATGAGACTGGCCGAAGATAGGACGGACCGAGGCGTGCCAGAGACAGGACGGGACCTGCTAGAGACGGGGCGACCAGATACAGAATGGGGCGGTCCAGATACAGGACGGTCTAGGGACGGGACTGGCCAGAGCAGGATGGGACTGGCCTGAGGCAGGACAGGACCGGTCGGGCTAGAGACAGGACGGGACAGGCAAGAGAGAGGACGGGACGGGCCAAAGAGAGGACGGGACGGGCCAGAGACAGGACGGGAAGGGCCAAAGACAGGACGGGACGGACCAGAGATGGGACGGGCAAGAGACAGGATTGGACAGGCCAGAGATAGCACCGGTCGGGCCAGAGACAGGCTGGGACAGGACAGAGACAGGACGGGATGGGCCAGAGACGGGACGGGCCAGAGACGGGATGGGTCAGATACAGGACTGGGGACACATTAGGAATGCGTGCACTGTTCCTTTAAGAATCAGGAAGTGCTGCCGCTGCCGCCCTCAACAAGCAGCCAAGACACATGTACACAGCCAGCATAGGAACATAGTGTTCAGCCTGCATTGGTGGGTAAGTCGACGGTCTTGCATGGTGTGACATTGGAAGCCATGCCAGCATGCCGCCAGTGATGTTACAATTAAGTAGTGTAGGTCAGGTGTAGAGAAAATGGAAGTTTTGCAAATAAATATTACAACTATTATTTAATAGGCAAACGTCACATGTAGAGTTTACATGATATACCTTCCTGGTACTTTATCTAAATTAGAAGCAAATTGAAGATTACTTCTGCCTAAATGGCAGAAAATGCACCTATCTTGGTGATGGATAGGACAGCTTGAGGGGATATGGAGGAGGCTGTTTTTTGATAGGTGTCATTTTAAACATTTTGCTAATAATTTATGGAAAGTATCATATTTTTCTAACTATTGGACTCACCTTAATTTAAAACACACCCCAGGTTAAATTTCCTGGAGTTGTAAATTTGTGGAGGATTTGATAATACTACCTTTAGTGGGATGGGCCAGATACAGGACGAGACAGGCCAGATACGTGACGGAATGGGCCAGATACAGGACAGGCCAAAGATAGGACCGGACGGGCCGTGCCTGAAAAAGGACGGGACGGGCCAGAGACGGGGCGACCAGATACAGGATGAGACTGGCCGAAGATTGGACGGAGCGAGGCATGCCAGAGACAGGACGGGACGTGCTAGAGACGGGGCGACCAGATACAGGACGGGGCGGTCCAGATACAGGACCGTCCAGGGACGGGACTGGCCAGAGCAAGATGGGACTGGCCTGAGGCAGGACAGGATCGGTCGAGCCAGAGTCAGGACGGGACGGGCAAGAGAGAGGACGGAACGGGCCAGAGACAGGACGGGATGGACCAGAGATGGGACGGGCAAGAGACAGGATTGGACAGGCCAGAGATAGCATCGGTCGGGCCAGAGACAGGACTGACCAGGCCTGAGACAGGATCGGACGGGCCAGAGACAGGATGAGATGGGAAGGTACTGGCCAGATACAGGAAGGGACTGGCCAGATAAGGGACAAGACAGGCCAGATGCGGGACGGGCAAGATACGAGATGGGACGGGCCAGATACAAGACGGGACGAGCCGTAGATAGGACGGGACGGGCCAGAAACAGGACTGGACGAGCTATACATTATGGGACGGGAAATAGACAGGATGGGACGGGCCAGAGACGGTACGGGACGTGCCAGATACAGGACAGGACGAGCCAGAGACCGGACGGGACGGGCCAGAAACAGGACGGGACAAGCTATACATTATGGGACGGGACAGAGACCAGACGGTCCAGATACTGGAAAAGACGGGCCAGAGACAGGACAGGATGGCCCAGATACACTACGGGACAGGCCAGATACAGGACGGTACGGGCCAAATATGGGACGGGCCAGATACAGGATGACATGGGCCAGATACGGGATGAGCCAGATATGGGACAGGAGAGGCTAGATATGGGATGAGCCATGGACAGGATGGGATGGGGCTCATACGAGATGGCCAGATACGGGACGGGCCAGATACTGAATGGGCCTGGCCACATACGGGACGGTCCAGATAGGGACTGGTATGGTCAGATACGGGACAGGACGTGCCACAGATGGGAAGGGACGATGCGGGCCAGATACGGGATGAGATGGGCTAGATAAGGGAAAGCCAGATACGGGACGGGATGGTCAGATACGGGACTAAACGGGTCAGATATGCGACTGGACAGACCAGATACGGGACGGGGCGGGTTAGACATTACAGAACGGGTCATAGACAGGATGGATGGGGCCAGGGACAGGCTGGGACGGGCCAGAGACAGGACCGGACAGGCCAGACACGGGACGGGTCAGATACAGGACTGGGGATACAAAAGGAATGCGTGCACTGTTCCTTTAAGAATCAGGAAGTGCTGCCGCTGCCGCCCTCAAAAAGCAGCCAAGACACATGCACACAGCCCACATAGGAACATAGTGCGCAGCCTGCATTGGTGGGTAAGTCGGCGGTCTTGCATGGTGTGAGATGGGAAGCCATGCCAGCACGCCACCAGGGATGTTACAATTAAGTAGTGTAGGTCAGGTGTACAGAAAATGGAAGTTTTGCAAATAAATATTACAACTATTGTTTAATAGGCAAACATCACATGTAGAGTTTGCATGATATACCTTCCTAGTACTTTATCTAAATTAGAAGCAAATTGTTTGAAGATTACTTCTACCTAAATGGCAGAAAATGCACCTATCTTGGTGATGGATAGGACAGCTTGAGGGGATATGGAGGAGGCTGTTTTTTGATAGGTGTCATTTAAACATTTTGCTAATAATTTATGGAAAGTATCATATTTTTCTAACTATTGAACTCACCTTAATTTAAAACACACCCCAGGCTAAAGTTCCTTTATGTGTAAATTTGTGGAGGATTTGATAATACTACCTTTAATGGGGTGGGCCAGATACAGGACGGGACAGACAAGATACGGAATGGGCCAGAGACAGGACCGGACGGCACACGCCAGAGACATGACGAGACGGGCCAGAGACAGGACGGGACAGGCGAAAGACAGGATGAGACTGGCCGGAGATATTATGGACTGAGGCGTACCAGAGACAGGACGGGACGGGCTAGAGACGGGGCGACAGATACAGGACGGGACGGTCCATATACAGTACAGTCCAGGGACGGGACGGGCCAGAGCAGGACGAGACTGGTCAGAGACAGGACAGGACCAGTCGGGCCAGAGACAGGAGGGGACGGGCAAGATAGAGGACGGGATGGGTCAAAGAGAGGACGGGACGGGCCAGATACAGGAAGGGACGGGCCAGAAACAGGACGGGACAAGCTATACATTATGGGATGGGCCAGAGACCGGACGGGACTGTCCAGATACAGTACGGGACAGGCCCGATACAGGACGGTACGGGCCAAATATAGGACGGGCCAGATACAGGACAACATGGGCAAGATACAGGACGGGCCAGATATGGGACAGGACAGGCTGGATATGGGATGAGCCATGGACAGGATGGGATGGGCCAGATACGAGATGGCCAGATACGGGACAGGCCAGATACTGAATGGGCCTGGCCACATACGGGACGGGCCAGATAGGGACTGGTTGGGTCAGACTCGGGACAGGAAGTGCCAGAGTTGGGAAGGGGCAAGGCAGGCCAGATACGGGATGAGATGGGCCAGATAAGGGAAAGCCAGATACGGGACGGGATGGTCAGATACGGCACTAAACGGGTCAGATATGGGACTGGACAGACCAGATACGAGACGGGGCGACTAGATACAGAATGGGACGGTCCAGATACAGGACGGGCCAGGGAAGGGACGGACCAGAGCAGCACTGGACTGGCCAGAGTCAGGACAGGACCGGTCAGGCCAGAGAAAGGACGGGACGGGTCAGATACAGGAAGGGACGGGCCAGATACGGCACGGGCCAGATTCAAGACGGAATGGGCCAGAGACAGGACAGGATAGGACGGGCCAGATACAGGAAGGGACGAGCCAGATACGGGATGGGCTAGATTCAGGACGGGACGGGCCAGATACAGGACTGGACCGAACCGATGCAGGACGGGATGGGCCAGAGACAAGACGGATTGTGCTAGAGACATTACGGGATGGGCCATAGACAGGACGGGTCGGGCCAGAGACAGGATGGGATGGGCCAGATACATGACGGGATGGGCCAGAAACGTGACGAGCCAGATATGGGACGGTATTGGCCAGATATGCGACAGCCCAGATACATGACGGGATGGGCCAGATACAGGACGGTACGGACCAGATACGGGATGGGACGGGCCAGATACGGGACGGGTCAGATGCGGGACGGGCCAGATACTGGACAGGCCAGATACAGGACGGGCCAGATACGGGACAGGCCGGGCCAGGGACAGGACGTGCCAGATACGAGACTGGCCAGATATGGAACGGGTCAGATACTGGACGGGATGGGCCAGATACGGGATGAGACGGGCCAGACCTGGGCCAGAGACAGGAAGGGATGGGCCAGAGACGGGACCGGCAAGAGACAGGATTGGACAGGCCAGAGATAGCACCGGACGGGCCAGAGACAGGACGGAACAGGCCAGCGACAGGACGAGATGGGAAGGGACTGGCCAGATACAGGAAGGGACAGGCCAGATACGGGACAGGACAGGCCAGATGCGGGACGGGCCAGATACGAGACGGGACGCGCCAGATATAGGACGGGACAAGGCAGAGATAGGATGGGACGGGCCAGAAACAGGACGGGACGAGCTATACATTATGGGACGGGAAATGGACGGGACGGGCCAGATACAGGACAAGACGAGCCAGAGATAGTACGGGACTGGCCAGAAACAGGACGGGACAAGCTATACATTATCGGACGGGCCATAGACAGGACGGGCCAGATTCAGGATGGGACGGGCCAGATACAGGACGAGACCGACCAGATACAGGACGGGATGGGCCAGAGACAGGACGAAATGTGCTAGAGACATTACGGGACAGGCCATAGACAGGACAAATCGGGCCATAGACAGGATGGGACGGGCCAGATACATGACGGGATGGGCCAGAAACGTGACGAGCCAGATATGGGATGGTATGGGCCAGCTATGGGACAGCCCAGATACATGACGGGACGGGCCAGATACAGGACGGGACAGGCCAGATACTGGATGGGCCAGATACGGGACGGGCCAGAGACAGGACCGGACTTGCCAGAGACAGACGGGACGGGACGGGCCAAAGACAGGATGAGACTGGCCGAAGATAGGACGGACCGAGGCGTGCCAGAGACAGGACGGGACCTGCTAGAGATGGGGCGACCAGATACAGGACGGGGCGGTCCAGATACAGGACGGTCCAGGGACGGGACTGGCCAGAGCAGGATGGGACTGGCCTGAGGCAGGACAGGACCGGTCGGGCCAGAGACAGGACGGGACGGGCAAGAGAGAGGACGGGACGGGCCAAAGAGAGGACGGGACGGGCCAGAGATAGGACGGGAAGGGCCAAAGACAGGACGGGACGGACCAGAGATGGGACGGGCAAGAGACAGGATTGGACAGGCCAGAGATAGCACCGGTCGGGACTGGCCAGAGCAGGATGGGACTGGCCTGAGGCAGGACAGGACCAGTCGGGCCAGAGACAGGACGGGACGGGCAAGAGAGAGGACGGGACGGGCCAAAGAGAGGATGGGACGGGCCAGAGATAGGCTGGGACAGGCCAGAGACAGGACGGGACGGGCCAGAGACGGAACGGGCCAGAGACGGGATGGGTCAGATACAGGACTGGGGACACATTAGGAATGCGTGCACTGTTCCTTTAAGAATCAGGAAGTGCTGCCGCCCTCAACAAGCAGCCAAGACACATGTACACAGCCAGCATAGGAACATAGTGTTCAGCCTGCATTGGTGGGTAAGTCGACAGTCTTGCATGGTGTGAGATTGGAAGCCATGCCAGCTTGCCGCCAGTGATGTTACAATTAAGTAGTGTAGGTCTGGTGTAGAGAAAATGGAAGTTTTGCAAATAAATATTACAACTATTATTTAATAGGCAAACATCACATGTAAAGTTTGCATGATATACCTTCCTAGTACTTTATCTAAATTAGAGGCAAATTGAAGATTACTTCTGCCTAAATGGCAGAAAATGCACCTATCTTGGTGATGGATAGGACAGCTTCAGGGGATATGGAGGAGGCTGTTTTTTGATAGGTGTCATTTAAACATTTTGCTCATAATTTATGGAAAGTATCATATTATTCTAACTATTGAACTCACCTTAATTTAAAACACACCCCAGGTTAAATTTCCTGGAGTTGTAAATTTGTGGAGGATTTGATAATACTACCTTTAGTGGGATGGGCCAGATACAGGACGAGACAGGCCAGATACGTGACGGAATGGGCCAGATACAGGACAGGCCAAAGATAGGACCGGACGGGCCGTGCCTGAAAAAGGACGGGACGGGCCAGAGACGGGGCGACCAGATACAGGATGAGACTGGCCGAAGATAGGACGGAGCGAGGCATGCCAGAGACAGGACGGGACGTGCTAGAGACTGGGCGACCAGATACAGGACGGGGCGGTCCAGATACAGGACCGTCCAAGGACGAGACTGGCCAGAGCAGGATGGGACTGGCCTGAGGCAGGACAGGATCGGTCGAGCTAGAGACAGGACGGGACGGGCAAGAGAGAGGACGGGACGGGCCAAAGAGAGGACGAGACGGGCCAGAGACAGGACGGTAAGGGCCAAAGACAGGACGGGACGGACCAGAGATGGGACGGGCAAGAGACAGGATCGGACGGGCCAGAGACAGGATGAGATGGGAATGTACTGGCCAGATACAGGAAGGGACTGGCCAGATAAGGGACAAGACAGGCCAGATGCGGGACGGGCCAGATACGAGATGGGACGGGCCAGATACAAGACGGGACGAGCCGGAGATAGGACGGGACGGGCCAGAAACAGGACTGGACGAGCTATACATTATGGGACGGGAAATAGACAGGATGGGACGGGCCAGAGACGGTACGGGACGTGCCAGATACAGGACAGGACGAGCCAGAGACCGGACCGGACGGGCCAGAAACAGGACGGGACAAGCTATACATTATGGGACGGGACAGAGACCAGATGGTCCAGATACAGGAAAAGACGGGCCATAGACAGGACAGGATGGCCCAGATACACTACGGGACAGGCCAGATACAGGACGGTATGGGCCAAATATGGGACGGGCCAGATACAGGACGACATGGGCCAGATACAGGACGAGCCAGATATGGGACAGGAGAGGCTAGATATGGGATGAGCCATGGACAGGATGGGATGGGGCTGATACGAGATGGCCAGATACGGGACGGGACAGATACTGAATGGGCCTGGTCACATACGGGACGGGCCAGATAGGGACTGGTATGGTCAGATACGGGATAGGACGTGCCACAGATGGGAAGGGACGATGCGGGCCAGATACGGGATGAGATGGGCTAGATAAGGGAAAGCCAGATACGGGACGGGATGGTCAGATACGGGACTAAACGGGTCAGATATGCGACTGGACGGACCAGATACGGGACGGGGCGGGTTAGACATTACAGAACGGGTCATAGACAGGATGGGTAGGGGCAGGGACAGGCTGGGACGGGCCAGAGACAGGACCAGACAGGCCAGACACGGGACGGGTCAGATACAGGACTGGGGATACAAAAGGAATGCGTGCACTGTTCCTATAAGAATCAGGAAGTGCTGCCGCTACCGCCCTCAGAAAGCAGCCAAGACACATGCACAC
This sequence comes from Phyllobates terribilis, assembly GCF_046119375.1. Lineage (NCBI taxonomy): Eukaryota > Metazoa > Chordata > Amphibia > Anura > Dendrobatidae > Phyllobates > Phyllobates terribilis. Next base: position 808,116 of record NW_027363370.1, read on the forward strand.
AGCCAGCATAGGAACATAGTGCGTAGCCTGCATTGATGGGTAAGTCGGCGGTCTTGCATGGTGTGAGATGGGAAGCCATGCCAGCACGCCGCCAGTGATGTTACAATTAAGTAGTGTAGGTCAGGTGTAGAGAAAATGGAAGTTTTGCAAATAAATATTACAACTATTGTTTAATAGGCAAACGTCACATGTAGAGTTTGCATGATATACCTTCCTAGTACTTTATCTAAATTAGAAGCAAATTATTTGAAGATTACTTCTACCTAAATGGCAGAAAATGCACCTATCTTGGTGATGGATAGGACAGCTTGAGGGGATATGGAGGAGGCTGTTTTTTTGATAGGTGTCATTTTAAACATTTTGCTAATAATTTATGGAAAGTATCATATTTTTCTAACTATTGGACTCACCTTAATTTAAAACACACCCCAGGTTAAATTTCCTGGAGGTGTAAATTTGTGGAGGATTTGATAATACTACCTTTAATGGGATGGGCCAGATACAGGACAGTGCAGGCCACATGCGGGACGGGCCAGATACGAGATGGGACGAGCCAGATATAGGACGGGACGGGCCAGAAACAGGACTGGACGAGCTATACATTAAGGAACGGGAAATAGACAGGATGGGACGGGCTAGAGACGGTATGGGTCGTGCCAGATGCAGGACAGGACGAGCCAGAGACAGGACGGGGTCGGGCCAGAAACAGGACGGGACAAGCTATACATTATGGGACGGTCCAGATACAGGAAAAGACGGGCCAGAGACAGGACGGGATGCCCCAGATACAGTATGGGACAGGCCAGATACAGGACGGTACGGGCCAAATATGGGACGGGCCAGATACAGGACGGGTCGAGCCAGATATAGGACGGGACGGGCCAGAAACAGGACTGGACGAGCTATACATTATGGGACGGGAAATAGACAGGATGGGACGGGCTAGAGACGGTATGGGTCGTGCCAGATGCAGGACAGGACGAGCCAGAGACAGGACGGGGTCGGGCCAGAAACAGGACGGGACAAGCTATACATTATGGGACGGTCCAGATACAGGAAAAGACGGGCCAGAGACAGGACGGGATGCCCCAGATACAGTATGGGACAGGCCAGATACAGGACGGTACGGGCCAAATATGGGACAGGCCAGATACAGGACGACATGGGCCAGATACGGGACGGGCCAGATATGGGACAGGACAGGCTAGATATGGGATGAGCCATGGACCGGATGGAATGGGCCAGTTACGAGATGGCCAGATACGGGACGGGCCAGATACTGAATGGGCCTGGCCACATATGGGACGGGCCAGATAGGGACTGGTTGGGTCAGATACGGGACAGGACGAGCCAGAAACGGGAAGGGATGAGGCGGGCCAGATACGGGATGAGATAGCCAGATACGGGACAGGATGGTCAGATGCGGGACTAAACGGGTCAGATATGGGACTGGACGGACCAGATACGAGTTGGGGTGGGTTAGACATTACAGGACGGGCCATAGACAGGATGGGAGGGTCCAGGGACGGGCCAGAGACAGGACGGAACAGGCCAGAGACGGGACGGGTCAGATACAGGACTGGGGACACATTAGGAATGCGTGCACTGTTCCTTTAAGAATCAGGAAGTGCTGCCGCTGCTGCCCTCAACAAGCAGCCAAGACACATGTACACAGCCAGCATAGGAACATAGTGCGCAGCCTGCATTGGTGGGTAAGTCGGCGGTCTTGCATGGTGTGAGATGGGAAGCCATGCCAGCACGCCGCCATGGATGTTACAATTAAGTAGTATAGGTCAGGTGTAGAGAAAATGGAAGTTTTGCAAATAAATATTACAACTATTTAATAGGCAAACATCACATGTACAGTTTGCATGATATACCTTCCTGGTACTTTATCTAAATTAGAAGCAAATTGTTTGAAGATTACTTCTACCTAAATGGCAGAAAATGCACCTATCTTGGTGATGGATAGGACAGCTTGAGGGGATATGGAGGAGGCTGTTTTTTGATAGGTGTCATTTAAACATTTTGCTAATAATTTATGGAAAGTATCATATTTTTCTAACTATTGAACTCACCTTTATTTAAAGCACACCCCAGGTTAAATTTCCTGGAGGTGTAAATTTGTGGAGGATTTGGTAATACTACCTTTAATGAGATGGGCCAGATACAGGACGGGACAGGCCAGATACGTGACGGGATGGGCCAGATGCAGGACAGGCCAGAGACAGGACCGGACGTGACGTGCCTGAGAAAGGATGGGATGGGCCAGAGACGGGGCGACCAGATACAGGACGGTAAGGTCCAGATACAGGACGGGCCAGGGACGGGACGGACCAGAGCAGGACGGGACTGGCCAGAGGCAGGACAGGACCGGTCAGGCCAGAGACAGGATGGGACGGACCAGATACAGGAAGGGACGGGCCCGATACGGGAAGGGCCAGATTCAAGATGGGATGGACCAGAGACAGGACGGGATGGGACGGGCCAGATACAGGAAGGGACGGGCCAGATACGGGACGACCCAGATTTAAGACGTAACGGGCCACATTCAGGACGGGACCGACCAGATACAGGACGGGATGGGCCAGAGACAGGACGGAATGTGCTAGAGACATTAAGGGACAGGCCATAGACAGGACGGGTTGGGCCAGAGACAGGATGGGACGGGCCAGAAACGTGACGAGCCAGATATGGAACGGTATGGGCCAGATATGGGACAGCCCAAATTCATGACGGGACGGGCCAGATTTAGGACGGTACGGACCAGATACGGGACGGGACGGGCCAGATACGGGACGTGTCAGATGCGGGATGGGCCACATACGGGACAGGCCAGATACAGGACGGGCCAGATACGGGACAGGCCGGGCCAGGGATAGGATGTGCCAGATACGGGACAGGCCAGATATGGAACTAGCCAGATACTGGACGGGATGGGCCAGATTCATGTCAGGCCAAATACGGGACGAGACGGGCCAGAGCTGGGCCAGAGACAGGAAGGGATGGGCCAGAGTTAGGACGGGACGGGCCAAAGACTGGACGGGACGGGCTAGAGACGGGACGGGCAAGAGACAGGATTGGACAGGCCAGAGGTAGCACAGGACGGGCCAGAGACTGGACGGGACATTCCAGAGACAGGACGAGATGGGAAGGGACTGGCCAGATACAGGAAGGGACAGGCCAGATACGGGACAGGACAGGCCAGATACAGGGCGGGCCAGATACGAGACGTCACGGGCCAGATATAGGACGGGACGAGGCAGAGATAGGATGGGACGGGCCAGAAACGGGACGGGACGAGCTATACATTATGGGACGGGAAATAGACAGGAGGGGTCGGGCCAGAGACGGTACGGGACGTGCCAGAAACAGGACGGGACAAGCTATACATTATGGGACGGGCCATAGACAGGACAGGACCGGCCAGAGACAACACGGAACGGGACAGATACAGGAAAAGACGGGCCAAAGACAGTACCGGACAGGCCAGATACAGGACGGTACGGGCCAAATAGTGCGCAGCCAGCATTGGTGGGTAAGTCGGCGGTCTTGCATGGTGTGAGATGGGAAGCCATGCCAGCACGCCGCCAGTGATGTTACAATTAAGTAGTGTAGGTCAGGGGTAGAGAAAATGGAAGTTTTGCAAATAAATATTACAACTATTGTTTAATAGGCAAACATCACATGTAGAGTTTGCATGATATACCTTCCTAGTACTTTATCTAAATTAGAAGCAAATTGTTTGAAGATTACTTCTACCTAAATGGCAGAAAATGCACCTATCTTGGTGATGGATAGGACAGCTTGAGGGGATATGGAGGAGGCTGTTTTTTTGATAGGTGTCATTTAAATATTTTGCTAATAATTTATGGAAAGTATCATATTTTTCTAATTATTGAACTCACCTTAATTTAAAACACACCCCAGGTTAAAGTTCCTTTATGTGTAAATTTGTGGAGGATTTGATAATACTAATAATACTACCTTTAATGGGATGGGCCAGATACAGGACAGGCCAGGCCAGATACAAAATGGGCCAGATAAAGGACGGGCCAGAGACAGGACCGGACGGGACACGCCAGAGACAGGACGAGATGGGCCAGAGACAGTACCGGACGGGCCAAAGACAGGATGAGACTGGCCGGAGATAGGACGGACCGAGGCGTGCCAGAGACAGGACGGGACGGGCTAGAGACAGGGCGACCAGATACAGGATACAGGACGGTCCAGGGACGGGACGGGCCAGAGCAGGACGGGACTGGCCAGAGGCAGGACAGGACCGGCAAGAGAGGACGGGTCGGGCAAGAGACAGGATTGGACAGGACAGAACGGGACGGACCAGAGACGTGTCGGGATGGGCCAGAGACAGGATGAGATGGGAAGGGATTGGCCAGATACAAGAAGGGACAGGCCAGATACGGGACAGGACAGGCCACATGCGGGACGGGCCAGATACCAGATGGGACGGGCCAGATACTGGACGGGACGAGCCAGAGATAGGACGGGACGGGCCAGAAACAGGACTGGACGAGCTATACATTATGGGACGATCCAGATACAGGAAAAGAGGGACCAGAGACAGGAGGGGATGCCCCAGATACAGTACGGGACAGGCCAGATACAGGACGGTACAGGCCAAATATGGGACGGGCCAGATACAAGACGACATGGGCCTGATACGGGACGGGCCAGATATGGGACAGGACAGGCTAGATATGGGATGTGCCATGGACAGGATGGGATGGGCCAGATACGAGATGGCCAGATACGGGACGGGCCAGATACTGAATGGGCCTGGCCACATTTCGGTCGGGCCAGATAGCGACTGGTTGGGTCAGATACGGGACAGGACGTTCTAGAGACGAGAAGGGATGAGGCGGGCCAGATACGGGATGAGATAGCCAGATATGGGATAGGATGGTCAGATACGGGACTAAACGGGTCAGATATGGGACTGGACGGACCAGATACGGGACGGGGCGGGTTAGACATTACAGGACGGGCCATAGACAGGATGCGAGGGGCCAGGGACGGGCCAGAGACGGGACGGGTCAGATATAGTACTGGGGACACATTTGGAATGCGTGCACTTTTCCTTTAAGAATCAGGAAGTACTGCCGCTGCTGCCCTCAACAAGCAGCCAAGACACATGCACTCAGCCAGCATAGGAACATAGTGCGTAGCCTGCATTGGTGGGTAAGTCGGCGGTCTTGCATGGTGTGAGATGGGAAGCCATGCCAGCACACCGCCAGGGATGTTACAATTAAGTAGTATAGGTCAGGTGTAGAGAAAATGGAAGTTTTGCAAATAAATATTACAACTATTATTTAATAGGCAAACATCACATGTAGAGTTTGCATGATATACCTTCCTAGTACTTTATCTAAATTAGAAGCAAATTGAAGATTACTTCTACCTAAATGGCAGAAAATGCACCTATCTTGGTGATGGATAGGACAGCTTGAGGGGATATGGAGGAGGCTGGTTTTTGATAGGTGTCATTTAAACATTTTGCTAATAATTTATGGAAAGTATCATATTTTTCTAACTATTGAACTCACCTTAATTTAAAACACACCCCAGGTTAAATTTCCTGGAGGTGTAAGTTTGTGGAGGATTTGATAATACTACCTTTAATGGGATGGGCCAGATACAGGACGGGACAGGCCAGACACGTGATGGGATGGGCCAGATACAGGACAGGCCAGAGACAGAACCAGACAGGATGTGCCTGAGAAAGGACGGGACGGGCCAGAGACGGGGCGACCAGATACAGGACGGGACGGTCCAGATACAGGATGGGCCAGGGACGGGACGCACCAGAGCAGGACGGAACTGGCCAGGGGCAGGACAGGACCGGTCAGGCCAGAGAAAGGACGGGACGGGCCAGATACAGGAAGGCACAGGCCAGATACGGGACGGGCCAGATTCAAGACGGGATGGGTCAGAGACAGGACAGGATAGGACGGGCCATATACAGGAAGGGACAGGCCAGATACGGGACGGGCTAGATTTAGGACGGGACGGGCCAGATACAGGACGGGACCGACCAGATGCAGGACGGGATGGGCCAGAGACAGGACGGAATGTGCTAGAGACATTACGGGACGGGCCATAGACAGGACGGGTTGGGCCACAGACAGGATAGGATGGGCCAGATACCTGACGGGATGGGCCAGAAACGTGATGAGCCAGATATGGGACAGCCCAGATACATGACGGGACGGGCCATATACAGGACGGTACGGACCAGATAGGGGACGGGACGGGCCAGATATGGGACGGGTCAGATGCGGGATGGGCCAGATACGGGACAGGCCAGATACAGGACTGGCCAGATACAGGACAGGCCGGGCCAGGGACAGGACGTGCCAGATACGGGACAGGCCAGATATGGAACGGGCCAGATACTGGACGGGATGGGCCAGATACGGGATGAGACAGGCCAGAGCTGGGCCAGAGACAGGAAAGGATGGGCCAGAGACAGGAAAGGACGGGCCAGAGATGGGACGGGCAAGAGACAGGATTGGACAGACCAGAGATAGCACCGGACGGGCCAGAGACAGGACGGGACAGGCCATGGACAGGACGAGATGGGAAGGGACTGGCCAGATACAGGAAGGGACAGGCCAGATACGGGACAGGACAGGCCAGATGCGGGACGGGCCAGATACGAGAGGGGACGCGCGAGAAATAGGACGGGACAAGGCAGAGATAGGATGGCACGGGCCAGAAACAGGACGGGACGAGCTATACATTATGGGACGGGAAATAGACAGGACGGGACGGGCCAGAGACGGTACGCGACGGGCCAGATACAGGACAGGACGAGCCAGAGATAGTACGGGACTGGCCAGAAACAGGACGGGAAAAGCTATACATTATGGGACGGGCCATAGACAGGACGGGCCAGATTCAGGACGGGACGGGCCAGATACAGGACGGGACCGACCAGATACAGGACGGGATGGGCCAGAGACAGGACGGAATGTGCTAGAGACATTATGGGACAGGCCATAGACAGGACGGGTCGGGCCATATAAAGGATGGGACGGGCCAGATACATGACGGGATGGGCCAGAAACGTGACGAGCCAGATATGGGATGGTATGGGCCAGCTATGGGACAGCCCAGATACATGACGGGACGGGACAGATACAGGACGGGACAGGCCAGATACAGGACAGGCCAGATACAGGACGGGCCAGAGACAGAACCGGACGGGCCAGAGACTGGACGGGACGGGCCAAAGACAGGATGAGGCTGGCCGAAGATAGGACGGACCGAGGCATGCCAGAGACAGGACGGGATGGGCTAAAGACGGGGAGACCAGATACAGGACGTGGCGGTCCAGATACAGGACGGTCCAGGGACGGGACGGGCCAGAGCCGGATGGGACTGGCCAGAGCCAGGACAGGACCGGTCGGGCCAGAGACAGGACGGGACGGGCAAGAGAGAGGACGGGACGGGCCAAAGAGAGGACTTGACGGGCCAGAGACAGGACGGGAAGGGCCAAAGACAGGACGGGAAGGACCAGAGATGGGACGGGCAAGAGACAGGATTGGACAGGCCAGAGATAGCACCGGACGGGCCAGAGACAGGACGGACCAGGCCAGAGACAGGACGGGATGGGCCAGAGACAGGATGAGATGGGAAGGTGCTGGCCAGATACAGGAAGGGACAGGCCAGATAAGGGAGAAAACAGGCCAGATGCGGGACTGGCCAGATACAAGATGGGTCGGGCCAGATACCAGACGGGACGAGCCGGAGATAGGACGGGACGGGCCAGAAACAGGACTGGACGAGCTATACATTATGGGACGGGAAATAGACAGGATGGGACGGGCCAGAGACGGTACGGGACGTACCAGATACAGGACAGGACGAGCCAGAGACAGGACGGGACGGGCCAGAAACAGGACGGGACAAGCTATACATTATGGGGCGGGACAGAGACCGGGCGGGACGGTCCAGATACAGGAAAAGACAGGCCAGAGACAGGACAAGATGGCCCTGATACAGTACGGGACAGGCGAGATACAGTACGGTACGGGCCAAATATGGGACAGGCCAGATACAGGACGACATGGGCCAGATACGAGACGGGCCAGATATGGGACAGGACAGGCTAGATATGGGATGAGCCATGGACAGGATGGGATGGGCCAGATACGAGATGGCCAGATACGGGACGGGCCAGATACTGAATGGGCCTGACCACATACGGGACGGGCCATATAGGGACTGGTATGGTCAGATACGGGACAGGATGTGCCAGAGAAGGGAAGGGACGAGGTGGGCCAGATACGGGATGAGATGGTCCAGATAAGGGACAGCCAGATACGGGACGGGATGGTCAGATACGGGACTAAACAGGTCAGATATGGGACTGGACAGACCAGATACGGGACGGGGCGGGTTATACATTACAGGACGGGCCATAGACAGGATGGGAGGGGCCAGGGACGGGCCAGAGACAGGACGGGACGGGCCAGAGACGGGACGGGCCAGAGATGGGACGGGTCAGATACAGGACTGGGGACACATTAGGAATGCGTGCACTGTTCTTTTAAGAATCAGGAAGTACTGCTGCTGCCGCCCTCAACAAGCAGCCAAGACACATGCACACAGCCAGCATAGGAACATAGTGCGTAGCCTGCATTGGTGGGTAAGTCGGCTGTCTTGCATGGTGTGAGATGGGAAGCCATGCCAGCACGCCGCCAGGGATGTTACAATTAAGTAGTGTAGGTCAGGTGTAGAGAAAATGAAAGTTTTGCAAATAAATATTACAACTATTATTTAATAGGCAAACATCACATGTAGAATTTGCATGATATACTTTCCTGGTACTTTATCTAAATTAGAAGCAAATTGTTTGAAGATTACTTCTACCTAAATGGCAGAAAATGCACCTATCTTGGTGATGGATAGGACAGCTTGAGGGGATATGGAGGAGGCTGTTTTTTGATTGGTGTAATTTAAACATTTTGCTAATAATTTATGGAAAGTATCATAGTTTTCTAACTATTGAACTCTCCTTAATTTAAAACACACCGCAGGCTAAAGTTCCTTTATGTGTAAATTTGTGGAGGAATTGATAATGCTACCTTTAATGGGATGGGCCAGATACAGGACGGGACAGGCCAGATACGTGACGGGATGGGCCAGATACAGGACGGGCCAGATACGGGACAGGCTGGGCCAGGGACAGGACATGCCAGATACGGGAAAGGCCAGATATGGAACGGGCCAGATACTGGACGGGATGGGCCAGATACAGGGCGGGTCAGATACGGGACGAGAAGGGCCCGAGCTGGGCCAGAGACAGGAAGGGATGGGCCAGATACAGGACGGGACAGGCCCATCCTATCTCTGCCTCGTCCCGTCCTATATCTGGCCCGTCCCGCATCTGGCCTGTCCTGTCCCGTATCTGGCCAGTTTCTTTCCATCTCGTCCTGTCTCTGGCGTGTCCCCTCCTGTCTCTGGCCCGTCTGGTGCTATCTCTGGCCTGTCCAATCCTGTCTCTTGCCTGTCCCATCTCTAGTCCGTCCCGTCCTGTCTTTGGCTGTCCCATCCTGTCTCTGACCTGTCCCGTCCTCTCTTTGACCCGTCCCGTCTTGTCTCTTGCCCGTCCCGTCCTGTCTCTGGACAGACCTGTCCTGTCCTGCCTCTGTCCAGTTCCGTCCTGCTCTGGCCCGTCCCGTCTCTGGCCCGTCTGGTGCTATCTCTGGCTTGTCCAATCCTGTCTCTTGCCTGTCCCATCTCTAGTCCGTCCCATCCTGTCTTTGGCTGTCCCATCCTGTCTCTGACCTGTCCCGTCCTCTCTTTGACCCGTCCCGTCCTGTCTCTTGCCCGTCCCGTCCTGTCTCTGGACAGACCGGTCCTGTCCTGCCTCTGGCCAGTTCCGTCCTGCTCTGGCCCGTCCCGTCTCTGGACCGTCCTGTATCTGGACCGTCCCATCCTGTATCTGGTCGCCCTGTCTCTAGCCCATCCCTTCTTGTCTCTGGCACGCCTCGGTCCGTCCTATCTCCGGCCAGTCTCATCCTGTCTTTGGCCCGTCCCGTCCTGTCTCTGGCCCGTCTCTTCCTGTCTCCTGTATCTAAATCAGAAGCAAATTGTTTGAAGATTACTTCTACCTAAATGGCAGAAAATGCACCTATCTTGGTGATGGATAGGACAGCTTGAGGGGATATGAAGGAGGCTGTTTTTTGATTGGTGTAATTTAAACATTTTGCTAATAATTTATGGAAAGTATCATAGTTTTCTAACTATTGAACTCACCTTAATTTAAAACACACCCCAGGTTAAAGTTCCTTTATGTGTAAATTTGTGGAGGATTTGATAATACTACCTTTAATGCTGTAAGGTAGAATAGAGTGGATAGAGATCTAATGTTAGTGTTTCTCTGCGGCATGTGTATTATACTCGTATACTTTTGCAGCAGGCAATTTATATGTATTCTATGCAGCAAACACATAATCACATCACTGCTGAATGCACAGTACATGCACATTGAGCTCTGCTATGCATGCACACAGCTCTGCTGCATATATACACACAGCTCAGTTACACACAGCTGTCTTATATACACACATCTCTGCTATATACGTACACACACCTCTGCAGCATGCACACAGCTCAGCTACATACAAACACACAATTCTCCTACATTCACATACATAGCTTTCCTATATACACACATGTCTCATATATACACATACAGCTCCACTATGTACACTCACACACACACACATATATATATATATATATATGTATATACACAAACGCACATAAAAACAGACATACACACAACCACTGTATACCATGCTGGGTTCTTTTGATGTGCCTTTAGCATTGATAAGTTGTCACACTCTTGCCTATTATGTTAATATTCTTCTAGTAAACTTTATAAGCCTGACTGTCTTTCTAGAAGACATATTGAGATTAATTTAAGTACTTGAGGCCCGATTGATTGCGCCCAGTTCAGGAGCTATACGGATGCTATAGGTGAAGGCCATGTCATTATGTTCCACTACGTACTAAAAAATGAAGTAGTGTAGGTCAAGCATAGAGAAAATGGAAGTTTTGCAAATAAATATTACAACTATTGTTTAATAGTCAAACATCACATGTAGAGTTTGCATGATATACCTTCCTAGTACTTTATCTAAATTAGAAGCAAATTGTTTGAAGATTACTTCTACCTAAATGGCAGAAAATGCACCTATCTTGGTGATGGATAGGACAGCTTGAGGGGATATGGAGGAGGCTGTTTTTTGATAGGTGTCATTTAAACATTTTGCTAATAATTTATGGAAAGTATCATATTTTTCTAACTATTGGACTCACCTTAATTTAAAACACACCCCAGATTAAATTTCCTGGAGGTGTAAATTTGTGGAGGATTTGATAATACTACCTTTAATGGGATGGGCCAGATACAGGATGGGACAGGCCAGATACGGGACGGACCAAATACAATACGGGCCAGAGACAGGACCGGACGGGACACGCCAGAGACAGGACGAGACGGGCCAGAGACAGGACGGGACGGGCCATAGACAGGATGAGACTGGCCGTAGATAGGACGGACCGAGGCGTGCCAGAGACAGGACGGGACTGGCTAGAGACGGGGCGACCAGATACAGGATGGGACGGGCCAGATACAGGACGGGCCAGAGACAGGACCGGACGGGAGACGCCGGAGACAGGACGAGACGGGCCAGAAACAGAACGGGACGGGTCAAAGACAGGATGAGACTGGCCGGAGATAGGACAGACCGAGGCGTGCCAGAGACAGGATGGGACGGGCTAGAGCCGGGGCGACCAGATACAGGACAGTCCAGATACAGGACAGTCCAGGGACGGGACGGGCCAGAGCAGGACGGAACTGGCCAGAGGCAGCACAGGACTGGTCGGGCCAGAGACAGGACGGGACGGGCAAGAGAGAGGACGGGACTGGCCAAATAGAGTACGGGACGGGCCAGAGACAGGACGGGATGGGCCAAAGACAGGACGGGACGGACCAGAGATGGGACGGGCAAGAGACAGGATTGGACAGGCCAGAGATAGCACCGGACGGGCCAGAGACAGGACGGGACAGGCCAGAGACAGGATGGGACGGGCCAGAGACAGGACGAGATGGGAAGGTACTGGCCAGATACAGGAAGGGACAGGCCAGATACGGGACAGGACAGGCCAGATGCGGGACGGGCTAGATACGAGATGGAACGGGCCAGATACAGGACGGGACGAGCCAGAGATAGGACAGAACGGGCCAGAAACAGGACTGGACAAGCTATACATTATGGGACGGGAAATAGACAGGATGGGACGGGCCAGAGACAGTACGGGACGTGCCAGATACAGGACAGGACGAGCCAGTGACAGGACGGGACGGGCCAGAAACAGGACGGGACAAGCTATACATTATGGAACGGGCCAGAGACCGGACGGGACAGTCCAGATACAGGAAAAGACGGGCAAGAGACAGGACGGAATGGCCCAGATACAGTGCGGGCCAAATATGGGACGGGCCAGATACAGGATGACATGGGCCAGATACGGGATGGGCCAGATATGGGACAGGACAGGCTAGATATGGGATGAGCCATGGACAGGATGGGATGGGCCAGATACGAGATGGCCAGATACGGAACGGGCCAGATACTGAATGGGCCTGGCCACATACGGGACGGATCAGATAGGGACTTGTTGGGTCAGATACGGGACAGGACGTGCCAGAGACGGGAAGGGACGAGGCGGGCCAGATACGGGATGAGATGGGCCAGATAAGGGACAGCCAGATACAGGACGGGATGGTCAGATATGGGACTAATCGGGTCAGATACGGGAAAGGACGGACCAGATACGTGACGGGGCGGGTTAGACATTACAGGACGGGACGGGCCAGAGACGGGACGAGCCAGAGATGGGACGGGTCAGATACAGGACTGGGGACAGATTAGGAATGCGTGCACTGTTCCTTTAAGAATCAGGAAGTGCTGCTGCTGCCACCCTCAACAAACAGCCAAGACACATGCACACAGCCAGCATAGGAACATAGTGCGTAGCCTGCATTGGTGGGTAAGTCGGCTGTCTTGCATGGTGTGAGATGGGAAGCCATGCCAGCACGCCGCCAGGGATGTTACAATTAAGTAGTGTAGGTCAGGTGTAGAGAAAATGGAAGTTTTGCTAATAAATATTACAACTATTATTTAATAGGCAAACATCACATGTAGAGTTTGCATGATGTACTTTCCTGGTACTTTATCTAAATTAGAAGCAAATTGTTTGAAGATTACTTCTACCTAAATGGTAGAAAATGCACCTATCTTGGTGATGGATAGGACAGCTTGAGGGGATATGGAGGAGGCTGTTTTTTGATAGGTGTCACTTAAACATTTTGCTAATAATTTATGGAAAGTATCATATTTTTCTAACTATTGAACTCACCTTAATTTAAAACACACCCCAGGTTAAATTTCCTGGAGGAGTAAATTTGTGGAGGATTTGATAATACTACCTTTAATAGGATGGACCAGATACAGGACTGGACAGGCCAGATATGTGACGGGATTGGCCAGATACAGAACAGGTGAGAGACAGAACCGGACGGGACGTGCCTGAGAAAGGACGGGAGGGGCCAGAGACGGGGCAACCAGGTACAGGACGGGACGGTTGAGATACAGGATGGGCCAGGGACGGGACGGACCAGAGCAGGACGGGACTGGCCAGAGGCAGGACAGGACCGGTCAGGCCAGAGATAGGACGAGACGGGCCAGATACAGGAAGGGACGGGCCAGAGACGGGACGGGCTCGATTCAACACGGGATGGGCCAGAGATAGGACGTGATGGGTTGGGCCAGATACAGGAAGGGATGGGCCAGATACGGGACGGGACAGATTCACGATGGGACGGGCCAGATACAGGATGGGACCGACCAGATGTAGGACGGGATGGGCCAGAGACAGGACAGAATGTGCTAGAGACATTACGGGACAGGCCATAGACAGGACGGGTCGGGCCAGAGACAGGATGGGACGGGACAGATATATGACGGGATGGGCCAGAAACGTGACGAGCCAGATATGGGACGGTATGGGCCAGATATGGGACAGCCCAGATACATGAAGGGACGGGCCAGGTACGGGATGGGATGGGCCAGATACTGGACGGGTCAGATGCGGGATGGGCCAGATACGGGACAGGACAGATACAGGACGGGCCAGATACGGGATAGGCCGTGCCAGGGACAGGATGTGCCAGATACGGGACAGGCCAGATATGGAACGTGCCAGATACTAGACGGGATGGGCCAGATACCGGGTGGTCCAGATACGGGACGAGACGGGCCAGAGACAGAAAGGGATGGACCAGAGACAGGACGGGACGGGCCAAAGACTGGACGGGACGGGCCAGAGACGGGACGGGCAAGAGACAGGATTGGACAGGCCAGGGATAGCACCGGACGGACCAGAGACAGGACGGGACAGGCCAGAGACAGGACGAGATGGGAAGGGACTGGCCAGATACAGGAAGGGACAAGCCAGATACGGGACAGGACAGGCCGGATGCGGGACGGGCCATATACGAGACGGGACGGGCCAGATATAGGACGGGACGAGGCAGAGATAGGATGGGACGGGCCAGAAAAAGGACGGGAAGAGCTATGCATTTTGGGACGGGAAATAGAAAGGACAGGACGGGCCATAGACGGTACGCGATGGGCCAGATACAGGATAGGACGAGCCAGAGACAGTACAGGACGGGCCAGAAACAGGACGGGACAAGCAATACATTATGGGACGGGCCATAGACAGGACGGGACGGGCCAGAGACAAGTCGGAACGGGACAGATACAGGAAAAGATGGGCCAAAGCCAGGACGGGATGGCCCAGATACAGTACGGGACAGGCCAGATACAGGACGGTACGGGCCAAATAGTGCGCAGCCTGCATTGGTGGGTATGTCGGCGGTATTGCATGGTGTGAGATGGGAAGCCATGCCAGTACGCCGCCATGGATGTTACAATTAAGTAGTGTAGGTCAGGCGTAGAGAAAATGGAAGTTTTTCAAATAAATATTACAACTATTGTTTAATAGGCAAACATCACATGTAGAGTTTGCATGATATACCTTCCTAGTACTTTATCTAAACTAGAAGCAAATTGTTTGAAGATTACTTCTACCTAAATGGCAGAAAATGCACCTATCTTGGTGATGGATAGGACAGCTTGAGGGAATATGGAGAAGGCTGTTTTTTTGATAGGTGTCATTTAAACATTTTGCTAATAATTTATGGAAAGTATCATATTTTTCTAACTATTGAACTCACCTTAATTTAAAACACACCCCAGGTTAAATTTCCTGGAGGTTTAAATTTGTGGAGGATTTGATAATACTACCTTTAATGGGATGGGCCAGATACAGGACGGGACAGGCCAGATACGTGACGGGATGGACCAGATGCAGGACAGGCCAGAGACAGGACCGGACGGGATGTGTCTGAGAAAGGACGGGACGGGCCAGAGACGGGGCGACCAGATACAGGACGGGACGGTCCAGATAGAGGAAGGGCCAGGGATGGGACGGACCAGAGCAGGACGGGACTGGCCAGAGGCAGGACAGGACCGGTCAGGCCAGAGACAGGATGGGACGGGCCAGATACAGGAAGGGACGGGCCAGATACGGTACGGGCCATATTTAAGCCGGGATGGGCCAGAGACAGGACGGGATGGGACGGGCCACATACAAGAAGGGACGGGCCAGACACGGGACGGGCCAGATTCAAGACGGGACGGGCCAGATACAGGACGGGACCGACCAGATACAGGACGGGACGGTCCAGATACAGGACGGGCCAGGGACGGGACGGACCAGAGCAGGACGGGACTGGCCGGAGGCAGGACAGGACCGGTCAGGCCAGAGACAGGACGGGACGGGCCAGTTACAGGAAGGGAAGGGCCAGATACGGTACGGGCCAGGTTCAAGACGGGATGGGCCAGAGACAGGACGGGATGGGACGGGCCAGATACAGGAAGGGACGGGCCAGATACGGGACGGGCCAGATTCAGGACGGGACGGGCCAGATACAGGACGGGACCGACCAGATACAGGACGGGATGGACCAGAGATAAGACGGAATGTGCTAGAGACATTACGGGATAGGCCATAGACAGGACGGGTCGGGCCAGAGACAGGATGGGACGGGCCAGATACATGACGGGATGGGCCAGGAACGTGACGAGCCAGATATGGGACGGTATGGGCCAGATATGGGACAGCCCAGATACATGACGGGACGGGCCAGATACAGGACGGTACGGACCAGATACGGGACTTGACGGGCCAGATACGAAACGGGTCAGATGCGGGATGGGCCAGATACGGGACCGGCTAGATACAGGACGGGCCAGATACGGGACAGGCAGGGACAGGGACAAGACGTACCAGATACGGGACAGGCCAGATACTGGACGGGATGGGCCAGATACAGGGCGGGCCAGATACGGGACGAGACGGGCCAGAGCTGCGCCAGAGACAGGAAGGGAAGGGCCAGAGATAGGGCAGGACGGGCCAAGGACTGGACAGGAAGGGCCAGAGATGGGACGGGACGAGGCAGAGATAGGATGGGATGGGCCAGAAACAGGACGGTACGAGCTATCCGTTATGGGACAGGAAATAGACAGGACGGGACGGGCCAGAGACGGTACGCGACGGGGTCAGATACAGAACAGGACAAGCCAGAGACAGTACGGTACGGGCCAGAGACAGTACGGGACGGGCCAGATACATGACGGGACGGGCCAGAGCAGGATGGGACTGGCCAGAGGCAGGACAGGACCGATCGGGCCAGAGACAGGACGGAACGGGCAAGAGAGAGGACGGGACGGGCCAGATACAGGACGGGACAGGCCAGACACGGGATGGGCCAGATACAGGACGGGCCAGAGACAGGACCGGATGGGCTAGAGACAGACGGGACCGGACGGGCCAAAGACAAGATGAGACTGGCCGAAGATAGGACGGACCGAGGCGTGCCAGAGACAGGACGGGACGGGCTAGAGACGGGGCGACCAGATACAGGACGGGGCTGTCCAGATACAGGACGGTCCAGGGACGGGACGGGCCAGAGCAGGATGGGACTGGCCAGAGGCAGGACAGGACCGATCGGGCCAGAGACAGGACAGGACGGGCAAGAGACAGGATTGGACAGGCTAGAGATAGCACCGGTCGGGCCAGAGACAGGACGGACGAGGCCAGAGACAGGATGGGACGGGCCAGAGACAGGATGAGATGGGAAGGTACTGGCCAGATACAGGAAGGGACAGGCCAGATAAGGGACAAGACAGGCCAGATGCGGGACGGGCCAGATACGAGATGGGACGGGCCAGATACAAGATGGGACGAGCCGGAGATAGGACGGGACGGGCCAGAAACAGGACTGGACGAGCTAAACATTATGGGACGGGAAATAGACAAGATGGGAACGGCCAGAGACGGTACGGGATGTGCCAGATACAGGACAGGATGAGCCAGAGACAGGATGGGACGGGCCAGAAACAGGACGGGACAAGCTATACATTATGGGACGAAACAGAGACCGGACGGGATGGTCCAGATACAGGAAAAGACGGGCCAGAGACAGGACAGGATGGCCCAGATACACTACGGGACAGGCCAGATACAGGACGGTACGGGCCAAATATGGGACGGGCCAGATACAGGACGACATGGGCCAGATATGGGACAGGAGAGGCTAGATATGGGATGAGCCATGGACAGGATGGGATGGGCCAGATACTAGATGGCCAGATACGAGACGGACCAGATACTGAATGGGCCTGGCCACATACGGGACTGGCCAGATAGGGATTGGTTGGGTCAAATACGGGACAGGACGTGCCAGAGATGGGAAGGGACAAGGCGGGCCAGATACTGGATGTGATGAGCCAGATAAGGGAAAGCCAGATACGGGACGGGATGGTCAGATACGGGACTAAACGGGTCAGATATGCGACTGGACGGACCAGATATGGGACGGGGCGGGTTAGACATTACAGAACGTGTCATAGACAGGATGGGAGGGGCCAGGGACAGGCTGGGACGGACCAGAGACAGGACCGGACAGGCCAGACACGGGACGGGTCAGATACAGGACTGAGGATACAAAAGGAATGCGTGCACTGTTCTTTTAAGAATCAGGAAGTGCTGCCGCTGCCGCCCTCAACAAGCAGCCAAGACAAATGCACACAGCCCGCATAGGAACATAGTGCGCAGCCTGCATTGGTGGGTAAGTCGGCGGTCTTGCATGGTGTGAGATGGGAAGCCATGCCAGCACGCCGCCATGGATGTTACAATTAAGTAGTGTAGGTCAGGTGTAGAGAAAATGGAAGTTTTGCAAATAAATATTACAACTATTGTTTAATAGGCAAATGTCACATGTAGAGTTTGCATGATATACCTTCCTAGTACTTTATCTAAATTAGAAGCAAATTGTTTGAAGATTACTTCTACCTAAATGGCAGAAAATGCACCTATCTTGGTGATGGATAGGACAGCTTGAGGGGATATGGAGGAGGCTGTTTTTTTGATAGGTGTCATTTAAACATTTTGCTAATAATTTATGGAAAGTATCATATTTTTCTAACTATTGAACTCACCTTAATTTAAAACACACCCCAGGTTAAAGTTCCTTCATGTGTAAATTTGTGGAGGATTTGATAATACTACCTTTAATGGGATGGGCCAGATACAGGACGGGACAGGCCAGATACGGAATGGGCCAGATACAGGATGGGCCAGAGACAGGACGAGACGGGCCAGAGACAGGACGGGACAGGCCAAAGACAGGATGAGACTGGCCGGAGATAGAACGGACCGAGGCGTACCAGAGACAGGACGGGACGGACTAGAGACGGGGCGACAGATACAGGACGGGACGGTCCAGATACAGGACAGTCCCGGGACGGGACGTGCCAGAGCAGGACGGGACTGGTCAGAGGCAGGACAGGACCGATCGGGCCAGAGACAGGATGGGATGGGTTAGAGAGAGGACGGGACGGGCCAAAGAGAGGACTGGATGGACAAAAGATGGGATGGGCAAGAGACAGGATTGGACAGGCCAGAGATAGCACCGGACGGGCCAGAGACATTACGGGACAGGCCAGAGACAGGACGAGACGGGCCAGAGACAGGACGAGATGGGAAGGGACAGGCCAGATACGGGACAGGACAGGCCAGATACGGGACAGGCGAGATACGAGATGGGACGGACCAGATACAGGACGGGACGAGCCTGAGATAGGACGGGGCGTGCCAGAAACAGGACTTGACGAGCTATACATTGTGGGATGGGAAATAGACAGGATGGGACGGGCCAGAGATGGTACAGGATGTGCCAGATACAGGACAGGACGGGACGGGCCAGAAACAGGACGGGACAAGCTATACATTATGGGACCGTCCAGAGACCTGACAGGACGGTCCAGATACAGGATAAGACGGGCCAGAGACAGGACAGGATGACCCAGATACAGTACAGGACAGGCCACATACAGGACGGTCCGGGCCAAAAATGAGACGGGTCAGATACAGGACGACATGGGCCAGATACGGGACGGGCCAGATATGGGACAGGACAGGCTAGATATGGGATGAGCCATGGACAGGATGGGATGGGCCACATACAAGATGGCCAGATACAGGACGGGCCAGATACTGAATGGGCCTGGCCACATACGGGACGGGCCAGATAGGGACTGGTTGGGTCAGATACGGGACAGGAAGTGCCAGAGACGGGAAAGGATGAGGCGGGCCAGATACGTGATGAGATGGGCCAGATAAGGGATAGCCAGATTCGGGACGGGATGGTCAGATACGGGACCAAACGGGTCAGATATGGGACTTGACGGACCAGATATGGGACGGGGCGGGTTAGACATTACAGGACGGGCCATAGACAGGATGGGAGGGGCCAGGGACAGGCTGGGACGGGCCAGAGACAGGACGGGACGGGCCAGAGACGGAATGGGTGTGATACAGGACTGGGGACACATTAGGAATGCGTGCACTGTTCCTTTAAGAATCAGGAAGTGCTGCCGCTGCCGCCCTCAACAAGCAGCCAAGACACATGTACACAGCCAGCATAGGAACATAGTGCGCAGCCTGCATTGGTGGGTAAGTCGACGGTCTTGCATGGTGTGAGATGGGAAGCCATGCCAGCTTGCCGCCAGGGATGTTACAATTAAGTAGTGTAGGTCAGGTGTAGAGAAAATGGAAGTTTTGCAAATAAATATTACAACTATTATTTAATAGGCAAACATCACATGTAGAGTTTGCATGATATACCTTCCTAGTACTTTATCTAAATTAGAAGCAAATTGAAGATTACTTCTGCCTAAATGGCAGAAAATGCACCTATCTTGGTGATGGATAGGACAGCTTGAGGGGATATGGAGGAGGCTGTTTTTTGATAGATGTCATTTAAACATTTTGCTAATAATTTATGGAAAGTATCATATTATTCTAACTATTGAACTCACCTTAATTTAAAACACACCCCAGGTTAAATTTCCTGGAGGTGTAAATTTGTGGAGGATTTGATAATACTACCTTTAGTGGGATGGGCCAGATACAGAACAAGACAGGCCAGATACGTGACGGAACGGGCCAGATACAGGACAGGCTAAAGATAGGACCGGAAGGGCCGTGCCTGAAAAAGGACGGGACGGGCCAGAGACGGGGCGACCAGATACAGGACGGGACGGTCCAGATACAGGACGGGCCAGGGAAGGGACTGAACAGAGCAGGACGGGACTGGCCAGAGGCAGGACAGGAACGGTTAGGCCAGAGAAAGGACGGGACGGGCCAGATACAGGAAGGGACGGGCCAGATACGGCACGGGTCAGATTCAAGACGGGATGGGCCAGAGACAGGACAGGATAGGACGGGCCAGATACAGGAAGGGACGAACCAGATACGGGACGTGACGGGCCAGATACGGGACGGGTCAGATGCGGGACGGGCCAGATACGGGACAGGCCAGATACAGGACGGGCCAGATATGGGACAGGCCGGGCCAGGGACAGGACGTGCCAGATACGGGACAGGCCAGATATGGAACGGGCCAGATACTGGACGGGATGGGCCAGATACGGGATGAGACGGGCCAGACCTGGGCCAGAGACAGGAAGGGATGGGCCAGAGACAGGACAGGACGGGCCAGAGATGGGACGTGCAAGAGACAGGATTGAACAGGCCAGAGATAGCACCGAACGGGCCAGAGACAGGACGCGACAGGACGAGATGGGAAGGGACTGGCCAGATACAGGAAGGGACAGGCCAGATACGGGACAGGACAGGCCAGATGCGGGACGGGCCAGATACGAGACGGGACGCGCCAGATATAGGACGGGACAAGGCAGAGATAGGATGGGACGGGCCAGAAACAGGACGGGACGAGCTATACATTATGGGACGGGAAGTAGACAGGATGGGATGGGCCAGAGACGGTACGCGACGGGCCAGGTACAGGACAGGACGAGCCAGAGATAGTACGGGACTGGCCAGAAACAGGACGGGACAAGCTATACATTATGGGGCGGGTCATAGACAGGACGGGCCAGATTCAGGACGGGACGGGCCAGATACAGGACGGGACCGACCAGATACAGGACGGGATGGGCCATAGACAGGACGGAATGTGCTAGAGACATTACGGGACAGGCCATAGACAGGACGGGTCGGGCCATAGACAGGATGGGAGGGGCCAGGGACAGGCTGGGACGGGCCAGAGACAGGACGGGACGGGCCAGAGACGGAATGGGTCTGATACAGGACTGGGGACACATTAGGAATGCGTGCACTGTTCCTTTAAGAATCAGGAAGTGCTGCCGCTGCCGCCCTCAACAAGCAGCCAAGACACATGTACACAGCCAGCATAGGAACATAGTGCGCAGCCTGCATTGGTGGGTAAGTCGACGGTCTTGCATGGTGTGAGATGGGAAGCCATGCCAGCTTGCCGCCAGGGATGTTACAATTAAGTAGTGTAGGTCAGGTGTAGAGAAAATGGAAGTTTTGCAAATATATATTACAACTATTATTTAATAGGCAAACATCACATGTAGAGTTTGCATGATATACCTTCCTAGTACTTTATCTAAATTAGAAGCAAATTGAAGATTACTTCTGCCTAAATGGCAGAAAATGCACCTATCTTGGTGATGGATAGGACAGCTTGAGGGGATATGGAGGAGGCTGTTTTTTGATAGATGTCATTTAAACATTTTGCTATTAATTTATGGAAAGTATCATATTATTCTAACTATTGAACTCACCTTAATTTAAAACACACCCCAGGTTAAATTTCCTGGAGGTGTAAATTTGTGGAGGATTTGATAATACTACCTTTAGTGGGATGGGCCAGATACAGGACAAGACAGGCCAGATACATGACGGAACGGGCCAGATACAGGACAGGCCAAAGATAGGACCGGACGGGCCGTGCCTGAAAAAGGACGGGACGGGCCAGAGACGGGGCGACCAGATACAGGACGGGACGGTCCAGATACAGGACGGGCCAGGGAAGGGACTGAACAGAGCAGGACGGGACTGGCCAGAGGCAGGACAGGAACGGTCAGGCCAGAGAAAGGACGGGACGGGCCAGATACAGGAAGGGACGGGCCAGATACGGCACGGGTCAGATTCAAGACGGGATGGGCCAGAGACAGGACAGGATAGGACGGGCCAGATACAGGAAGGGACGAACCAGATACGGGACGTGACGGGCCAGATACAGGACGGGTCAGATGCGGGACGGGCCAGATACGGGACAGGCCAGATACAGGACGGGCCAGATACGGGACAGGCCGGGCCAGGGACAGGACGTGCCAGATACGGGACAGGCCAGATATGGAACGGGCCAGATACTGGATGGGATGGGCCAGATACGGGATGAGACGGGCCAGACCTGGGCCAGAGACAGGAAGGGATGGGCCAGAGACAGGACAGGACGGGCCAGAGATGGGACGTGCAAGAGACAGGATTGAACAGGCCAGAGATAGCACCGAACGGGCCAGAGACAGGACGGGACAGGCCAGCGACAGGACGAGATGGGAAGGGACTGGCCAGATACAGGAAGGGACAGGCCAGATACGGGACAGGACAGGCCAGATGCGGGACGGGCCAGATACGAGA
Organism: Phyllobates terribilis; assembly: GCF_046119375.1. Classification (NCBI taxonomy): domain Eukaryota; kingdom Metazoa; phylum Chordata; class Amphibia; order Anura; family Dendrobatidae; genus Phyllobates; species Phyllobates terribilis. The sequence goes on from NW_027363370.1 coordinate 831,318, forward strand.
CGGGACGCGCCAGATATAGGACGGGACAAGGCAGAGATAGGATGGGACGGGCCAGAAACAGGACGGGACGAGCTAAACATTATGGGACGGGAAGTAGACAGGACGGGATGGGCCAGAGACGGTACGCGACGGGCCAGATACAGGACAGGACGAGCCAGAGATAGTACGGGACTGGCCAGAAACAGGACAGGACAAGCTATACATTATGGGACGGGCCATAGACAGGACGGGCCAGATTCAGGACGGGACGGGCCAGATACACGACGGGACCGACCAGATACAGGACGGGATGGGCCATAGACAGGACGGAATGTGCTAGAGACATTACGGGACAGGCCATAGACAGGACGGGTCGGGCCATAGACAGGATGGGACGGGCCAGATACATGACGGGATGGGCCAGAAACGTGACGAGCCAGATATGGGATGGTATGGGCCAGCTATTGGACAGCCCAGATAAATGACGGGACGGGCCAGATACAGGACGGGACAGGCCAGATACGGGATGGGCCAGATACAGGACAGGCCAGAGACAGGACCGGACGGGCCAGAGACAGATGGGACCGGACGGGCCAAAGACAAGATGAGACTGGCCGAAGATAGGACTGACCGAGGCGTGCCAGAGACAGGACGGGACTGGCTAGAGACGGGGCGACCAGATACAGGACGGGGCGGTCCAGATACAGGACGGTCCAGGGACGGGACTGGCCAGAGCAGGATGGGACTGGCCAGAGGCAGGACAGGACCGATCGGGCCAGAGACAGGACAGGACGGGCAAGAGACAGGATTGGACAGACCAGAGATAGCACCGGTCGGGCCAGAGACAGGACGGACGAGGCCAGAGACAGGATGGGACCGACCAGATACAGGTCGGGACGGGCCAGATACAGGAATGGACGGGCCAGATACGGGACGGGCCAGATTCAAGACAGGATGGGCCAGAGACAGGACAGGATGGGACTGGCCACATACAGGAAGGGACGGGCCAGATACGGTAAGGGCCAGATTCAGGATGGGACGGGCCAGATTCAGGACGGGACCGACCAGATACAGGACGGGATCAGCCAGAGACAGGACGGAATGTGCTAGAGACATGGGATAGGCCATACACAGGACGGGTCAGGCCAGAGACAGGATGGGACGGGCCAGATATATGACGGGATGGGCCAGAAACGTGACGAGCCAGATATGGGACGGTATGGGCCAGATATGGGACAGCCCACATAAATGACGGAACGGGCCAGATACAGGACGGTACGGACTAGATACGGGACGGGACGGGCCAAATACGGGACGGGTCAGATGCGGGACGGGCCAGATACGGGACAGGCCAGATACAGGACGGGCCAGATACGGGACAGGCCGGGCCAGGGACAGGACGTGCCAGATACGGGACAGGCCAGATATGGAACGGGCCAGATACTGGACGGGATGGGCCAGATACAGGGCGGGCCAGATACAGGACGAGACGGACCAGAACTGCGCCAGAGACAGGAAGGGATGGGCCAGAGACAGGACAGGACGGGCCAAATACTAGACGGGACGGGCCAGAAACGGGACGGACAAGAGACAGGATTATACAGGCCAGAGATAGCACCGGACGGGCCAGAGACAGGACGGGACAGGCCAGAGACAGGACGAGATGGGAAAGGACTGGCCAGATACAGGAAGGGACAGGCCATATACGGGACAGGACAGGCCAAATGCGGGATGGGCCAGATACGAGACGGGACGGGCCAGAAACAGGACGGGACGAGCTATACATTATGGGACGGGAAATAGACAGGACGGGACGGGCCATAGACGGTACTCGACGGGCCAGATACAGGACAAGACGAGCCAGAGACAGTACGGGACGGGCCAGAAACAGGACGGGACAAGCTATACATTATGGGACGGGCCATAGACAGGACGGGACGGGCCAGAGACAAGACAGAACGGGCCAAATAGTGCGCAGCCTGCATTGGTGGGTAAGTCGGCGGTGTTGCATGATGTGAGATGGGAAGCCATGCCAGCACGCTGCCTTGGATGTTAAAATTAAATAGTGTTGGTCAGGCGTAGAGAAAATGGAAGTTTTTCAAATAAATATTACAACTATTGTTTAATAGGCAAACATCACATGTAGAGTTTGCATGATTTACCTTCCTAGTACTTAGAAGCAAATTGTTTGAAGATTAGTTCTACCTAAATGGCAGAAAATGCACCTATCTTGGTGATGGATAGGACAGCTTGAGGGGATATGGAGGAGGCTGTTTTTTGATAGGTGTCATTTACACATTTTGCTAATAATTTATGGAAAGTATCATATTTTTCTAACTATTGAACTCACCTTAATTTAAGACACACCCCAGGTTAAATTTCCTGGACGTGTAAATTTGTGGAGGATTTGATAATACTACCTTTAATGGGATGGGCCAGATCCAGGACGGGACAGGCCAGATACGTGACGGGATGGGCCAGATGCAGGACAGGCCAGAGACAGGACGGACGGGACGTGCCTGAGAAAGGACGGGACTGGCCAGAGACGGGGCAACCAGATACAGGACGGGACGGTCTAGATACAGGACGGGCCAGGGACGGGATGGACCAGAGCAGGACGCGACTGGCCAGAGGCAGGACAGGACCAGTCAGGCCAGAGACAGGATGGGACGGGCCAGATACTAGAAGAGACGGGCCAGATACGGGACCGGCCAAATTCAAGACGGGATGGGCCAGAGATAGGACGTGATGGGACGGGCCAGATACAGAAAGGGATGGGTCAGAGACAGGACAGAATGTGCTAGAGACATTAAGGGACAGGACATAGACAGGACGGGTCGGGCCAGAGACAGGATGGGTCGGGCTAGAGACAGGATGGGACGGGCCAGATACATGACGGGATGGGCCAGAAACGTGACGAGCCAGATATGGGACGGTATGGGCCAGATATGGGACAGCCCAGATACATGACGGGACGGGCCAGATTTAGGATGGTACGGACCAGATACGGGACGGGACGGGCCAGATACGGGACGGGTCAGATGCGGGATGGGCCAGATACGGGTCAGGCCAGATACAGGACGGGCTAGATACGGGACAGGCCGGGCAGGGACAGGACGTGCCAGACACGGGACTGTCCAGATATGAAACGGGCCAGATACTGGACGGGATGGGCCAGATGCAGGGCGGACCAAATACGGGACGAGACGGGCCAGAACTGGGCCAAACACAGGAAGGGATGGGCCAGAGACGGGGCGGGCCAAAGACTGGACGGGACGGGCCAGAGAAGGGACGGGCAAGAGACTGGATTGGACAGGCCAGAAATAGCAACGGACCGGCCAGAGACAGGACGGGACAGGCCAGAGACAGGACGACATGGGAAGGGACTGGCCAGATACAGGAAGGGACAGGCCAGATACGCGACAGGACAGGCCAGATGCGGAACGGGCCACATACGAGACGGGACGGGCCAGATATATGACGGGACGACGCAGAGATAGGATGGGACGGGCCAGAAATAGGACGGGGCAAGCTATACATTATGGGACGGGAAATAGACAGGACGGGACGGACCAGAGAGGGTACGTGACGGGCCAGATACAGGACAGGACGAGCCAGAGAAAGTACGGGACGGGCCAGAAACAGTTCGGGACAAGCTATACATTATGGGACGGGCCATAGACAGGACTGGACGGGCCAGAGACAAGACGGAACGGGACAGATACAGGAAAAGACGGGCCAAAGAAAGGACGGGATGGCCCAGATACAGTACGGGACAGGCCACATACAGGACGGTACGGGCCAAATAGTGTGCAGCCTGCATTGGTGGGTATGTCGGCGGTCTTGCATGGTGTGAGATGGGAAGCCATGCCAGCACGCCGCCATAGATGTTACAATTAAGTAGTGTAGGTCAGGCGTAGAGAAAATGGAAGTTTTTCAAATAAATATTACAACTATTGTTTAATAGGCAAACATCACATGTAGAGTTTGCGTGATATACCTTCCTAGTACTTTATCTAAATTAGAAGCAAATTGAAGATTACTTCTACCTAAATGACAGAAAATGCACCTATCTTGGTGATGGATAGGACAGCTTGAGGGGATATGGAGGAGGTTGTTTTTTTGATAGGTGTCATTTAAACATTTTGCTAATAATTTATGGAAAGTATCATATTTTTCTAACTATTGAACTCACCTTAATTTAAAACACACCCCAGGTTAAAGTTCCTTTATGTGTAAATTTGTGGAGGATTTGATAATACTACCTTTAATGGGATGGGCCAGATACAGGACGGGACAGGCCAGATACGGAATGGGCCAGATACAGGACGGGCCAGAGACAGGACCGGACGGATCACGCCAGAGACATGACGAGACGGGCCAGAGACAGGACGGGACAGGCCAAAGACAGGATGAGACTGGCCGGAGATAGGACGGACCGAGGCGTACCAGAGACAGGACGGGACGGGCTAGAGACGGGGCGACAGATACTGCACGGGACGGTCCAGATACAGGACAGTCCAGGGACAGGACGGGCCAGAGCAAGACGGGACTGGTCAGAGGCAGGACAGGACCGATCAGGCCAGAGACAGGACGGGACGGGCAAGAGAGAGGACGGGACGGGCCAAAGAGAGGACGGGATGGACAAGAGATGGGATGGGCAAGAGACAGGATTGGACAGGCCAGAGATAGCACCGAATGGGCCAGAGACATGACGGGACAGGCCAGAGACAGGACGGGACGGGCCAGAGACAGGACTAGATGGGAAGGGACAGGCCAGATATGGGACAGGACAGGCCAGATGCGGGACGGGCCAGATACGAGATGGGACGGGCCAGATACAGGACGGGACGAGCCAGAGATAGGACGGGACGAGCCAGAAACAGGACTTCACGAGCTATACATTATGGGACGGGAAATAGACAGGATGGGACGACGTGCCAGAGACGGTACAGGATGCGCCAGATACAGGACAGGACTAGCCAGTGACAGGACGGGACGGGCCAGAAACAGGACGGGACAAGCTATACATTATGGGACCGTCCAGAGACCGGACGGGACGGTCCAGATACACGATAAGACGGGCCAGAGACAGGACAGGATGGCCCAGATACAGTACGGGACAGGCCACATACCGGACGGTCCGGGCCAAAAATGAGACGGGCCAGATACAGGACGACATGGGCCAGATACGGGACGGGCCAGATAGGGACTGGTTGGGTCACATACAGGACAGGACGTGCCAGAGACGGGAAGGGACGAGGCGGGCCAGATACGGGATGAGATGGGCCAGATAAGGGACAGCCAGATACGGGACGGGATGGTCAGATACGGGACTAAACGGGTCAGATATGGGACTGGACGGACCAGATACGGGACGGGGCGGGTTAGACATTACAGGACAGGACATAGACAGAATGGGAGGGGTCAGGGACAGGCTGAGACTGGCCAGAGACAGGACGGGACGGGCCAGAGACGGGACGGGCTAGAGATGGGACGGGTCAGATACAGGACTGGGGACACATTAGGAATGCGTGCACTGATCCTTTAAGAATCAGGAAGTGCTGCCGCTGCCGCCCTCAGCAAGCAACTAAGACACATGCACACAGCCAGCATAGGAACATAGTGCGCAGCCTGCATTGGTGGGTAAGTCGGCGGTCTTGCATGGTGTGAGATGGGAAGCCATGCCAGCTCACCGCCAGGGATGTTAAAATTAAGTAGTGTAGGTCAGGTGTAGAGAAAATGGAAGTTTTGCAAATAAATATTACAACTATTATTTAATAGGCAAACATCACATGTAGAGTTTGCATGATATACTTTCCTGGTACTTTATCTAAATTAGAAGCAAATTGTTTGAAGATTACTTCTACCTAAATGGCAGAAAATGCACCTATCTTGGTGATGGATAGGACAGCTTGAGGGGATATAGAGGAGGCTGTTTTTGATAGGTGTAATTTAAACATTTTGCTAATAATTTATGGAAAGAATCATATTTTTCTAACTATTGAACTCACCTTAATTTAAAACACACCCCAGATTAAATTTCCTGGAGGTGTAAATTTGTGGAGGATTTGATAATACTACCTTTAATGGGACTTTAATGGGATGGGCCAGATACAGGACGGGACAGGAAAGATACGGGATGGGCCAGACACAGGACCGGCCAGATACAGGACGGGCCAGAGACAGGACCGGACGGGACACGCCAGAGACAGGACGAAACGGGCTAGAGACAGGACGGGACGGACCAAATACAAGATGAGACTGGCCGGAGATAGCACGGACCGAGGCGTGCGAGAGACAGAACCGGACGGGCTAAAGACGGGGCGACCAGATACAGGATGGGACGGTCCAGATACAGGACGGTCCAGGGACGGGACGGGCCAGAGCAGAATGGGACTGGCCAAAGGCAGGACAGGACAGGTCGGGCCAGAGACAGGACGAGACGGGCAAGAGAGATGACGGGACAGGCCAAAGAGAGGATGGGACTGTCCAGAGACAGGACGAGACGGGCCAAATACAGGACGGGACGGACCAGAGATGGGACGGGCAAGAGACAGGATTGGACAGGCCAGAGATAGCACCGGACGGGCCATACCATAGACAGGACGGGGCAGGCCAGAGACAGGACGAGATGGGAAGGGACTGGCCAGATACAGGAAGGGACAGGCCAGATACAGGACAGGACAGGCCAGATGCGGGACGGGCCAGATACGAGATGGGACGGGCCAGATACAGGACGGGACGAGCCAGAGATAGGACGGGACGGGCCAGAAACAGGACTGGACGAGCTATACATTATGGGACGGGATATAGACAGGATGGGACGGGCCAGAGACGGAACGGGACGTGCCAGATACAGGACAGGATGAGCCAGAGACAGGACGGAACGGGCCAGAAACAGGACGGGACAAGCTATACTTTATGGGACGGGCCGGAGACCGGACGGGACGGTCCAGATACAGGAAAAGACAGGCCAGAGACTGGACGGGATGGCCCAGATACAGTACGGGACAGGCCAGATACAGGCTGGTACGGGCAAAATATGGGACGGGCCAGATACAGGACGACATGGGCCAGATACGGGACGGGCCAGATATGGGACAGGACAGGCTAGATATGGGATGAGCCATGGACAGGATGGGATGGGCCAGATACGAGATGGCCAGATAAGGGACGGGCCAGATACTGAATGGGCCTGGCCACATACGGGATGGGCCAGATAGGGACAGGAAGTGCCAGAGACGGGAAAGGATGAGGCGGGCCAGATACGTGATGAGATGGGCCAGATAAGGGATAGCCAGATACGGGACGGATGGTCAAATACGGGACCAAACGGGTCAGATATGGGACTGGACGGACCAGATACGGGACGGGGCGGGTTAGACATTACAGGACGGGCCATAGACAGGATGGAAGGGGCCAGGGACAGGCTGGGATGGGCCAGAGACAGGACGGGACGGGCCAGAGACGGGACGGGTCAGATATAGAACTGTAGAGTTTGCATGATATACCTTCCTAGTACTTTATCTAAATTAGAAGCAAATTGTTTGAAGATTACTTCTGCCTAAATGGCAGAAAATGCACCTATCTTGGTGATGGATAGGACAGCTTGAGGGGATATGGAGGAGGCTGTTTTTTGATAGGTGTCATTTAAACATTTTGCTAATAATTTATAGAAAGTATCATATTTTTCTAACTATTGAGCTCACCTTAATTTAATGCACAGAGGACGGCACGGGCCAAAGACCGGATGGGACGGGCCAGAGACCGGATGGGGCGGGCCAGAGACCGGATGGGGCGGGCCAGAGACCGGATGGGACGGGACATATACAGGACGGGACGGGCCAGAGACGAGGCGGGCCAGATACAGGATGGGCCAGGAACGGGCCACTGCAGTACCGGACGAGTCAGAGGCAGGACAGGACGGGTCCGGCCAGAGACAGGACGGGACGGGCCAGAAACAGTACGAGATGGGCCAGAGACAGGACGAGCCAGAGATAGGACAGGACGGGCCAGATACGGGATGGTATGGGCCAGAAATGGGATGGTACGGACCAGATACATGACGGGACGGGACAGATACAGGACAAGACGGACCAGATACGGAACAGGACGGGCCAGATACGGGACGAGCCAGATACGGGACAGGCCAGATACGGGACGGGGCAGATAGGGGACGGGGCAGATAGGGGACGGTACAGATACGGGACGGTCCAGAGATACAGGACGGGCCAGAGACAGGAATAGGACGGGCCATAGACAGGACGGGATGGGCCAGAGACGGGACGGGTCAGACACAGGACTGGGGACACATTAGGAATGCGTGCACTGTTCCTTTAAGGATCAGGAAGTGCTGCCGCTGTCGCCCTCAACAAGCAGCCAAGACACATGCACACAGCCAGCAGAGGAACACAGTGTGCAGCCTGGATTGGTGGGTAAGTCGGCGGTCTTGCATGGTGTGAGATGGGAAGCCATGCCAGCACGCCGCCATGGATGTTACAATTAAGTAGTGTAGGTCAGGTGTAGAGAAAATGGAAGTTTTGCAAATAAATATTACAACTGTTGTTTAATAGGCAAACATCACATGTAGAGTTTGCATGATATACCTTCCTGGTACTTTATGTAAATTAGAACAAATTGTTTGAAGATTACTTCTACCTAAATGGCAGAAAATGCACCTATCTTGGTGATGGATAGGACAGCTTGAGGGGATATGGAGGAGGCTGTTTTTTTGATAGGTGTCATTTAAACATTTTGCTAATAATTTATAGAAAGTATCATATTTTTCTAACGATTGAGCTCACCTTAATTTAAAGTACAGAGGACGGCACGGACCAAAGACCGGATGGGGCGGGCCAGAGACCGGATGGGGCGGGCCAGAGACCGAATGGGGCAGGCCAGAGACAGGACGGGACATATACAGGACGGGACGGGCCAGAGACGACGCGGGCCAGATACAGGATGGGCCAGGGACGGGCCACTGCAGTACCGGATGGGTCAGAGGCAGGACAGGACGGGTCCAGCCAGAGACAGGACGGGACGGGCCTGAGACAGGACGAGATGGGCCAGAGACAGGACGGGCCAGATACGGGATGGTACGGTCCAGAAATGGGATGGTACGGGCCAGATACAAGACGGGACGGGCCAGATACAGGATGAGACGGACCAGATACGGAACAGGACGGGCCAGATACGGGACGAGCCAGATACGGGACAGGGCAGATATGGGACGGGGCAGATACGGGACGGTACAGATACGGGACGGTCCAGAGATACAGGACCGGCCAGAGACAGGAATAGGACGGGCCATAGACAGGACGGGAGGGGTCAGATACAGGACTGGGGACACATTAGGAATGCGTGCACTGTTCCTTTAAGAATCAGGAAGTGCTGCCGCTGTCGCCCTCAACAAGCAGCCAAGACACATGCACACAGCCAGCAGAGGAACACAGTGTGCAGCCTGGATTGGTGGGTAAGTCGGCGGTCTTGCATGGTGTGAGATGGGAAGCCATGCCAGCACGCCGCCAGGGATGTTACAATTAAATAGTGTAGGACAGGCATAGAGAAAATGGAAGTTTTGCAAATAAATATTACAACTATTGTTTAATAGGCAAACATCACATGTAGAGTTTGCATGATATACCTTCCTAGTACTTTATCTAAATTAGAAGCAAATTGTTTGAAGATTACTTCTACCTAAATGGCAGAAAATGCACCTATCTTGGTGATGGATAGGACAGCTTGAGGGGATATGGAGGAGGCTGTTTTTTGATAGGTGTCATTTAAACATTTTGCTAATAATTTATAGAAAGTATCATACTTTTCTAACTATTGAGCTCACCTTAATTTAAAGCACAGAGGACGGCACGGGCCAAAACCAGATGGAACGGGCCAAAGACCGGATGGGATGGGCCAAAGACCGGATGGGACGGGCCAAAGACCGGATGGGACGGGCCAGAGACAGGACGGGACGGGGCGGGCCAGAGACAGGACGGGACATATACAGGACGGGATGGGCCAGATACAGGATGGGCCAGATACAGGATGGGCCAGGGACGGGCCACTGCAGTACCAGACGGGTCTGAGGCAGGACAGGACGGGTCGGGCCAGAGACAGGATGGGACGGGACAGAGATAGGACAAGACGGGCCAGAGACAGAACGAGATGGGCCAGAGACAGGACGAGCCGGAGATAGGACAGGATGGGCCAGAGAAAGGACGGGACTGGCTAGAAACAGGAAGGGACGGGCCAGATACGGGACGGGCCAGATACAGGACGGGACAGGCGAGAGACAGGATGGGATGGGCCAGATATGGGTCGGGAGAGGCCAGATATGTGACGGGACCCGACAGGATAGACACGGGACGGTACAAGCCAGATACGCGACGGGCCAGATACAAGATGGGACTAGATGGGCCAGATACAGGATGGTACGGAACGGGCCAGATACAGGAGGGGACGGTCCGAGTACAGGATGGGACAGGCCAGATAGAGAACTGCACGGGATGGGCCAGAGACAGGACTGGACGAGCCAGAGATAGGATGGGACAGGCCAGATACGGGACGGGACAGGAAAGATACGGAACAGGACGGGCCAGATACGAGATGGTACGGGCCAGATACAGGACGGTACGGGCCAGATACAGAACTGTATGGGACGGGCTAGAGACAGGAGGGGATGGGCCAGTTACAGGATGGGACGGGCCAGATACGGAACTGCACGGTACGGACCAGAGACAGGACTGGACGGGTCAGAGACAGGATGGGATAGGCCAGATACGGGATGGGGCAGGCCAGATACGGGACAAGACGGGCCAGATACAGGATGGTACGGGCCAGATATGGGACGGTATGGGCCAGATACATGACGGGACGGGCCAGATACAGGACGAGACAGACCAGATACAGAACAGGACGGGCCAGATACGGGACAAGCCAGATACGGGACAGGTCATATATGGGATGGGGCAGATATGGGACGGTACAGATACGGGACGTGCCAGCGACAGGACGGGCCAGATACTGGACGGGATGGGCTAGATACGGGGCGGGCCAGATACGGGACGATACTAGCCAGAGACAGGATGGGACTGGCTAGAGACAGGATGGGATGAGCCAAAGACAGGACGGGTCAGAGACAGGATGGGACGAGCCAAAGACAGGACGGGAGGGGCCAGACACAGGACTGGACAGGCCAGAGACAGAACGGCACGGGCAAGACACAGGACTGGACAGGCCAGAGACAGGACAGGACGGGCCAGATACAGGATGGGACTGGCTAGATACGGGACAGGACCGGCCAGATACTGGACAGGTCAGATACGGGACGGGATGGGCCAGATTCAGGACGGGACGAGATGGGCCAGATACAAGACGGTACGGGACGGGTCAGATACAGGACGGGACGGGATAGATACGGAACGGGCCAAATACAGGACGGAACGGGCCAGAGACAGGATGGGCGGGCTTGACATTACGGGCCGGGCCATAGACAGAATGGGACGGGCCAGATACAGGACGGTACTGCCCAGATATGGGACGGAACGGGCCAGATACGCGATGGGACGGGCCAGATACGGGATGGGCCAGATACGGGACGGTCCAGATATGAGACGGGCCAGATATGGGACAGGACGGGCCAGATACGACATGAGCCAGGGATGGGAAAGGACAGAAACTGAACGGGATGTGCCATTTATGGTGATGGGCCAGATACGTGACACGCTGGGCCATATACGGGACGGGCCAGATACGGGACTGGTTGGGCCATATACGGGATAGGACGGGCTAGATAGTGAAGGGACGAGACGTGCCAGATAAGAGATGGGCCAGATACGGGACTGGACTGGCCAGATATGGGACTGGACTGGCCAGATACGGGACTTGTCGGGTCAGATATGGGACTAAGCAGGCCAGATATGGGACATACGGGCTAGACATTACAGGACGGGCCATAGACAGGAGGGGAGGGGCCAGGGACAGCACGGGACGGGCCAGAGACAGGTCAGGACGGGATGAGCCAAAGACGGGATGGGCCAGATACAGGACTGGGGACACATTAGGAATGCGTACACTGTTCCTTTAAGAAGAAGGAAGTGCTGCCACTGTCGCCCTCAACAAGCAGCCAAGACACATGAACCCAGCCAGTTGAGGAACACAGTGCGCAGCCTGGATTGGTGGGTAATTCGGTGGTCTTACATGGTGTGAGATGGGAAGCCATGCCAGCACGCCTCCAGGGATGTTACAATTAGGTAGTGTAGCACAGGCATAAAGAAAATGAAAGTTTTGCAAATAAATATTACAACTATTGTTTAATATGCAAACATCACATGTATCGTTTGCATGATATACCTTCCTGGTACTTTATCTAAATTAGAAGCAAATTGTTTGAAGATTACTTCTACCTAAATGGCAGAAAATGCACCTATCTTGGTGATGGATAGGACAGCTTGAGGGGATATGAAGGAGGCTCTTTTTTTGATAGGTGTCATTTAAACATTTTGCTAATAATTTATGGAAAGTATAATATTTTTCTAACTATTGAGCTCACCTTAATTTAAACCACACAGGACGGGACGGGCCAGAGACAGGTTGGGACAGGCCAATTATCGGATGGGACTGGCCAGAGACAGGACGGGATGGGGCTGGCCAGAAACAAGACAGGATGGGCCAGATACATGACGGGGCAAGCCAGATACAGGATGGTCCAGATACAGGATGGGCCAGGGACGGGCCAGAGTAGTGCCGGACGGGCCACAGGCAGGACAGGACGTGTCGGGCCAGAGACAGGACCGGACGGGCCAGAGACATGACAAGACGATCTTGAGACAGGACGGGACGGGCCAGAGACAGGACGAGCCGGAGATAGGACAGGACGGGCCAGAGACAGGACGGGACTGGCTAGTTACAGGAAGGGACAGGCCAGATACGGGACGGGCCAGATATAGGACGGGATGGGCCAGAGACAGGATGGGACGGGTCAGAGACAGGATGGAACAGGCCAGATATGGGACGGGACAGGCCATATGCGTGACGGGACAGGCCAGATACGTGACGGGACAGGACAGGACAGATATAGGACTGTACAAACCAGATACAGGACGGGCCAGATACAGGACGGGATGAGATGGGCCAGATACAGGATGGTACGAAACGGGCCAGATACAGGATGCTACGGGCCAGATACAGGAGGGGACAGGCCGGGTACAGGATGGGACGGGCCAGATACAGAACTGCACAGGACGGGACAGGCCAGAGACAGGATGGGACAGGCCTGATATGTGATGGGACAGGCCAGATACGGGACAGGATGGACCAGATACGGGATGGTACAGGCTAGATACGGGCCAGATATGGGACGGTTCGGGGCAGATATGGGACGGGCCAGATACATGACGGGACGGGCCAGATACATGACGGGACGGGCAAGATACAGGACGAGACGGACCAGATACGAAACAGGACGGGCCAGATACGGGACGAGCCAGATACGGGACAGGGCAGATACGGAACGGAGCAGATATGGGACGGTACAGATACGGGACGGGCCAGATACTAGACAGGATGGGCCAGATACGGGACGATACTGGCCAGAGACAGGACGGGACGGGCTAGAGACAGGACGGGATGAGCCAAAGACAGGACGGGCCAGAGACAGGAAGGGCCAGAGACAGGACTGGACAGGCCAGAGACAGGACTGGACGGGCCAGAGACAGGACTGGATAGGCCAGAGACAGGATGGGACAGGCCAGATACAGGACGAGACTGGGAGGGACTGGCCAGATATGGGACAGGACAGGCCAGATACGGGACAGGACGGGCCAGATATGGGAGCCCTCAACAAGCAGCCAAGACACATGCACACAGCCAGCAGAAGAAGGCAGTGTGCAGCCTGGCTTGGTGGGTAAGTCGGCGGTCTTGCATGGTGTAAGATGGGAAGCCATGCCAGCACGCCGCCAGGGATGTTACAATTAAGTAGGACGGGTCGGGTCGGGCCAGAGACAGGACAAGACGGGCCTGAGACAGGACAGGACTGGCCAGAGACAGGATGGGACGGGCTAGATACAGGAAGGGACGGGCCAGATACAGGACGGGACGGGCCAGATACAGGACGGGACGGGCCAGAGACAGGATGGGACGGGTCAGAGATAGAATGGGACGGGCCAGATACGGGACAGGCCAGATACAAGACTGGCCAGATACAGGACGGGCCAGATACGGGACAGGCCAGATACGAGACTGGCCAGATAGGGGACGGGCCAGATACAGGACAGGCTGGGCCAAATACAGAACGGGACAGGCCAGATACGGGATGGGCCTGATACAGGACGGGACGGGCCAGATACGGGATGGGCCAGACACGGGATGGGCCAAACACGGGACAGGACCTGGCAACTCAGCAGTTGCACAGATCACGCTGAAGGATAGTGTTGCTCAGGCACCTTCCAATGGGTGGAGGTGGTTTAAGTATCCAGTGTCTCATAGCAATAGTCTGGGGACGCATTAGGAATGCGTGCACTGTTCCTTTAAGAATCAGGATGTGCTGCCGCCCTCAACAAGCAGCCAAGACACATGCACACAGCCAGCAGAGGAACACAGTGCGCAGCCTGGATTGGTGGGTAAGTCGGCGGTCTTGCATGGTGTGAGATGGGAAGCCATGCCAGCACGCCGCCAGGGATGTTACAATTAAGTAGTGTAGGTCAGGCATAGAGAAAATGGAAGTTTTGCAAATAAATATTACAACTATTATTTAATAGGCAAACATCACATGTAGAGTTTGCATGATATACCTTCCTAGTACTTTATCTAAATTAGAAGCAAATTGTTTGAAGATTTTGAAGATTACTTCTACCTAAATGGCAAAAAATACATCTATCTTGGTGATGGATAGGACAGCTTAAGGGGATATGGAGGAGGCTGTTTTTTTGATAGGTGCATTTTAAACATTTTGCTAATAATTTATGGAAAGTATCATATTTTTCTAACTATTGAACTCACCTTAATTTAAAACACACCCCAGGTTAAATTTCCTGGAGGTGTAAATTTGTGGAGGATTTGATAATACTACCTTTAATGCTGTAAGGTAGAATAGAGTGGATAGAGATCTAATGTTAGTGCTTCTCTGCGACATGTATATTATACTCCTATACATTTGCAGCAGGCAATTTATATGTCTTTTATACAGCACATACATACACTGTGTTCCAAATTATTATGCAAATAATATTTTCTCAGATTTTCCCAAATTACCTATATGAATTGTAGTCATTGTAATTTTCCAGTCAAATAACTATTAGAGTACAATTGAAAGGTTTTTGTACAAACTGCCTATGATAACAGTATATTTTAAAAAAAATAAAACACTCAAACTGCACTCAAAATGCATGTTCCAAATTATTATGCACAGCAGAGTTTCCAACCTTTTTATTTTATATGTCCTTACATTTAGTTGGGGATTATCTAAATATATGAGTTCACTTGTTCTTTTTTATTGTGGAATTTAAGTGTATTATTGTTTAATTTTTGTATGTTGTTGTAAAGTTTTGTTATATATTTTTTGTCTTGTTGGTCTACTCTTTTTTTATGTTAATGAGAATTATGTCATTTCCGTGGATCTGTGTATAAATGTCTTGACTGAATGTATTTAACCACAATTGAAAAAAGCCTTGGACAGGCTGAAACGTCTTGTATGAGTTGTGGAATAAATCAACTGATTATCAACACGTGAGTGCCGGGATTTTCTTTTTCTACAGACATTGTTTTCCACGTGCACCACCCTAGCTATACAGAGTGCCGACTATTCCTTTTCTGTTGCTTACATGTGAACTGCCTCCCGCCATCATAGACACTCCTTTTGATGATGCTCCAGAGGTTCTCAATGGGGTTGAGGTCAGGGGAGCATGGGGGCCACACCATAAGTTTGTCCCCTTTTATGCCCACAGCAGCCAGAGATGCAGATGTGTTATGTGCAGCATGAGTCTGGGCATTATCATGCACGAAAATGATCTTGCTGCGGAATGCACGGTTCTTCTTCTTGAACCATGGCAGGAAGTGCTGTTTGAGAAACTCAACATACATTATGGAGTTCATCTTTACCCCTTCAGGGATTCTAAAAGGACCGACAATCTCTCTCCCCATGATTCCAGCCCAAAACATTACTCCACCTCCTCCTTGTTGGCGCCGTAGCCGTGTTTGCATGGGGTGTCCATCAACCAGCCATCCTCCACTCCATCCATCTGGACCATCGAGATCATTTCATGCATGATAATGCCCCGTCTCATGCTGCACATGACACATCTGCATCTCTGGCTGCTGTGGGCATAAGAGGGGACAAACTTATGGTGTGGCCCCCATGCTCCCCTGACCTCAACCCCATTGAGAACCTCTGGAGCATCATCAAAATGAGTGTCTATGATGGCGGGAGGCAGTTCACATCTAAGCAACAGCTCTGGGAGGGTATTCTGTCCTCATGCAAAACAATTGAAGCAGAAACCATCCAAAACCTGACAAATTCAATGAATGAGAGAGTTCAGAAGCTCCTTTCGAACAAGGGGTCCTATGTGCAAATGTTACATCACCTAGAATAAAGTTTTGAGTTGAAAACTGTTTGATTTCAGTGTGTAATAACCTGCTAATGCTTATAATTTCAAAAATGACCATTTTTTTGTTCTTTATTAAAATGAAAAGGTTGGAAGCTCTGCTGTGCATAATAATTTGGAACATGCATTTTGAGTGCAGTTTGAGTGTTTTATTTTTTTTTTTAATATACTGTTATCATAGGCAGTTTGTACAAAAACCTTTCAATTGTACTCTAATAGTTATTTGACTGGAAAATTACAATGACTGCAATTCATATAGGTAATTTGGGAAAATCTGAGACAATATTATTTGTATAATAATTTGGAACACAGTGTAATCACATCACTGCTGAATGCACAGTACAATGCACATTAAGCTCTGCTATGCATGCACACTGCTCTGCTCCATACATATGTAACACAGGTGCTGGAATGCAACGCACAGAGACACAAAATGGGAACAGTTAGGGATATATATAAAACCACTTTATACAAGTATTATGCAAGGGGGTTAGTAACAGGGATAATGAACAGCAAATTGGAATAACAATGAGAAACAGCTTCAGTGAATAATGGTAAAGTTCTTTGCAAAAGTGTGATGCATCCAGTCGTGGGAGTCACCACGTGAGTTTCTCTTTGTATGGCCGTAGCGGGGGGGTCACCGGTTATTCCCGCTAGGCCGCAAGTCTCTTCCGGATAAAGTCTATCAGATCCCTTTTAGCCTCCCACACACCAACCAGCCCCCTCCCAACCTGAAATCCTAATCGCAACTGTCCCTGGTACCGTGAGTGGAAATTGGAAGTGACGGCCCTGTTCACTTGCGCGATTCCTCCGCTGCTGCTGGCGCGTCTCTCCTGTCACAGTCCTCTCTCAGCTCTTCTCAGCTTGACCGTCGACGGTAGTCTCTCAGGCTTGGGGTAAGGGGATCCAGACCTCGGCTATTGACAGACGGCATCAGTTCCCAGGAATTTACTCTGTGTGGGACGCAGGCCCTGACTCTGGGCCACACATGGAGGGATCAGGTCGCTTCTGTGGGGAGTCCAGAACTTCTCAGGCTGCGTCTGACTCTGATGCAGCACAGGCCTCTGGCTGGGGCCTGCCGCGCTGGCATCTGTAGTCCCTCTGGAACACATCTGTTCCACTCTGCAGCCTGGCGCCAAATCTCCCTGTGTCTTGGCACGCTGGGCTTTTATATCCAGGAAATCCATCCTGGAGGTCACCTGATCAGGTGCAGCATCTGAATCTCTTCCCCCTCCAACTCTTCTGGCATAACTTGGTTCCGCTTTATTTCGTCTGGTCAGCAGATGGCAACCTTTCCTCATCTCTGGCACATCCTGCAAGAATCCTCCTTTATTGCACTCTACTACATTCCTCCCACCTCTTTGCTTGCCAGTCCTCGGGCAAGTGGACTTCTTGCTGGGTTGACGTCTCCTTCCAGGCAGCACAAGTTGAGACAAGAGTTGAGCACACTCTTCTGTTTTCTGTTGAATCTGAGACCATATAAACTCCTCTTGGGCAAACCGGTTATTGGGAATTCCGGCATTAGCCCGCCCAGTCTGGCGGAGCTGCTCTTGCAGAGGTGATTCTGGAGGTCCTGAATAATCAATCACTGGGGACTGCAAATCGCCTCCCGATTCATTCTCTGCCCCACTTGAGGATGACACTGGCAACTCTGACAGACTCAACAGTACTGTAGCCCATCCTTCTTCATCCCCCAAGACCCCTGTTTGTGGTGCCTCAGCAACCTCAGTTGGAGATTCAGTCCCATGACAGTCCTCCACTTTGGAAGAGCAGGGCCGCAGCATGTTACGGTGAAACACCCTAGATGTCGTGGTGTCATTCCCTTTGGGTCGGACCTCGTAGACCGGGTTATCTGGGTGGACCTTCTTCACCACTCGATAAGGTATCGCCTCCCAACGGTGACCCAGTTTACTTCCGAGCTGCTTGGCTCGCAATAGCTCACGGTCTCCTGACTGGAGTGGTCCACCCAAGGTCAGGGGCCGACTTGAATGTTCCACTTCCCCGTACTTCTATTCAACCAACCTCCTCAAAGTGTGAAGTCGGCGTCGGTGCACCCGAATCCAGGTACTTGGGCTGCTGCCCGGGCAGGGGTCTTCTGCTTCTAGCTCCAGTTCGGTGATTTATCATCCATTCCTCCCAAACAGCGACATGTAAGGGGTGTAGCCAGTAGTCGCATGTATTCGATTGTTATACACCCACACCAGCTCAGACACAAATTCGGACCACTTCATCTTCTTGTCTTCTTCCAGAGTTGGCAACATCTGCTTCGCAGGCCCCATTCCCCTGGGGGTGATATGGCGTTGCTCGAGACTTATCGATTCCATAGATACGATACAGCTCATCCATCACTCGCCCCTGGAAGCAGGTCCCCTGGTCGGAATGTATTCGCTTCGGGCACCCATATATTCAAATGAAATCTTGGCAGATGTCCTTAGCCGCAGCTTCTGCTGTCTGGTCTCGAGTAGGAGTCACCACTGCGAACTTGGTCAAGTGGTCAGTCATCACCAAGCAGTACCCGTAGCCATTGTATGAAGTTCCGATCATCAGGTAGTTAATGATCAGGACCTCCAAGGGTGCAGAAGTTCACATGGTCTGAACAGGAGCCCTCTGTTCCGGGGGCTTACTTAGCTCACACTGGCGACATTTTCGGCAAACTCCCTCAACTTCCTGCCACAGTTAAGGCCAGTACAGCAGTTGTTGTAACCACCGGAAGGTTTTCTCCACACCAAAGTGAGCGCCCCTCTCATGAGCTTCTTTGGTCAGCTGTACCACTAGTGCCTCTGGAACCAGTACTTGCCAGGTAACGTCGAACTCTCGAGGTAGTTGGATCCTTTGGCATACCAAGCCATCCCTCAGAAAGAGCCTTTCCCACTGGCCCAAGATTTGCAGGGTAGTTGGGAGCAAAGCAGCCCTGGCCTTCTAATCTGGCTTTTTCCCCAGGGCGACCCATTCTCTAAGTTTCGCCAGATCTGGGTCAGACTGCTGTAGATGTATCCTCTCGTCTCTTGATCGTCCTAGAATTTGAGTGGGTCTAGGCTCTTCTCCAGACTCCTGAGCGTCTACTACAGCAGCGGCAAGCTAACTGAAATCCGGGATCTCGTCGCCTTCAAGCTCTTCGTCTATATCTCTCTTTGGTCCCGCTTGGGTGACTCGGGACAAGGCGCCTGCATGCATGTTCAGGGCCTTAGACCGATATGCGATCTTGTACTGGTACTTAGACATCCTCGCGACCCACCGCTGTTCCAACGCACCCAACTTCGCATTCTCCAGGTGGGCCAATGGGTTGTTGTCTGTTCGCACTTGTACTTCTGATCCCGACAAGTACTCCGCAAATTTCTCTGTCATGGCCCACACCAATGCCAGCAACTCCGGTTTGAACGAACTATAGTTGTCTGGGTTCTTCTCTGTATCCCGTAGTGACCGACTAGCATATGCGATCACCCTCTCTCTTTCTTCCTGTACTTGTGCCAACACTGCTCCCAGACCATGCAAGCTTCCATCGGTGTACAACACGAAGGGCTGTGAAAAGTCAGCGTAGGCTACAATTGGAGCATCCGTTAGCGCCATCTTTAATGCTCGGAAGGCTTCCTCTTGTCGTGGGCCCCACTAAATAGGTTGTCACTTGGCTCCCACCGCTGTTCCTCTCAGGAGCTCATTGAGCGGTACCGCAATCTTAGCAAAGTCTTTCACGAATCGGCGGTAATATCCGACGAGCCCCAGAAATGCCCTCAGTTCCCTCAGGTTGGTGGGTGTGGGCCACCTCTGTACCGCAGCTACTTTCTCTGCAGTGGGGGTGCACTCCTGCACTGGACACAGTGTGTCCCAAATAGTCAATCTCCTGCTTGAATAAATGACACTTGCGAGGCTTGATCTTCAATCCATGTCTCCGAAGTCGCTCTAACGCTTGTTCCAGCTGGCGGAGATGATCTTCAAACGTTGCATCCTGCTGACTACGCCAAATATAACACAGGTGCCTGAATGCAACGCACAGAGACACAAGACGGGAACAGTCAGGGATATATATAAAACGACTTTATATGTATAACAAGTATTATGCAAGGGGGGTTAGTAACAGGGATAATGAACAGCAAATTGGAATAACAATGAGAAACAGTTTTAGTGAATAACGGTAAAGTTCTTTGCAAAAGTGTGATGCACCCAGTCGTGAGAGTCACCACTGAGTTCTCTTTGTATGGCCCTAGCGGGGGTCACCTGTTATTCCCACTAGTCTGTAAGTCTCTTCCGGATAAAGTCTATCAGATCCCGTTTAGCCTCCCACACACCAACCGGCCCCCTCCCAACCTTAAATCCTAATCCCAACTGTCCCCAGTACCATGAGTGGAAATTGGAAGTGACAGCCCTGTTCACTTGCGCGATTCCTCCGCTGTTGCTCTCTTGTCGCAGTCCTCTTTCGGTCCTCTCGGCTTGACCGTCGACAGTAGTCTCTCACGCTTGGGGTAAGGGGATCCAGATCTCGGCTCTTGACAGATGGCGTCCGTTCCCAGTAACTTACTCTGTGTGGGCGCAGGTCCTGACTCTGGGCCACACGTGCATGGCTCAGGGCGCTTCTGTGAGGAGTCCAGATCTTCTCAGGTGGCTTCTGACTCTGATGCAGCACAGGCCTGGGATCTGTGGTCCCTCTGGAACATGTCTGCTCCACTCTGCAGCATGGCATCAAATCTCTCTGTGTCTTGGCGCGCTGGGCTTTTATATCCAGGAAATCCTTCCTGGAGGTCACCTGATCAGGTGCAGCATCTGAATCTCTTCCCCCTTCAACTCTTCTGGCATAACTTGATTCTGCTTTATTTCGTCTGGCCAGCAGATGGCAACCTTTCCTCATCTCTGGCACATCCTGCAAGAATCTTCCTTCATTACACTCTACTACACATTCACACAGTTCAGTGGCACACAGCTGTCTTACATACACATATCTCTGCTACATACATACACACACCCCTGCAGCATGCACACAGCTCAGCTACATGAAAACACACAACTCTCATACATTCACAGACATAGCTTTCCTATATACACACATGTCTCATATATACACATACAGCTCCACTATGTACACTCGCACACACAGATATATATATATACGGTTGTGCTCAAAAGTTTACATACCCTGGCTGAATTTTTGCTTTCTTGGCCTTGTTTCAGAGAATATGAATGATAAAAAAAAAACTTTTTCTCCACTCATGGTTATCGGTTGGGTGAAGCCATTTATTGTCAAATTACTGTGTTTTCTCTTTTTAAATCTTAATGACAACCAAAAACATCCAGATGACTCTGATCAAAAGTTCACATACCCCAGGTCTTAATACCGTGTATTGCCCCCTCTAACATCAATGACTGCTTGAAGTCTTTTGTGGTAGTAGTGGATGAGGTTCTTTATTTTCTCAGAATGCGCACTTGAGATCTCCCCAGAGTCTCTCAATGATATTGAGGTAAGGAGACTGAGATGGCCACTCCACAACCTTCACTTTGTTCTGCTGTAGCCAATGACAGGTCGACTTGGCCTTGTGTTTTGGATCGTTGTCATGTTGGAACGTCCAAGTACGTCCCATGCGCAGCTTCCAGGCTGATGAGTGCAAATTTGCCTCCAGTATTTGCTGATAACATGCTGCATTCATCTTTCCTTCAACTTTTACCAAGTTTCTTGTGCCTTTGTAGCTCACAAATCCCCAAAACATCAGCGATCCACCTCCGTGCTTTACAGTAGGAATGGTGTTCCTTTCATCATAGGCCTTGTTGACCTCTCTCTAAATGTAACGTTTATGGTTGTGGCCACAAAGTTCAATTTTGGTCTCATCACTCCAAATTACCTTGTTCAAGAAGTTTTGAGGCTTGTCTCTGTGCTGTTTGGCGTATTGTAGGCAAGATACTTTGTGGCATTTGCACAGTAATGGCTTTCTTCTGGCGACTCCACCATGCAGCCCATTTTTCTTCAAGTGCCTCCTTATTGTGCATCGTGAAACAGCCAACCGCTAGTTTTCAGAGAGTCCTGAATTTCAGCTGATGTTATTTGTGGGGTTGTCTTTGCATCCTGAACAATTTTCCTGGCAGTTGTGGCCTAAATTTTTGTTGGTCTACCTGACCGTGGTTTGGTTTTTACAGAGCCCCTGATTTTCCATTTGTTAGTCACGGTTTGAACTCTGCTGACTGGCATTATCAATTCCTTAGATATCTTTTTGTATCCCTTTCCTGTGTTATACAGTTCAACTACCTTTTTCCGTAGATCCATTGACAATTCTTTTTCTTTTCCCCATGACTCACAATCCAGAAACGTCAGTGGCTGGATAAAAGATGCAAGAGTCTGTCTGGATCCCAGAAACTCACTCAGCTTTTATGCACACACACTGATTACAAGCAAACAGGTCACAGGTGAGGATGTTACCTTTAGTAGCCAAATTCTGAGCATGTTATCAGGACAAAATTACCAGGGTATATGAACCTTTGATCAGGGTCATTTGGATGTTTTTTGGTTGTCATTAAGATTTAAAAAGAGAAAACACACTAGTTTGACAATAAATGGCTTCACCCAACCAATAACAATGAGTGGAGAAAAAGTTTTATTGTTATCATTCATATTCTCTGAAACAAGGCCAAGAAAGGAAAAATTCTGCCCTGGTATGTAAACTTTTGAGCACAACTGTATATATACACAAACGCACATAAAACAGACATACACACAACTGTATACATTACCACATTTTGAAATTCCTTTCAGGAATGTGACTTATCACATGATGTGAAATGTCCTTCTGCTAAACTGGAACGTGCAGTATCCTTACAGGTCCCAGTATCTTTCCTGTACCGCACCGATCAGATAGATCAGTGAAGGACAAGCACAGAGAGCATAGTTCTCTCAGTGATCAGGAAAGATGCTGTCATCACTCTCCTCGTGCAGAATAATCTGCCTCCAGACTGTAAGACGCATACACTTTTTAGCAAGTTTTTTCATTGCTAAAAAGTGTGTCTCATGTCTAATAGATACTGGTGGTAAAATTTACATTTGTTTACAACGCATTTTTGCCATGTATGTTATCATGGGTCAAAACCAAGAGTTTTAGCATGCTGAGTGAGTTCTCTTGTGGTGCCTTTAGCACTGATAAGTTGTCACACTCTTGCCTATAATTTTAATATTCTTCCAGTAAATTTTAGAACCCCTTCTTGAAGAAGCCCGTACGTAAAGGGGGATATCCTTACGTGGCTGACCGCCGACTACTGATAGCTGATTGCTGACTGCGCTTTGTTTGGTAATTATGTTTTAATAGGATATTTAATGAATTTATGAAGATCCATAGTGAATTTGTTCAAAGGGATGGTGCCTTTTAGACATGGGTTTACTCTGTTATGAGGTGCTAAGTTACATTTGAGGTTTAAGGCCCTTTTGACACCATCAATATGCCAAATGATGGATGGACATATATTATTTAGCAAGTTGTATTAAAGAGGTAATTTCTCTATTTATTTATTAAATGTAAAACTTGCTGCTTGTCGCCATTAGATGGCGATATTGTAACACCATCCCTTGGCATTCTTTCACTATAGAGATCTATGTACTGTTTATCCTGTCTTCTGAATAAAGATGCAATTCAGTGTTTGGTCATGCCATGTGATGCCTATTTATGCTATACTTGTATGCCTTTTTTAATAATTTTTTTCTGTTGTTTTTTATTGTGAATGAAATAAAGAATTGTTATTTTTTAAGAAACCTCGATCTGTGTTCATTGGTTTCAGTAAACTTTATAAGCCTGACAGTCTTTCTAGAAGACATATTGAGATGCATTTAAGTACTTGGGGTCCGTTAAATATAATTGATGGTGCCCAGTTCAGGAGATGTATGGATGCTATAGGTGAAGGCCATGTCATTATGTTCCACTACCTACTAAAAAAAATAAGTAGTGTAGGTCAGGAATTGAGAAAATGGAAGTTTTGCAAATAAATATTACAGCTATTATTTAATAGGCAAACATCACATGTAGAGTTTGCATGATATACAGTACAGACCAAAAGTTTGGACACACCTTCTCATTTAAAGTTTTTTTTGTATTTTCTTGACTATGGAAATTGTATATTCACACTGAAGGCATCAAAACTATGAATTAACACATGTGGAATTATATACTTAACAAAAAAGTGTGAAACAACTGAAAATATTTCTTATATTCTAGGTTTTTCAAAGTAGCCACCTTTTCCTGATGACTGCTTTGCACACTCTTGGCATTCTCTTGATGAGCTTCAAGAGGTAGTCACCGGAAATAGTCTTCCAACAATCTTGAAGGAGTTCCCAGAGATGTTTAGCACTTGTTGGCCCTTTTGCCTTCACTCTGCGGTCCAGCTCACCCCAAACCATCTTGATTGGGTTCAGGTCTGGTGACTGTGGAGGCCAGGTCAGCTGGCGTAGCACCCCATCACTCTCCCTCTTGCTCAAATAGCCCTTACACAGCCTGGAGGTGTGTTTGGGGTCATTGTCCTGTTGAAAAATAAATGATGGTCCAACTAAACGCAAACCGGATGGAATAGCAATGCTCTGTAAGATACTGTGGTAGCCATGCTGGTTCAGTATACCTTCAATTTTGAATAAATCCCCAACAGTGTCACCAGCAAAGCACCCCCACACCATCACACCTCCTCCTCCATGCTTCACGGTGGGAACCAGGCATGTAGAGTCCATCCGTTCACCTTTTCTGCGTCGCACAAAGACACGGTGGTTGGAAGCAAGGATCTCAAATTTGGACTCATCAGACCAAAGCACAGATTTCCACTAGTCTAATGTCCATTCCTTGTGTTCTTTAGCCCAAACAAGTCTCTTCTGCTTGTTGCCTGTCCTTAGCAGTGGTTTCCTAGCAGCTATTTTACCATGAAGGCCTGCTGCACAAAGTCTCCTCTTAACAGTTGTTGAAGAGATGTGTCTGCTGCTAGAACTCTGTGTGGCATTGACCTGGTCTCTAATCTGAGCTGCTGTTAACCTGCGATTTCTGAGGCTGGTGACTCGGATAAACTTATCCTCAGAAGCAGAGGTGACTCTTGGTCTTCCTTTCCAGGGGCGGTCCTCATGTGAGCCAGTTTCTTTGTAGCGCTTGATGGTTCTTGCAACTGCACTTGGGGACACTTTCAAAGTTTGCCCAATTTTTCGGACTGACTGACCTTCATTTCTTAAAGTAATGATGGCCACTCGTTTTTCTTTACTTAGCTGCTTTTTTTCTTGCCATAATACAAATTCTAACAGTCTATTCAGTAGGACTATCAGCTGTGTATCCACCTAACTTCTGCACAACACAACTTATGGTCTCAACCCCATTTATAAGGCAAGAAATCCCACTTATTAAACCTGACAGGGCACACCTGTGAAGTGAAAACCATTTCCGGTGACTACCTCTTGAAGCTCATCAAGAGGAATGCCAAGAGTGTGCAAAGCAGTCATCAAAGCAAAAGGTGGCTACTTTGAAGAATCTAGAATATAAGACATATTTTCAGTTGTTTCACACTTTTTTGTTAAGAATATAATTACACATGTGTTAATTCATAGTTTTGATGCCTTCAGTGTGAATGTACAATTTTCATAGTCATGAAAATACAGAAAAATCATTAAATGCGAATGTGTGTCCAAACTTTTGGTCTGTACTGTACCTTCCTGGTACTTTATGTAAATTAGAAGCAAAATTGTTTGAAGATTACTTCTACCTAAATGGCAGAAAATGCACCTATCTTGGTGATGGATAGGACAGCTTGAGGGGATATGGAGGAGGCTGTTTTTTGAAAGGTGTAATTTAAATATTTTGCTAATAATTTATCGAAAGTATCATATTTTTCTAACTACTGAACTAATCTTTAAAACACACCCCAGGTTAAACTTCCTGGAGGTGTAAATTTGTGGAGGATTTGATAATACTACCTTTAATGCTGTAAGGTAAAATAGAGTGGATAGAGATCTAATGTTAGCATTTCTATGCAGCATGTATATTATTCTCATACATGTGCAGCAGGCAATTTATATGCATTCTATGCAGCACACACATACTCGCATCACTATGAATGCATAGTACATGCAAATTAAGCTCTGGTATTCATGCACACAGCTCTGCTACATACATACCCATAACTCAGTTACACACAGCTGTCTTACATACACACATCCATCTTTGTTACATACATTCCCACACCCCTGCAGCATACACACAGCTCAGCTACATACAAACATACAACTCTCCTACATTCACATACATAGCTTTCCTATATACACACATCTCTCATATATACACATACAAAGTACACTCACACACACCTCTTTTGATGTGCCTTTAGCACTAATAAGTTGTCACACTCTTGCCTATAATTTTAATATTCTTCCAGTAAACTTTATAAGCCTGACAGCCTTTCTAGAATACATATTGAGATGTACCATATTTTTCGGACTACAAGATGCACTGTTTTCCTCCAAAATTTTGGAGGGAAGTGGGGGGGTGCGTCTTTTAGTCTGAATATATACATATATGCTGTGGGTGGTAGTGGGTGTGGGGGGAGCAGGTGCGGCGGAGGAGCGGGGCACAGGAGGCAGTAGCCAGCTGCTGCATCCTACACTGTGCCCGCTGCTAAAGAAAATTAATATTCACTGCTCCCCACGCCCATGGGTGTGTAGAGCAGTGAATATTCATTTTCCTTAATAGCGGGCATACTGTACTCGCAGCGCAGCTCCTCGGCGGTCATGTGTGCCCGCTATTAAAGACCATGAATATTCACTACAACCCACTTCCATGGGAAAGGTCCCAGTATCTTTCTCTCCTGTACCGCACTGATCAGATAGATCATTGACCTGCCTCCGGACTTTAAGACGCATACACTTATTAGCAAGTTTTTTCATTGCCAAAAAGGGCGTCTTATTATCTAATAGATACTGGTGTTAAAAATTACATTTGTTTACAATACACACAGCCATTGTATACATTACCACATTTTGAAATTCCTTTCAGGAATTTCTGGTTAAATAACCCTATAGGACTTTCCCATTGTCTTTGGAATTATATTGTCGTTTGAAATCCCAGTAGGACTTGCACACATAGACTTGCATTGAATAAAAAGCAAGAAAAAAATCAGACAGCACACGAACCGTGCATATGCTGGCCTATTTTTATGCACACATCTCAAAGGAACCACAAAAATTCCTCAGCCAAGTACAATGAATTCACAGCCAGAAACATCAGGATGGATAGAATAAACAAATGTTCTGTATTTTTATATATAATTTCACAAGCCCCCTACATTTAATAAACTTGCACCCTTAGGTGACTTTCATGTGGCTCTAAAGGGTGTTCAGCCTGGTTTATCCTAATAAATAATTGTAAAAAATTACGTGGGGTTCCCCTATTATTGATAATCAGCAAAGGTAAAGCAAACAGCTGTGGGCTGATACTATGAGTCTGAGAAGGTCCTTTCTTTATTGGACACTTCCCAGCCTAAAAATACCAGCCCGCAGCCGCTCTACAAGTGGCGCATCACATGAGATACCCCAATTCTGGCGCTTTGCCTCACTCTTCCCAATTGCCCTGCTGTGGTGGCAATTGAGGTAATGGTACTTGGGGTTTATGACAGTGGTGATTTGTCAAAAATCACAGGCCAATATTGAGTCAATGGGCAGCTAATGGTACCCACGTTCCGGTGCCGTTTCTCACCCTGTGAAGGTCCTATTCATACCAAACTTTCACGGTGAACAGAGCTCATCTACACCTACACAAAGCTGGTTCGGGTACCAGGTTAGGCCAAAATCCGGTAACGTTTACTTTGGTACTGAGGGTCCAATCTGAAACCTGAGATAATCATTTTGTAACACTAGATCTCCTGTTTCCACAGACACATCACATGTACTTTTCTTAGTACTACAACCAGCTTATGTTAACCAAGTAGCAGTCAGGGGTATACCGTCCATAGCGGCAGCCCGCGCAGTGGCTATGGGGCCCTTGAGACAGGGGGGCCCGATGTTAAAACAGTATCAGACCCCTCCATCCGCCCCCATCACAATTTCAACAGTATCTGCATCCTTGGGATGCAAACACAGTTGAAAACAAACAGGCTTGGTCAGAACCACCGGAGGATTCTGTGGCCCGGAGTCGGGTGAAAGATCTACCTCTGCTCCTCTGGCTGCACTGCTCTGAAAGTGCAGGAGAGGAGGCTCCTCCCACCAGCCCCAGGCTCCAGCAGAGTTGCTGCCTACAGCATGGCCCCTACTCTCCTGGATGTGTCCCCTGCTGCTTACTTCTCCGTTCTCCTCCTCCTGCCTTCACCCCTACAATTAAAGCAAGATAGCTCTGCAGTCGGGCCCTGGGGGATGGGAGGCTGCACCAGAGAGAAATACATCATGTGCAATCATCTGCAGAGAGGTTAAGTTCATGTGTAATGTGTGTGTATATGTGTGTGTGTGTGTGTGTGTGTGTGTGTGTGTGTGTGTGTGTGTGTGTGTGTGTGCTTACGTGTGTGTACAGGTGCTTCTCACAAAATTAGAATATCATCAAAAAGTTAATTTATTTCAGTTCTTCACTACAAAAGGTGAAACTCATATATTATATAGAATCATTACAAACAGTGTGATCTATTTCAAGTGTTTATTTCTGTTAATGGTGATTATGGCTCGCAGCCAATGAAAACACAAGTCATTATCTCAGTAAATTAGAATACTTTATAACAGCTTGAAAAATGTTTTTAAAATCCGAAATGTTGGCCTGCTGAAATGTATGTTCAGTAAATGCCCTCAATACTTGGTCGGGCTCCTTTTGCATCAATTATTGCATTAATGCGGCGTGGCATGGAGGCGATCAGCCTGTGGCACTGCTGAGGTGTTATGGAAGCTCAGATTGCTTTGATAGCAGCCTTCAGCTCGTCTGCATTGTTGAGTCTGGTATCTCTCATCTTCCTCTTGACAAGCGGACATAGATTCTCTATAGGGTTAAGGTCAGGCGAGTTTGCTGGCCAATCAAGCACAGTGATACTGTTGTTTTTAAACCAGGTATTGGTACTTTTGGCAGTGTGGACAGGTGCCAAGTCCTGCTGGAGAATGACATTTCCATCTCCAAAAAGCTTGTCGGCAGAGGGAAGCATGAAGTGCTCTAAAATTTCGTGGTAGACGGCTGCGCTGACTTTGGTCTTGATAAAAGACAGTGGACCTAAACCAGCAGATGACATGGCTCCTCAAACCATCACTGATTGTGGAAACTTCACACTATTCCTCAAGCAGCTCGGATTGTGCGCCTCTCCACTCTTCCTCCAGACTCTGGGACCTTGACTTCCAAATGAAAATTGGAACTCTGGGACCTTGTGGAGTGTGTCAATGACTGCCTTCTGGACATCTGTCAAGTCAGCAGTCTTACCCATGATTGTGGAGCCTACTGAAACAGACTAAACAACCTGTTTTTTTGTTAATTATTCTAATTTACTGAGATAATGACTTTTGTGTTTTCATTGGCTGTGAGCCATAATCATCAACATTAACAGAAATAAGCACCTGAAATAGATCACTCTGTTTGTAATGACTCTATATAATATAGTTTCACTTTTTGTGTTGAAGAACTGAAATAAATGAACTTTTTGATGATATTCTAATTTAGATGCACCAGGTGACAGCTGATGTAATCAGCCATCATGTGCCTTAACAGCCATGGGTGTGTATTGCTAATAAAAATATGGATATCTTATAGCCTACATATTGTAACATATTGTTTATATGCTTTGATAAAGTGTGGTCATTAGACCAAGTGTGGAATGTATTGCAAATATGGTTGTCTGAATCCAAGCACTATAATATTGCAATATACTGCAGTATAATATTGATATACTCTGATACTGAGAAACTAGTTCTTTCACATGAACTGTCCTTGATGCATGCTATCCACAAAGTGTTTGCTAGGTGTCAATACAGTAAGACAATGTTAATTGTTCTATGGTCTATGAAGTTGTGTGTTTCAAAGATTCATTATCCTGATTTGTATACAAGTGACCACTGTGATATTTGCTTTGACAAATAGTGTTATTGTAACCAAAATACTGATTCAAATAATGTGTGTACACTTACCATTATGTTCCATGAGAAATACATAGATCTATTGTCTAAAACAATGTTTATAAGTAAACTTCTCGAAATTACAGAACCTGGCCAATTCGGTATTATCGACGAATCATACTTATAAACATTAACCAGCTTTATGCTTCCATTGTCTAAACCTTATAAAAGTCACTGGAATCATGATACAGACATAAGCTTTCTTGTGTAGACTTCTCAGGGGTTCTCTGTCAATTAGACAGATGATGCTCATAAACTCCTAGATGAAGAAGCCATAAGTTGTACCTGCACTGATGTGTAGTGTTGTATGTACCTGCCCATGCAGTGTTGTGTAGACTTCCAGCGATTTCTCTGTCTTGGTGAAATTTCTTCTCTGATCTTCCAGACGGATGATGTTTAAAAGCTCCTTGGTGATGAAGTGAATACATATATATATGTACTTAACCTTTGTATTATAACATGTACAAAAGTGTATGCAATATCAGCATATCATACTATTCCTTTAATTATATATTTTACGTTTTATATCAACTATTATAAATAAAATTGCGTTATATTGCAAAGGGTTGCCTTCTTTAAAGCCGTATCCGAACCTTAGTGTCAAAACTATTGGCAAAACATTTGGCGTAGTCGGCAGGATACGCAGAAGGCTCAGAAGTTCTTTTTGTTAAAAATTACAATCATCTTGAATTTATAAGGACTCTGTGTGATAAGGTGTGATAGAGTGATATTGCAGTGATATTGCGTAAAGCATGCCTTTCTTTAAGAGAAAGGTAGGTGTGAGTCTATTGAGATTCCTGGTTGGGAACAGACTCCCTTTAATATTTTGGCAACCAAATGGTCCCACAGTGTTGGTTTGAGTGAACCATGAGACAAATGTCAGAAGGATGCGGAACCTGATGATGTGGTTTCATGCTTGCAGAAAGTGAAAGTAGAAAAAGGTAAAGAGTTGGGTGCTGTTGGCAGGCGTGGATGTGTTAAGGGAGGGCAATAACCCTTCACGGTTGACCAAGTGAGTGTCAAAATTATTATGTTGATTGGCAATCCACAGAAAACCAAACGGAGGCAATGTGTGCTCTGTATTGGGAGGATGCAAAGAATCTCTGATCCCGTTTATTTTGCTTAGCATTTTATATTGTTTTGAGTATATCAAACAGCCAATCAACTCTACAGCCATACTACAATACTATAGGCTAACTGATGTTAGTACAATTATTACGGAAAACACATATATGGTCATATTATCATTGTTAGTTTGAAGCACTATGGAAATTTTACAAGGTCAAACCTGGCCTAAACAAGTTAGATAACAGAGTGTCTGACAAAATGTTCTCTTGAGAAAAAGTTAGTGTGAGATAAGTTCCATGGGAAGAAAAAGAAAGAATGTATGTTATGCAAGGAGTGATAATAATAACATGATTTTAAAGCAAGCAGCCAAAATGGAGTTGCTCTAGCATGAGTATCAATATGTCCTTTACATTCCCCCCTAAAAGTTATGTTATTATCAACAATAAAGGTGCTTTCCCAGGGTCATGGTTTGAGCCTGAGGGACATTGGTCTTCACCCAATTAGTGCCCTTGTTACCAATTGGGGCTGTCGCGGCATGTCCACCCCCCCTTGTTTGTTGATATAATCATAAAGTTCAGATCTGAAATTGGTTGGGGCAAGCGGGTAAAGGTCATCATTCCCTTGTCATCCAGGTCCTCAATGCTGGTTACATCTGGGAGGTCCGTGTACAGTAGCACTGGATGTCGGTTAACAGTGTCCTCCTTGCTCTCTGATGACTGGCAGGTTTTCCTCATGCAAAATGGGATACAATAAAAGACTAGTTTTAGTAAAACATATATTAACAAGCAAGCAACAATATGCAACACTCCTTGGTCAACTCGTTATGTTTGTTATACTCTTCCCTGAGTTTCCTAATGTCTCCATTTTAGTCTTTAACCGTATGGTAGAGTCGGGGTCAATATATGGGTCAATATAGTGACAACAGGCTGGGCCTACAACCTGACACACATCCCTCCTTGAGCTGCTGTCAAATAGTCCAGCACTAACGTATGTTGATTAGCCACTATAATAAGCTGATTCTGCACTGCAACAGTAGTATTAATTACTTCCAAAATATTCCAAATCTGGTCATCTAAGTAGTCAGTGACTTCCACTAACTTGTCCCACATTTATGTAACCATAGGGTAGAGGAAGACGGTACTGAATATCTTATTGGGTACACTCATTTGTACTAAATGAGGTCTTCCTGATGGTCGTGGGGTGTTGTCTTTGGCACGTTTATAACATTTATAGATGGTATGAAGAGGGATGGCTCTCATATCTACTTTACTATGGGGAATAAGATAAGTGGCTGAAGTTAGCCGGCCCAACGTACAAGTCCCCCCTACTCTGACTGGGAGCCATTTATACGCATTATTCCCACAGACCCAATATGTGGCTGATGGCAAATCCCATAAAGCAGAGTGCTGTAATACTAATTTATGTACCAAATTGATTAAAACGGTGTTATTTGATAACATACACCATGAAGACATTTGTCCCAGGGGGCTACAATATCCAACATCCGGATTGCCACATGTTGGATCACTAGGCTTATATTCAGAAGATTCATTACAAGGGACGTTACCAGATATTTTATAACGTGTCATCGGTACCTTTTATAAACAGATTTGCATGTACCCATGAGTGATTATGAATGTATCTTTCCAATAATGATGGTCTGGGACGGACCGCCAGAAAGGGCATACTAGCGGCTGAAACTGGTGAGTGAGTACATATCCAACAGTCACTGATCTGGTTGTTTTCTAATTGTCTCAATTCTTGTACCAAAATCTGATGGTCAGTAATGAACTTATTATTAAAGGGGTCAGTACTCTGTTGTAGGCTATTCCAGGTATTGACTAGTTTAACCATACATATTATCATAAAACATCTCAGCTGTTGGGATTGTCAGGAGCACTTGGTATGATCCGTCATACAATGGTTCTAGTCCGTGTTTCCGAACATGCTTCTTCACATACACATAATCTCCAGGCCTGAGGGTATGACAACCTTCTGCATCAGCTGGATCTGGAATAGAAGATGATACTAACGCATGGGTGTTAGTTAAGGCTTTGGCAAACTGAATCACATATTGCACAACATAATCTGTTTCTTCTGATAATTGTTGTGGGGTAAATCTAGCTATAGCTGGTTGTGACCTAAATAGTATCTCATAGGGTGACAGTTTGTGTTTCCCTATGGGGGTGGTGCGTATGTGATATAGTGCAATGGGAAGGAGCTCAGGCCACTGGGCCGTAATCTCCTGCATCATTTTGGTTAACTGCCTTTTCAGTGTGCCATTCAATCTCTCCACCTTGCCACTTGACTGTGGATGGTAAGGAGTATGTAACATCACTGTTGATCCGATCATGGTAAGTATTTCTTGATATACGCATGAGGAAAAGCCTGGTCCTTCATCACTTTTGATAACTTCTGGGACTTCATACCGGCAAACAACTTCAGAGACCAGCTTCTTGGCGGTAGTCTTGGCAGTCATGTTTGGAACGGCGAATGCTTCTGGCCAACTGGAAAACATATCCACTACCCCTAAGCAGTCCATGGGCCCAGGCCGCAATGGCTGGATACAGGAGTCGAGGCAAACAGTACAGTTGTTTCTTCTTCCATAGCCCATCTATCAACTTAGCACCCACCTCCTTCTACGACTGGCGTTCTTCTTTAGCGCGTAGAGCGTGTGGAGCGTAGCTTTGTGATTGGAGGGACCGGTTGATGCTCTTCTGCAGGTTGATCCTGGGTTGGCACGGAATTTAGCTGTTTGGCCTGTTGCCGTGTAAGAGCCATGGACATGGATGTCAGAAGAAGAGCTGCTCGCTTAGCATGGAGATGAGCAAGTGCATTACCTCTTGCTTCAGGGGCATCTGGTCGGGTATGAGCTTTTACCTTTACGACAGCCAACTGTCTTGGTAGTTGCACCACTTCCATCAATTGTCTGATGCTTTCAGCATTTTTCACAGTCTGCAGTCAGAGCTTTGAGCTCTGCTTCTTGTGCTGACATACTGGGAGGTAAGACTGCTGCCTCTACCAATGTATCTTCAGTTGTGACAGCATATCCAGTATGAAACCTGCCAGAGGTGTCAACATATCTGGATCCATCCGTATATAACGTAAGTTCTGGGTCATCCAAGGGTACTTCCCCCACTAGAACAAGTGGAGTTGACTCCGCAGTAATTTGTTCCAGACAATCATGCGGTGGAGCCTTTTTCCCCTCTCCTTCAGGTGCTGGTAGCAGGGTGGCTGGGTTGATGGTGGTGTAACTTCACATTTTCTGGCAAAATCAACGAACACTGCAGCCACAGGTGTCTCTGTGTAGACAGATGTTTAGGTTGCTGTGTGGCGTGAACCGCTCGTAGACAGCTGGGGGAGAGATGCGCTAGGTAATAAACGACTGGGCGCTGCTTTGTACAGTGTCTCTGCGTGAGTACTCCGGCTGCATGTCCTCCTGTCTCAGAGGCATACAAATGGAAAGGTTGAGCATAGTCCAGATTTCCAAGGGCAGGGGCTGTCATTTTCCTTGACTTTAGTTGCTCAAAGGCTTGTTGCAGCTGTTCTTGGTGGTCCTTGTTGTTGACATCAGCCAGAGTGTCTTCTTTTAATGCATCTTAGAGGGGCGGCTGCATGAGACGTGAGGCGTCTGGGATCCATTGTCTGCAGTATGTACATAGTCCGAGGAACCGTTGCAGCTCTATGGGATCTTTTGGGAACAGTAGTGCGTAGATGACCGTCTTCCTTTCTTCTGTGAGATGTCTGGCACCCTGAGTAAGGCAATGGCCTAAGAAGACCACTTGCCGGGCCAAAACTGAAGTTTCGAGGCTGAGACTCGACAATTCAGTTTTGCTAGATGCTTGAGGAGACTAACACTGGCCCTGATGGACATTTGCTCCGTGTAAATGTAATATGTAATGTAATATGTAAATGCAAACAGAAACTGACAGTCTTTGTGTAGTGGAATGCTAATAAAAAAACAAAAATGTTTGCTAAATCAATTACTGTAAACCAGACAACGTGTATGTGCATCTATTAGAAACTTAAGGATACATGACCATCTAGAGAATTAGTTTACATCACCATATTTTAGCCCTAATGTCAAAGTGGACATAAATATGTGCTGTTGAGGGTAGTGGATTGATTAGCCAACTTATCCTGAGCCCATATTTTAAGGGCTTGACAGAAGTTAAACCCACTCTCATATGTATTGGCGTCTAATGCTCTGTCACACACTGATTATGATGATCTTCCTCATACACATTCTGGGTGTAGTGTGTATTGCTGCCTGTATTCTGGGTGTGCCAAGATGGCCGCAACCAGAAGGAAGCATACTACAGGAAGGGTGCACCAAGATGGCCACCACCAAAGGGACATTTGGTCAGAGACCGGAGGTGATGCAATGGGTGTAGCAACATGGCCGCTGCAGGAAGGGTTGGAACTTTGGGCGGACATAGGTATAACAGATGAGGATGGGGCACTAGAAGTGGCTTGGGTAGTAGCGAGGGGAGTGCGTGACATGCAACACAGTAATCTACTGACAATGGATTCTGCTGGCCACAATTAGAACATTCCCAACAATTCATTACTCCGCCATTATCGGAGAGCAGTATCTTTGTAATACACATAACATAGCATCGTGTTTCCCTTATTGTCTGCATTTTCTTCCTCCATTCACCTTTTTTTTTTTTCCTGCTCTGTATCAAGCCAAGGCCGTTTTGCTATGCTAGCAGCTGTAACTGGGCGCTTATCTGGCAGCGTGCATATTTCAGTTAACCATTTAAGTTTCTCCACATATCCACATACTTTTTCCTTCTGTCAACAAACTCAGCGCAACCTTTTTTTTTCACATGCATTTACTTTTCAACATTTCAACATCCCATTATCTTCCTTGCTGCATTTAACATCTTGTACTGTAATCTTACACAATGACATTACTCTTTTGGTTTTCTCTACATGTATAACAAAATGACATGATAGCTGTCCGGCTCTTGTAGCCATCACCTCTCCTTCTCTTAACGGGCCATGGTCACGGATGTAATCATTAGATGCAGCTTGTATTGTAGGTCCCCCAATACGACATATCTCTGCAGCTAGCCCCCACCCATGCTGCAGTTTCGCATTTGCTGCGTTTACAATGATCCCAACCTGCTGTTGTGGTATACTCCCAATACCTATTCTCAGTATAGTAGAGAATTCTGAAGGACCATTTAGTAAATCAGACGCCACCTCCTCATACTAGCGTCCATGTTCTATTTCCCCAGTTTGGGAGAGGGTGAATAGGGAAGAGTTCAGAGGACCCTGGGTCCCTCTGAATGGAATATGATGGTAGGGGCAGGTGGGGGTAGTGATTCATAATACCCCCCGTCAGCGTTAAGTAATGGGTAGGTTGGTGCTACAACACCGGGTTTACGTGCGTGCTTCACAATTATAGCATGTCCTGCGCCATCCTGGATTAGTGACCCAACACACATTACAGAGCCAACCGTCTGGGTTATATGATGGTGGCTGGCTCTCAGTGGGAAGTGCAGGGTATTTAATCTCATAAGGTATAAATTGCTCAGTTTCCGGATTCAGGGGCTGGGGTATTGCTACATTTGTGGGAGATGCTTCTTTAGGGGCTCTAGATTTGGATTGTGGACACATAAGTTGGGAAGGGGGGGACCTACTTCCTCCTGTACTTTTTCAACATATCCTTCATCACAAATCTCATGTGCCACTTTCCTAAAGTTTTCAGCATCTTCCAACAATCCACAGCAGTCAACTAATCTACCCCTTTGCTGCCGGATGCCTTCATCCCACAACACAGGCTGAAGCCTCCCCTCCACAGGAAAATTTAACACCTTAAACACTTTTGGCACGTGCTTAAATGATCTTTTCCCTTCTCAACTGATCATGATATTCATCACATCCTCCCTCTCCTTCGGGGGAGACAAATTCTTTCTGCTCCACAGAAACATTGATTATTCACTACAACTGACAAAAAGATCCTTAATTTGTGCACAGCGGAGTCTGGCCAGAGCTCCCAGCTGTTCCACTACTAACTCACCCCTCCCGTCGGGGGAATTCTTTCACACAACAAATGAAAGGAGGTGCACTTCTGCTCCTATGCAGCTTTGCAGCGCACCGGACACTCGATATACGTATATCTACTTGCGTGTCCTACCCAATCTTCGATCACCTGCCGCGACTGAAACTAACAATGTTCAGTCTCTCCTAAGGATTTTTGTCCAAAGCTGAGAAAGATTCACACAATATTCACTTGTAAATCCGAGGTGATACTGCTTTGAAGTTAAATAATATCAGACCCCTAATGAGACTACACCCCTTATAGTCTCACCTTTGACTATATCCAACCAGGACACCCGGAGATACTGCAAACAACCACACACTACGTGGAAACCACGCCAAACGGTCAGTGTCACTAGTAAAGAACTGGTGCACTTACCGTGGCTTTTTGTGGGGGATGATCAGTCCCAATTCCAGTGGGGGAGGCTGAAGGCAGGTCTCTCTTTGTGGTCGTCCAGAGGTGGAGGGGCGTCCCTGGTTAGGGATCCGAGTCACGGCACCAGCTGTTAAGGGAGGGCAATAACCCTTCACGGTTGACCAAGTGAGTGTCAAAATTATTATGTTGATTGCGCAATCCACAGAAAACCAAACGGAGGCAATGCGTGCTCTGTATTGTCGGGATTCAAAGAATCTCTGATCCCGTTTATTTTGCTTAGCATTTTATATTGTTTTGAGTATATCAAATAGCCAATCAACTCTACAGCCATACTACAATACTATAGGCTAACTGATGTTAGTACAATTATTACGGAAAACACATATATGGTCATATTATCATTGTTAGTTTGAAGCACTATGGAAATTTTACAAGGTCAAACCTGGCCTAAACAAGTTAGATAACAGAGTGTCTGACAAAATGTTCTCTTGAGAAAAAGTTAGTGTGAGATAAGTTCCATGGGAAGAGAAAGAAAGAATATGTTATGCAAGGAGTGATAACATGATTTTAAAGCAAGCAGACAAAATGGAGTTGCTCTAGCATGAGTATCAATATGTCCTTTACAGATGGATCCTGCTGTCTGCATATAGAAAACAGCATGAGGAAAGAATACGTATATTAACAAAAGTTCAGGAATTGGAAAGACAGTTGTGTGAGGCCCAGAATGCATTGATTATAGCACAGTGTCAGAATAAGTTATTAATGGACAGATGTGATGGATATCAGCATGTTGCAGAAAAGGCTGCTGTATGTGTAGCGCAGTATAAATACAAAAGGAGGTGAGGGAAGGTTAATAACAAGAAAGTAGCTTTGGCCATAGCCAAAGCAGGGATAGAGTGGAGCCCTGATCAGTGGGATGGGGATGTATGGGATTCAACTGACTCTAAAAACATCACCAATCCAGAGACTGAGGATGAATATTTCAATGGAAAGAGAGAAATTGATCCTCCTCTTAACCCAGTGAAAGTTCATCCTATATATCGGAGACGGATTGTAGAGACTGCTGCAGGTAAACAGAATAAGAATGCAGTAGAGGATTACAGTCAGCAGGAGCTTAAT
This sequence comes from Phyllobates terribilis, assembly GCF_046119375.1. Classification (NCBI taxonomy): domain Eukaryota; kingdom Metazoa; phylum Chordata; class Amphibia; order Anura; family Dendrobatidae; genus Phyllobates; species Phyllobates terribilis. The sequence goes on from NW_027363370.1 coordinate 870,565, forward strand.
GACCTTCATGATTGTTTCTCTCAAAAGCCAAATGAATCTTTAGTAGCTTGAGCTGTCAGATTATGGGAGATGGGGGCTCATGGAGTGCAGGTGGATGCTGTGGATGGCCAAAAATTTGTCCAATTCAGTCATGAACCTGTAGTGAAGGAGGCCTTTCGTACCTTGACAATTCAGCAGCCACATGTGGTGTGTAGTATGCTTGATGTGGCCATGGCATTGCAGCATAAATACCCATCCGAGGCGGACTGGCCGCCCAATGAAAAACCATGGTTTACATTGAAAGATTGTACTCAGAGGTTGAAAGAGGAGGTCATGAAAAATGCTATTTCGGCAAGCTCTTATGATGATTATATGCAAGTTGTTGTGAGTGTATCTGTTAGAAATCGTATCATTAGAAATGCCCCTGCAGCCTACAAGCATATCATGATGACGCTAATGATAAATCAGACTGGGAAAACTATCGCCAATACATTGGAGGCAATTAGACAGTTAGGGGATCTGGGAGATTGGGGTCCCAAACAAAAGGGTAATTTTCCCTCTGAAGAGCAGCATGACAATGTCAAAAGTAACTACAATCCTAGATCTTGTATTACCCGTAAAGATATGTTTATGGCCCTGATAAAGGATGGTGTCCACAGGGATAAAATAGACGGGATTGGTACTAACGAGATGTGGAAATTGTATCAAAAGAGAGGACTTAATAAAAAGTCAGGGTTTCACATAATAGAAAGGTTACAGTAAAAGATTCTGAATCCCCACAGCAGGGGCCGGGCAGGACACAGGGAGAGAGAGGGCCAACTCCCTCCTCGTCGCCAGCAAAGCCCACAGCACAGGGGTTTGAGGATCTTTATGCTGAAGTTAAATCCTTGATACAGGAATTCAAAGCCCAACAGAAGGGGGCATCATTTTCTCCTAATATGATGTCTTCATCTGAAATGGAGGATCGATGGAGGGAGACAGATAAAAGTGATTGACATGCTGGCCACACCCCACAAATGTTGGTAGATACAGGGGCGGAGGCCAGTTTGATTAAGGGAACTCCAAAACAATTCAGTGAGTGCAAGGTTATAACTACAGAATTAGGAGGAAAGCAAATTGAGGCAATTCAGGACAGAGCAAAACCAGGAGTTAGTGGAATCTCCACATTGCATGAGAAGTTAGGCAAAGTCCCTATGGGACTTCAGGAGCAGGAGATATCCTTTGAACAATTGATTCCTGAGCAGAGGAAACAAGCGTGGTTTACAGAAGGGTCAGCTAGGTACCAAGGTAACAACCGTGTGTGGAACGCAGTGGGCTATCAGACTACAAGTATACATAGCAAAGAAGTATGGGGAAAAGAGTTGTGGCAAGATATCTGGGCAATTGTACAAATAATTAAAGTGACTGTGTTTCATGTTGATGCTATTTGTGCTTCAGATACCCTGGAAAGATTCAACTCAGTAGCAGACTAACAGTCCGAAATATCAGTCACTGAATCCAGTAAAGACTGATACCTCTGAGGAGCTGCTTGGACTGACTCAATGGGCACAGACCAGAGGGGTGCCCATCAGGTTAGAGTTCATAAAGGAAACCGTCATTAAGTGTCAATATTCACAACAGAGACCAATCCCTCATGTGGTGAGAGGCCAGAAAGCTCAAGGAAAACTTCCTGGGCAAATTGACTACATTGGCCCTCCTCTACATGATGGAGGATGTGTATGCGTATGCACAGCTTTGTATGCATATTCTGGGTTTACGTTGATTTGTACCTGTAAAATGGCCAATGCTAACAATACTATTAAGACTTTGGAAACAATGGTATTGTACTGTATCCCAATACAGATTCAAAGTGACAATGAAAGTCACTTCAAAGAAGTCGTAAAGAAAATCAGGACTGCTATAGGCTTGCAAATGCCACCTGAGCATTTTTGTCTTATAACCTCAAGGTCAGGCTTGGCCTTAAAGGGTATTCAGGTAATGGGAGGAGTGATAGACCAGGATTATCAGGAAGAAATTAAAGTACTTTTAATGAATGATGAAGAAAAAGTCATGATAATACAGAAGAGAGATAAGATAACTCAGTTACTGGTACTGTCTATTTCTAAAACGAAGGTGGTCAGAGTAAGGACCCCTGCAGTTGTGACAGTCAGAGGAGGTGAAGGATTTGGATCCTCAGATCCTATCAATGATGGTGCAAAAATCTGGTTGAAACAACTGGGTGACAAAGGTCCTCCAGAACCTGCAGAGGTAATTGTTCAAGGAGCAGACAATGTGTTGATAGTTATGAAACCCGGGCAAAAGAAAGGGGAACACGTCCCAACTGACCGGGATTTTGTGCAGAGAATAATATGTGTTTTCCCTTTAGATCAAAATCTGGAAATGATGACCCAAGCAATCTTCAGACCGAAAATCGAGAGGCCAACCGTGGAAAATGTGGCGTCATGGAAAACCAAACAGAATCTATAGATTTACTTGGCTCAAATGATGAACACTAGCCATTTTTGCGTGACAAAGGTTACCACTGCTATCAATATATTTGAGACTTGGTGGCAGTACTGACCCCCTCTACAGTTATGGACAAAGCTTATAGGGGTAGCTACTCAAGATGAGGACACAGAAGGAGAAGCTGTGACACAGAACTTCACGTGCAATCCATGTTGTGCCTGTGTGAACTGCATTGGGGAAAGTTTTTTGGCAGAGGAGATGATTGAATCATAGAATCATAGAATGGTAGAGTTGGAAGGGACCTCCTGGGTCATCTGGTCCAACCCCCTGCTCAAAGCAGGATTCACTAAATCATCTCAGACAGATGTCTGTCCAGCCTCTGTTTGAAGACGTCCATTGAAGGGGAACTCACCACCTCTCGTGGCAGCCTGTTCCACTCATTAATCACCCTAACTGTCAAAAAGTTTTTTCTAATATCTAATCTGTGTCTCCTCCCATTTAGTTTCATCCCATTGCTTCTAGTCTTTCCTTGTGCAAATGAGAATAAAGATGATCCTTCTACAATGTGACAGCCCTTGACATATTTGTAGACAGCTATTAAGTCTCCTCTCAGTCTTCTTTTTTGCAAGCTAAACATTCCCAAATCCTGCAACCGTTCCTCATAGGACATGGTTTGCAGACCAGTCACCATTCTGGTCGCTCTTCTCTGAACTTGCTCCAGTTTGTCTATGTCTTTTTTAAAATGTGGTGCCCAAAACTGTACACAGTATTCCAGATGAGGTCTGACCAAAGAGGAGTAAAGACCGATAATGACTTCACGTGATCTAGACTGTATGCTTCTGTTAATACATCCCAGAATTGTATTTGCCTTTTTTGCTGCTGCATCACACTGTTGACTCATGTTCAGTCTATGATCTATTAGTATACCTAAGTCTTTTTCATATGTACTGTTGCTTAGCTCTATTCCTCCCATTCTGTATATGCTTTTTTCATTTTTATTGCCCAGATGTAGTACTTTGCATTTTTCCCTGTTAAAAACCATTCTGTTGGTTGCTGCCCACTGCTCCAGTTTATTTAGGTCTTTTTGAATCCTCTCTCTCTCTTCTCTAGTATTAGCTATCCCTCCTAGCTTTGTGTCATCAGCAAATTTAATCAGTTTACCCTCAATTCCTTCATCTAAATCATTGATAAAGATGTTGAACAATACAGGTCCCAGGACGGAGCCCTGTGGTACCCCACTTGAGACATTCATCCAGCTGGATGTGAAGCCATTTACAACCACCCTTTGAGTCCGATCACTAAGCCAGTTATGAATCCACCTAACAGTTGCCTGGTCCATTGCATACTTGGTCATTTTTTCAATAAGGATGGTGTGAGATACTTTGTCAAATGCTTTGCTGAAGTCAAGATATACTATATCTACAGCATTTCCCTGATCCACCCAGTCAGTGATTATGTCATAGAAGGAAATTAAGTTAGTCTGACATGACTTGTTAGTTACAAACCCATGCTGACTCTGGTTAATCATTTCATTCTTATCCATGTACTTACATACATGTTGTTTAATAATTTGTTCAAAGATCTTTCCTGGTATAGAAGTCAGACTCACCGGCCTATAGTTCCCTGGGTCCACCTTCTTCCCCTTTTTGAAGATAGGAACAACATTTGCTCTTCTCCAGTCTTCTGGGACTTCTCCTGTTCTCCAAGAATTTTCAAAGATTATGGAGAGTGGTTCTAAAATTTCTTCTACGATCTCCTTCAGTACTCTGGGGTGTAATTCATCTGGACCTGGAGACTTGAACTCATTTATGTTAGCTAAATATTCCCTCACAATCTTTCTGTTTACAGATAACTTGGATTCCTCTATTCCTTTAACCCCTTACTTACCGGGGACGTATTAGTACGCATATTTGCGTACCGCCGGTTCAGTGAGGGCTCCGGCGCTGAGCCCTCACTGAACCGAGCACATGTCAGCTGATTCTTACAGCTGACATGTGCCCGCAACAGCCGCGGGTGGAATCGCGATCCACCCGCGGCTGTTAACCAGTTAAATGCTGCTGTCAATCTCCGACAGAAGCATTTAACGCGCGCTTCCGGGTAGCGCGTCATAAGCCCCGCCCACCGGCGACCCCGTCACGTGATCGCGGGTCGCCGATGGGCGTGCATGACAACCCAGGGTCTGCAGCAGATGCCTGTGGTTGTCATGATCTTGTCGCTATGAGCGCCACCTAGTGGTCGGCGCTCATAGCACAGGACCATTTCTGCTGCATGCAGGGGACCTGCTCGTCCCCTGTATGTAGCAGAGGCGATCGAATAGTTGCTGCTTCTAGTCTCCTATGGAGACTATAGAAGCATGCAAAAAGTAAAAAAAAAAAGTTTTTAAAAATATAAAAAAAAATAAAAAAATATAAAAGTTTAAATCACCCCCCTTTCGCCCCATTCAAAATAAAATATATAAAAAAAAAAACCACATACACATATTTGGTATCGCCGCGTTCAGAATCGCCTGATCTATCAATATAAAAAAAGAATTATTCCGATCGGTAAACGGCGTAACGAGAAAAAAATTCTAAACGCCAGAATTACGTTTTTTGGTCGCTGCAAAATTGCAATAAAATGCAATAACGTGCGATCAAAACATCGGATCTACCCCAAAATGGTATCAATAAAAACGTCAGCCCGGCACGCAAAAAATAAGCCCTCAACCAGCCCCAGATCCCGAAAATTGGAGACGCTACGGGTCTTAGAAAATGGCGCTATTTTTTTATTTTTTTTTTTACCAAATTTTGGAATTTTTTTTTCACCACTTAAATATAAAAGAACCTATACATGTTTGGTGTCTATGAACTCGTAATGACCTGTAGAATAAGAAGAGCAGGTCAGTTTTAGCATTCAGTGAACATGGTAAAAAAAATAAATAAAAAACAACTGTGGTATTGCACTTTTTTTGCAATTTTACCGCACTTGGAATTTTTTTCCCGTTTTCCCGTACAGGATATGATAAAACTAGTAATGGCGTTGAAAAGTACAACTCGTCCCGCAAAAAATAAGCCCTCACATGGCCATATTGACCAAAAAATAAAAACGCTATGGCTCTGGGAACAAGGGGAGCAAAAACGAAAATGCAAAAATGAAAAATGCTCCGGGGCTTAAGGGGTTAAAAGGACAGTGAAGATCAGTTGATGTTACATTTTCTTTCTGAGAGAAAACAGATGCAAAATAGAAATTAAAAAGTTCGGCCTTCTCAACATCCTCTCTTACCATTTCTCCATTTTCATCCTGTAAAAATCCTATAGCATCTTTGACTTTTCTTTTACTTTTGACATACCCCCAAAATCCTTTTTTATTGCTTTTGACATCTCTTGCAAGCCTTAATTCATTGTCAGCTTTAGCTAACCTGATACGTGCCCTACAGGATCTGCAGACTGCATTATAATCTTCTTTAGATATGCCTCCCTCTTTCCATTTAATAAACATTTCTTTCTTTCTTTTTAGCATGTGTTTAAGTTCTGTGTTCATCCATCCTGGTTTCCTTAAATGCTTCCCATTCTTCCTACTTTTCAGGATTGTTAACGATTGTGCTTTGAGAATCTCATTTTTAAAAATTTCCCATCCTTCCTGGACATTTTTGTCCTTAAGGACATCCAGCCATTGGATCCCTCCTATTCTCTTTCTGAGTCTCTTAAAATCTGCCTTTCTAAAATCTAACCTTGAAGTTTGAGTCTTCACATGTCTTCCTCCTCTAGTTATCCAAAATTCTATAATAGCATGATCGCTGCCTCCTAGGGTCCCAGCCACCTTTACCTCCTCAACCATTTCCTCCCTGTTTATAAGGATTAGATCCAAAGTAGCAGATCCCCTTGTTTTCTCCCCTACCTTTTGGAAGATAAAGTTGTCAGCAAGAGAGGATAAGAATTTGCTTGACCTGTTAGTTTTACTTGAGAGAGATTCCCAACAAATGTCTGGATAGTTGAAATCTCCCATGACCACTACGTCATATTTTTTGGAGAACTTGGTCATTTGATACATAAAGAGTTCATCCATATCTTCAGCTTGCCCAGGTGGCCTGTAGTAAATGCCTACAATGGTGTCCTTTCCGTTGTTCTCTCCTTGTATTCTTACCCAAACAGTTTCCACAGAACTCCCAGTCTCTGAAGCTTCAATCTCTTTGCAGATATACGCTTTTCTAACATACAATGCGACACCTCCTCCTCGCTTATCAAGTCTGTTTCTTGCAAATAAGTTGTATCCTTTTAGCCTTTTATTCCAATCATGTGTATCGTCCCACCAAGTTTCAGTGATTCCAATGACATCATATTTCTTTTCCTGCATTAGTAGTTCCAATTCTCCTTGTTTGTTGCCCATGCTTTGTGCATTTGTATAAAAACATTTTAGTTTGTGATTGGTTTCTCTTCCTCCCATATTTTTATTATTTAAATTGTTTTGTCTTTGTTCTTCCTTTCCACTTCCAGTAGCAGAGATCTCAATAGTATTTGTCAGCTGTATGGCTTTTTCTGGCCTTTTGCTTCCCTTCCCACATTGTTCTAGTTTAAAGCTCTCCTGATGAGTGTAGCAAGGCGACTTCCAAATACATGTTTTCCAGTCTTCGTAAGGTGTACCCCATCTCTAGCAAGTAGTCCATCGTATAGGTAATTCATTCCGTGATCCAGAATTCCAAATCCTTGTTGACGGCACCATCGACGTAGCCAGTTGTTCACCTGTAGAATCTTATTCCACCTCATTGTTCCATGGCCATCCACTGGGAGGATTGCCATGAAGACTTTGAGTATTAGGCCAGCTGATTTATTTTTTGCTATAATTTGTTCATGCATTGCTTTGTGTTGTTGTACACAGTGTACACTTCCATTATTATTTTTATGGCAATCATCCGCTAAAACCATCCCCTTTGGATAGGGTGCTTTGTGTAAATAATGTGTGGCTATAAGATATCCAAATGTGGATTGTATTGCTAATAAAAATATGGATATCTTATAGCCTACATATTGTAACATATTGTTTATATGCTTTGATAAAGTGTGGTCATTAGACCAAGTGTGGAATGTATTGCAAATATGGTTGCGTGAATTCAAGCACTATAATATTGCAATATACTGCAGTATAATATTGATTTACTCTGATACTGAGAAACTAGCTCTTTCACATGAACTGTCCTTGATGCATGCTATCCACAAAGTGTTTGCTAGGAGTCAATACAGTAAGACAATGTTAATTGTTCTATGGTCTATGAAGTTGTGTGTTTCAAAGATTCATTATCCTGATTTGTACAAAAGTGACCACTGTGATATTTGCTTTGACTAATAGTGTTATTGTAACCAAAATATTGATTCAAATAATGTGTGTACACTTACCATTATGCTCCATGAGAAATACACAGATCTATTGTCTAAAACAATGTTTAAAAGTAAACTTCTCGAGATTACAGAATCTGGCCAATTCGGTATTATCGACGAATCATACTTATAAACATTAACCAGCTTTATGCTTCCATTGTCTAAACCTTATAAAAGTCACTGGAATCATGATACAGACAGAAGCTTTCTTGTGTAGACTTCTCAGGGGTTCTCTGTCAATTAGACAGATGATGCTCATAAACTCCTAGATGAAGAAGCCATAAGTTGTACCTGCACTGATGTGTAGTGTTGTATGTACAGTACAGACCAAAAGTTTGGACACACCTCATTTAAAGATTTTTCTGTATTTTCATGACTTTGAAAATTATACATTCACACTGAAGGCATCAAAACTATGAATTAACACATGTGGAATTATATACTTAACAAAAAAGTGTGAAACAAGTGAAAATATGTCTTATATTCTAGGTTCTTCAAAGTAGCCACCTTTTGCTTTGATGACTGCTTTGCACACTCTTGGCATTCTCTTGATGAGCTGCAAGACATAGTCACCGGAAATGGTCTTCCAACAATCTTAAAGGAGTTCCCAGAGATGCTTAGCACTTGTTGGCCCTTTTGCCTTCACTCTGCTGTCCAGCTCACCCCATACCATCTCGATTGGGTTCAGGTCTGGTGACTGTGGAGGTCAGGTCATCTGGCGTAGCACCCCATCACTCTCCATCTTGGTCAAATAGCCCTTATACAGCCTGGAGGTGTGTTTGGGGTCATTGTCCTGTTGAAAAATAAATGATGGTCCAACTAAACACAAACCGGATGGAATAGCATGCCGCTGCAAGATGCTGTGGTAGCCATGCTGGTTCAGTATGCCTTCAATTTTGAATAAATCCCCAGCAGTGTCACCAGCAAAGCACCCCCACACCATCACACCTCCTCCTCCATGCTTCACGGTGGGAACCAGGCATGTAGAGTCCATTCGTTCACCTTTTCTGCGTCGCACAAAGACACGGTGGTTGGAACCAAAGATCTCAAATTTGGACTCATCAGACCAAAGCACAGATTTCCACTGGTCTAATGTCCATTCCTTGTGTTCTTTAGCCCGAACAAGTCTCTTCTGCTTGTTGCCTGTCCTTAGCAGTGGTTTCCTAGCAGCTATTTTACCATGAAGGCCTGCTGCACAAAGTCTCCTCTTAACAGTTGTTGAAGAGATGTGTCTGCTGCTAGAACTCTGTGTGGCATTGACCTGGTCTCTAATCTGAGCTGCTGTTAACCTGCGATTTCTGAGGCTGGTGACTTGGATAAACTTATCCTCAGAAGCAGAGGTGACTCTTGGTCTTCCTTTCCTGGGGTGGTCCTCATGTGAGCCAGTTTCTTTGTAGCGCTTGATGGTTTTTGCAACTGCACTTGGGGACACATTCAAAGTTTGCCCAATTTTTCGGACTGACTGACCATCATTTCTTAAAGTAATGATGGCCACTCCTTTGTCTTTACTTAGCTGCTTTTTTCTTGCCATAATACAAATTCTAACAGTCTATTCAGTAGGACTATCAGCTGTGTATCCACCAGACTTCTGCACAACACAACTGATGGTCCCAACCCCATTTATAAGGCAAGAAATCCCACTTATTAAATCCCACTTATTAAACCTGACAGGGCACACCTGTGAAGTGAAAACCATTTCCAGAGACTACCTCTTGAAGCTCATCAAGAGAATGCCAAGAGTGTACAAAGCAGTCATCAAAGCAACAGGTGACTACTTTGAAGAACCTAGAATATATGACATATTTTCAGTTGTTTCACACTTTTTTGTTAAGTATATAATTACACATGTGTTAATTCATAGTTTTGATGCCTTCAGTGTGAATGTACAATTTTCATAGTCATGAAAATACAGAAAAATCTTTGAATGAGAAGGTGTGTCCAAACTTTTGGTCTGTACTGTATGTACAGGAGTGGATTAAGAGTAGTAAGAGTAGCCAGGGCACTGGGTAGTTTAGAAGGTGTGCCCCCCCTCAGGTACTGGATGTATCACGTGACTTGTCACATGATCCCCTTTGATAGATCATGTGATTCTATCTACACATGTGCATCAAAGGTTCTGTGAGTAACACACAGACGCTTTGATGCACATGTGTAGATGGAAAATGTGCAGCACTTTAGCACTTTGCATAACATAGCACTATATATAATAGAGCAAGAGTGGGCGATTAATTTTGCCAAGGGACAACATGGGAGACCGTGACAGTTGTGGAGGCTGCACCAATAGGCTGAAATTAATTCTGCTCAATATTAATATTAACATTAATTTTATTTTATTTTTTTATATTAATTGTATGCAGCATCGGGCTGCAGAACCTTGGATCCCCAGAGTAAATCATTCTTGGGGCCCACTATGCTGCTGTAGCAACAATATAGAAATAATACAAGACCACCAATTGTATAATAAAATGTGCCAATATGTTTCCGTAATATAAAACACAATGGGCTCGATTCATCAAGACCGGCGTTGTTCACAGCAATCTTGATGAGGGGCATGCTGGAGTCGGATGATCCTGATTCATGAAGAGGTGCTCAACTACAGCGTCCAGTTTAGGACATGACAGATATCAAAGTCAAACATCAGAATAATGTCAGTTTGAGGCTAAATACCTTGTCTGAGAACTGACTTTGATATGTGACTTTGATAAGTGACTTAGACATCTGACTTTCACAACTGATGAAAATAATAATAAAAAGTTCACTGTATGCTGCTGGGAATTGAACCCAAAACTCTATGTCTAGAAGCCAGTACACTTACCATTGACTTAAACACTCAGTTGAAGAAACTTAAGCATTCTATTTGGTTATGTGATTTTCAGTGCAAACTTGTCTGAAACGCATTGGGACTTTCACACAGACCTCCTCCAGGCCAAATTCAAATGATGTGTGATTTTGATATGTGACTGATATCTGACTTTCTTCAAATATTAGAATCAGAATCACAATGACTTTTAGATACCAGTTTGATCTCATAAGCCAAGAAAAACTAGCAGTCACTATCACTTGACCCTATGGCTGTATGGTAACTCTTCAGCCTCATTTTTTCTTTCCATCCAGCAAGAAATGACTGCAAACTCCAAACGACTAGGGGTGTCAACTGCCTGCTAAGCATGGTCCTTCTCTAGCAGCAAAAACAGGCATGATAAGGGGTTGTCCTGTCCAAACCGATAAGTCTGCAGTCACTCTGTGTGTGTCACGCAATGTGTGGGAAAGACTTAGTGCAACACAAAGGGAAGAGGGAAAGGGAGCCCAGACTCTAGGGAAAGGGGGAAGTGGAGACATCCTAGGCTGATCTAATATCACCCTGTCTCCACTAATGTCCCTATATTGGTTCTTCACCAATTGCTGCACGCGAACCTCGCCCTGTCTTTCCATGGTGTTAAGCCCTGGCTAGGGAAGGGAGGGGGATGAGCGACCAACAGCAGGGCGACTGTCACTTCTGACACACCCGTGACAGTACACCCCTCTCTACGAGTGGCCTCCGGACACTCAGGACCGGGTTTCTCAGGATAAGAGGTGGGGAATGAATGAACCCACCTGGGAGCATTCATCTCTGATGCTGAAACCCACATCCTCTCCTCTGGACCATAACCTTTCCAGTGCACCAAGTATTGTAGAGAACGACGTTGGAGACCAGAATCTACAATACTCAAAATCTGGAACTCCAGATTACCACAACCATTACTGGGGGTGGTGGTAGAGGTGAGGGCTCAAGAGGTTCCACATACTTCTTGAGTAAGGACCTATGGAACACGTAGTGGACTTTAAGGGCCAGAGGAGGTTCAAGACGAAACGCTGATGGGTTAATGACGGCGGTTATTTTATAGGGACCAATAAGCCTAGGTCCCAGCTTCCAATAAAGAACTTTCAATCTTATATTCCTGGTAGAATATATAGTCATTCACATTCAGCTCCAGACCTGGCTGGCTGTCAGCCATACATTTATACATGTGGTACCCCAGGGGTCTGGTTGCCACAGTGATAGAAATATCACGTCTGAGAGCAAGTGGGAGGTTTCCTGGTCAGGAGCCCTTAAACATGCAACAGCTCCTGTCCCAGGCCAGATAGGGGAGGAACCTGCCCTACATAAACTGGGTCTGGGGCGGGGTTAGTCAGTCTAAGAGTCTAGAGAGGAGAAAGACAGGGAAAGCAACAGCTAGGAGCTCTGTAGGAGCAGGAGCTGAAGACCAGGGGCTGGAGCTAAGCAGAGTTCGCCCTGGCAGAAGAATATAAGAACCGGACACCAGAGTCCGAGGCTGCGGGGATCTTTAAGTCCAGCAGCAGAAACCAGCCGGCAGGGGATTCCAGGTCCTCTGGCCATAGAAGCCCGGAGGCTCAGTCACAAGGAAGGGACCAGCACCGCCATCGAGGAGCGAAGGCTATCAGAAGGCCCCAAGTCACCAGCCATACGGGTGAGCACCACACGGTATACTCAGGGACGTGGGCTACTTCCACACGCTTACAGCAAGGTAGCCAGGAAGAGTGCAGATAGACGGGGAGGCCTACAACTCCACCTGGCCAGGGGAACTCCTGTTTGTTCACAGACTGACCAGGCTCCTTATGCTAGCCAGTACTCCCGGGAGGGTCTGCCTTAATATCATCAGTAAAGACCCTGAACTGCACTGCAAAGACTCTGAGTCGTTCCTGCTTTCTCACCACATACAGCACTACTAATACTAGGACGCCCGTGCACCATCACTCCCATCATCCACATTCCCTGCCCTGAGGCTATACTCTTCCCGTGGGGAGTTATGCCATCCTTTGCTGCGCATACCACACCAGCCTCAGTGGTCTGCCTCGCAGCGGCGGTACACCCTGACCGCAACCCATGGGTGGCGTAGTCGGACAATTAACCTAAAACTTATACTATACCGCCACTGGTTTGACCACCCTGAGTCACGGGACCGGGTCGCCGCCACGGAGACTACAATCCCCAGAGACCCGGCTCCGGGTAACCCACTACATGTGTACACTAGGCCCAGGGGGCGCGTCAACTTTGGCGTAGTTGGCAGGATTTCGTGCCCGCAACCACCGGGTACTGCGCGCCTTCAAAAGACTGTCACACCTGCCGTGGTGAAGGTCCCCGCCATCCGGAGCCATTTCCCGCCATCCGGAGCCGTTTCCCGCCATCTTCAGCTGTTTTCCCGCCATCCGCAGTCGTTTTCCCGCTGTCGGACGCCATCTTCAGGACGCCGCGCGGGAGGAAGAGGGGTGTGGACGCCGAAAGCGCGCGAGACCTGAAGCTCCGCCCTACGCACCGACGCTGCGCAAGGTCCTGGAAGGAGAGGGAGTGACGCTGACGTCACCAGAGCGCGATGCATGGTCCTCCACCCTGACGATCGTCTGCGGAGCCGCGGCCTACGGAGAAGAAGCAACAGAAGGTAGGCCACACTTAACTAGGGGGGAGGATACGGAGGGACCCTCTACCACCAGCGTGGCCGCTGCCGCAGTAATGCCGTTCACCATGCCTTACATCCCCGGATACTCAGGGGAGTCGCATACCCTAAGCGACTTTAAAGAGAGACTGTACAGCCTGTTTAAAGTATACCCCCTGACGGAGGGACAAAAAGTGAGCATATTGGTAGGCCAGTTAACCGGCGCAGCCCAACGTGAAGTAAAGTCCTGGTCAGTCAGGGACAAGGAGACCGTGAAGGAGATCTTAGCCCGTCTGAGGGACACGTTTGATACCCGCACCTCTGCAGAGATCAAAATGAAATTTTATGGGTGCAAGCAGCGGGCCCAAGACAGTATAAGAGACTATGCTTTGAATTTGCAAGAGGCCCTGGGAGCCATTAAACAGGCAGACCCTGACAGTGTGCGGAATGCAGATGAACTGTTGACTGAGCAATTCATTGAGGGTCTGCTGTCCAACGCCCACCAAACCCAGTCACATGCAATGGCCTTGCAGAACCCTGGGTTAGACTTTGCAAAGTTCAAAGACAGGGCCATCCGGGTGCTCCGAGAACCGGCACCGGGTAGCTCTGTAACCCACTGGCGCCCTGCTATTACCTATCACCAGGAGGCGGCGCCCTTGTCTACAGAGTCTGTAGGAGCTGGTGCGCAGGCTTTGGATAACAACCCGGCTACAGACTTGCACCATCAGGTCCAAGAACTGACCAAAAGCGTAGCCGCGCTAACCAGAACTGTGCAGTCTTTACAGGTCTCTCCTCCAGGAAAGATCCAGCTGGAATCCGGACCGGAGGACGTCCCATGGCGCCGACAGAGGAGGATCCCGCCGTCCAGAGGAAGACCCAGCGACCGCTACAACGAGGACGGACAGCCCATCTGCCGCCGCTGCAATCAACCCGGACATATGGCAAGGTACTGTCATTTAAACGGGCACAACCTGGGGTAGAGGGCCAACCCCCAGGCATAAGATCATCAGGCCCATCGAACTGGCGTGATAAATACGTAGGGGGACGTCCAGTCTTGCCTGTGGTACTGGATGGCATTCCTATGAGTGCCCTACTAGACACTGGGTCACAGGTGACTACCATCCCGTACGTGCTCTTTAAGCGGTACTGGAATGACTCGGACATAACCCGCTACCCAGATGATGACCTGAGTATCATCGCCAGCAATGGTCAGCCCGTGCCGCAGGTGGGGTTCAAAGAGGTGACCATTAAGATCGGTAAAGTCGAACTGGCGGCACAAGGACTGATTATTGTGGACATTGACCGTCATGAGAGTCACCCTAAAATAACCTTGGGAACTAACGTAATTGAAAATTGTCTTGCAGAGGTAATTCTCATTTTGCAGCAGGTTACCAAGAACGCCAGTTCCAGCCAGCAGCGTGTTCTCCAAAAAGAGATCCGGGCACTGATGAAACGGCAACAAGTGGAACTATCTGGTGGTGAGATTGGTAGCGTGAGAATGTGTGACCCGTTCCCTATTGCCATGCTCCCGAAAAGTGAGATGATGATCTGGTGCCGGGCAGCTATTGGTCTAAGAGGTAGAGACTACCAAGCAATGGTAGAACCCGTCTACTTAGACAGTAGGCCCACCATTTTGACAGCACGGGGGGTGGTCGATGTACGCCATGGGAGGGAGCCCGTCCGCATCATAAATATCGGGGGGAGAGAAGTATACCTGCCCCGGTATGCCACGCTAGCCAAATTGTTCACCATAAACCAAAATTCTGTAAGGGCCGTGGAACCCTTGCCTCCATCTCAACCAGAGGAAGGTAACGGCTCTAAGAAACAAATGGAGGACTGGTGTCAGCAACTGCATGTGGGTACTACCTCCACTCCCTCACACCAAAATCAGGGAGTCTACCGGGTGTTATGTTCTGCTACCAAAGCTAAGGAAAGAGAGGAGATCTGTCCCTACTATAAGACTCAGCTGAATCCCTACGATGTAACAGGGAACCTGATCCTGCGATCAGACCTGCTAAAGTCCTAATCTAGTCTGTACGGAGACCTATAGATTTGGGGAGGGAATCCCTACAAGTACTAAGGACTGGGAGGAATATGGAACACCTCCTAACAGAAATAGTAGCAGACAGACGAACAAACAAAATAGATAGAACCTAGAGGTCCGTAGACCAAGCAAACTAACAGAGTTAGATACAGAGCACAGGCTAGCTAGAAAGTAGATATACAATGAAGTCCAGCAAAGCCAGAAGGGCGGAGCAGGATTAAATAGGCCAACAAGGTCATGTGACCAGCAAAGGAAAAAAAATCTAACAGCAAGGTTCTAACAGTACCCCCCCTTCTAAGAGGATCCTCCGGATCCCCTAGGACCAGGCTTATCAGGAAATCTCCTGTGAAACGCTCTGATAAGTCTGGACGCGGAAACATCATCTGACCTCACCCAAGAGTTATCCTCGGGCCCGAAACCTTTCCAGGCCACAAGATACTGCAAACTACCTCTATACCGTCTAGAGTCAAGGATGCGAGAAATTTCATATTCCCCGTCCTCCACCACCGGAGGAACAGAGGCAGAGGCGTCACCATCCGACACAACAGCTTTTTTTAACAGAGAGACATGAAAGACCGGATTAATTCTCCAGGAGGTAGGAACCTCCAACCTAACAGCAGATTGGTTGACAACCTGAAGCACCTTAAAGGGCCCTACAAACTTGGGACCCAATTTCTTAGAAGGAATCCTCAACCGCAGATTCCTAGAGGACAACCAAACCATGTCACCAACAGCGAACAAAACCTCCTGTCGTTTCCTATCAAAGTAGTCTTTAGATTTTCTGTTGGCCTCCTGAAGATTACCACGCACATCCGTCCAAACTCTTTCCAAATCACCGGAAAAATTCTCCTCCTCAGGCACGGCAGATCCCAACTTGGAGAACGACCCAAACGACGGATGTCTCCCAGAACAACAAAAAAAAGGCGAACAACCAGCAGAAGAAGATGTATGATTGTTCAGAGCAAATTCGGCAAGTGGCAGAAACTCAGACCACCCCTCTTGATTGTCTGCCACAAAACAACGCAAGAACTGCTCAACATCCTGGTTTTTCCTTTCTGTCTGGCCATTAGATTCAGGATGATATCCGGACGAAAACGACAAATGAATTCCCAACCTGTCACAAAAGGCACGCCAAAAACGAGCCACGAACTGAGGACCCCTATCAGAAACAATGTCAGTAGGAACGCCATGAAGTCTGACAATTTCCTTGACAAAGGCCTTAGTGAGAGTTTTAGCGCAGGGCAGTTTGACGAAGGGAACCAAGTGACACATCTTGCTAAAACGGTCCACGACCACCCAGATGACAGTAAAACCCTCAGAGGGGGGAAGGTCAGTTATAAAGTCCATAGCCAAATGTGTCCAAGGAGCACTGGGGACCTCCAAAGGACAAAGCAACCCCGCAGCAGGAGTATGTGAGGACTTAGATCTAGCACATATAGTACATTGGCGCACCCACTTAATGACTTCCTTCTGCCATCCAGGCCACCAAAAACTGCGACCCACCAGTCTCTTGGTCTCAGAGATTCCGGGATGACCTGCCAACCGAGATTCGTGACACTCAACAAACAAATCTCTCCTAAAGGTCCCAGGCACAAACAACCTCCCATGAGGAGTGTTAGATGGGGCATTCTCCTGAGCTTTAAGAATCTCATCTTCCAAAACGGAGTCTAAAGCAGCTATCACAACACCTTCTTGTAAAATGTTTTCCTCTTTCTCAGCACCGACTATGGGAGAAAAACTGCGAGACAAGGCATCCGCCTTAACATTCTTAGTACCAGGGATGTAAGTAACGGAGAAATTAAACCGCGAGAAAAACAGTGCCCACCTAGCCTGACGGGCATTCAGGCGCTTGGCAGCGTCAAGATATATCAGATTTTTATGATCCGTAAGAACCTGAACGGGAAATTCCGCACCTTCCAAGAAGTGGCGCCAGTGTTCAAATGCGAGTTTAATAGCCAATAATTCCCGATTACCAATATCGTAATTCAATTCAGTCTCCGAAAATTTTTTTGAAAAAAATGCACAGGGATGTAATCCATCCCCGTTATCCTGCGACAATACTGCGCCAACCCCCACAGAGGAAGCATCAACCTCAACCAAAAACGGCCTAGTAACATCAGGCTGCATAAGGATGGGAGCAGAGGTGAACCTCTCCTTGAGATACACAAAAGCTTCAATGGCCTCAGAAGACCACTGAACCGCATCAGCACCTTTCCTGGTGAGATCAGTCAGAGGTTTGACAATACTAGAAAAATTTTTTATGAATTTTCTATAGTAATTGGCGAAACCCAAAAACCTCTGTATTGATTTCAAACCAATAGGCCTAGGCCATTCCTGCACAGCCTGAACCTTAACCGGATCCATCTCAAAACCTTTGCTGGAGATAATGTAGCCCAAAAAACTAATTCTCTGTACAGCGAACTCACATTTCTCCAGCTTAGCAAAAAGCGAATTGTCCATTAATAACTGTAATACCTCACGCACGCTCCGCCAATGAGACTCCAGATCTGGCGAATAAATCAAAATGTCATCCAAATACACAACCACATTTTTACCGATCAAAGGTCTAAGGATGTCATTAATCAGATTCTGAAAAAATGCAGGAGCATTAGTAAGACCAAAAGGCATAACCAGATTCTCAAAATGACCCACAGGAGTGTTAAAAGCAGTCTTC
Organism: Phyllobates terribilis; assembly: GCF_046119375.1. Classification (NCBI taxonomy): domain Eukaryota; kingdom Metazoa; phylum Chordata; class Amphibia; order Anura; family Dendrobatidae; genus Phyllobates; species Phyllobates terribilis. The sequence continues at coordinate 888,490 of NW_027363370.1, forward strand.
CATTCATCACCCTCCTTCATGCGCAACAGATTGTATGCCCCCTTAAGGTCAATTTTAGAGAACCACTTGGCCCCCAATAACTGGTTAAACAGATCAGGAATCAATGGCAGTGGGTAAGGATTGCGTACCGTAATTTTGTTAATCTCACGAAAATCCAGACAAGGACGTAAACCGCCGTCCTTTTTTTTTACAAAAAAAAATCCAACCGCCACAGGAGACTTAGAGGGCCTAATGTGACCGGCGGCCAAACTTGTCTGTATGTATTCCTCCAAAGCCTTCCTCTCAGGAATAGTAAGGTTAAATAAACGACTTTTAGGAAGAGTCGCTCCAGGGACAAATTCAATAGAACAATCATAGTCTCTATGGGGAGGCAAAACCTGCGATTCTTTCTCAGAAAAAACTCTCCAAAAATCCTGAATAGGAACAGGCAATTCTCCCCTATCCAAAGCTGCAATACGCCCGTTACAACACTTGTCATAACATTTATGGCTCCAGGATTTAATTTCACTGGTAGACCAATCCAGTACAGGATTGTGAAATTTTAACCAGGGCAAACCCAATATTACTGGAGAAGGCAAGTTATTCAACACTACCAAATCCAATTTCTCATGGTGAACACCATTAATAGTGAGAGGAAATTCACTGACCTTGAGAGTAATATTCTTCAAAGGGGAGCCATCCACAGAAACCACAGCAATGGGGGATGATAAAGGTTCAGGTTTTAAATTGAGTTTTTCCACGAATCCCCCATCAATAACATTCAGTGTAGACCCGCAATCAACAAACACCCGAAATTCCATTAATTTTTCCTGAGCAATCGTGGAAGCAGCTAAAAATATACCCTTGGAATTTAAACAGGCAATACGGGCGTGACTGACCATTTTTTTTTCTTTCTTCATACGAAGCTCACAGCCTTTAATCAAATGACCAGATTTCCCGCAATAGAAACACAAGCCTTCTGAAAAACGACGGTGTTTTTCTTGAGAGCGAGGTGCCACCGATCCAATCTCCATCGGTTCACCACTGTTAGTACACACATTATCATAACCAGAAACTGACATAGCAGAGGATTTGCTCTCATTAACCCTAGCACGCAGTCTTCTGTCCACCCGTATAGCTAATTGCATAGCCTGTTGCAAATCCTCAGGTGTAGGATAAGCAATTAGCAGGTCTTTAACCTTTTCACTGAGCCCAGCAAGAAATAGACTTTTCAGAGCAGAATCGTTCCACCCTGTTTGAGTGGACCAACGACGAAAATGTGTACAATATTTTTCCATATTACCTGATCCTTGTTTTAAACGTCTCAACTCAGTCTCAGCTGATGCCACACGGTCAGGATCATCATATAATAGTCCTAAAGCAGAAAAAAAACTATCCACTGATCTGAAGCATGTATCACTAGGTTGCAAAGAAAAGGCCCACTCCTGAGGCTCTTTGCGCAAAAGTGACATTATGAACCCTACGCGCTGGGATTCATCCCCAGAGGACTTGGGTCTCAAACGAAAATACAATAAGCAAGCATTTTTAAATGAAAAAAATTCTCGATGTTCACCAAAAAATAAATCCGGCAAACATACCTTAGGCTCCAAGAAATATGCTCCAGGACAGTTACTCACGTGCTGACGGAGCTCGGCCACTTCCAGAGAGAGTCCCTGCAGGTGTTTAGCCAAATCCTGAACCGACACCATGATGGAACAAAAAAAAAATCTTTCCTTAGAGAATTTACAGGCTGGACTTACTGTTATGTTCTGCTACCAAAGCTAAGGAAAGAGAGGAGATCTGTCCCTACTATAAGACTCAGCTGAATCCCTACGATGTAACAGGGAACCTGATCCTGCGATCAGACCTGCTAAAGTCCTAATCTAGTCTGTACGGAGACCTATAGATTTGGGGAGGGAATCCCTACAAGTACTAAGGACTGGGAGGAATATGGGACACCTCCTAACAGAAATAGTAGCAGACAGACGAACAAACAAAATAGATAGAACCTAGAGGTCCGTAGACCAAGCAAACTAACAGAGTTAGATACAGAGCACAGGCTAGCTAGAAAGTAGATATAAAATGAAGTCCAGCAAAGCCAGAAGGGCGGAGCAGGATTAAATAGGCCAACAAGGTCATGTGACCAGCAAAGGAAAAAAAATCTAACAGCAAGGTTCTAACACCGGGTGGTTCGGGAGTATGAAAGAGTCTTTAGTAAACACCCGCTAGACTTCGGGCGAGTAAAGGGGGTAGAACATCACATCCCCACAGGAGACCATCCACCCATAAAGGAAAGATACCGACCTGTACCCCCTGCACACTATCAGCATGCAAAGGGGATGTTGCGGGACATGAAGGAGGCTGGGGTAATCAGGGACAGCTGTAGCCCCTGGGCAGCTCCACTAGTTCTAGTGAAAAAGAAGGACAACACAATGAGAATGTGTGTAGACTACAGAAAGGTCAACCGTATCACACACAAAGATGCGTACCCGTTACCTAGAATAGAAGAATCTTTAGCTGCATTAAAATCTGCTAACTTCTTCTCCACTTTGGATCTTACTAGCGGGTACTGGCAGGTTCCTGTAGCAGAGGCAGACAAGGAGAAGACTGCATTCACCACTCCGATGGGTCTCAGCGAATTCAACTGTATGCCATTCGGACTCTGCAATGCACCAGGAACCTTCCAGCGGTTGATGGAATGCTGTCTGGGACACCGGAATTTCGAGACGGTCCTGTTATACCTGGATGATGTCATCGTTTATTCCAAAACCTACGAAGACCATCTGAAACACCTGGCAGAAGTGTTTGATGCCCTGGCAAGCTACGGCCTAAATGTGAAACCCTCCAAGTGTCACCTCCTGAAACCAAAGGTGCAGTACCTGGGACATGTGGTGAGTGCTGACGGAGTGGCTCCTGACCCCGATAAGATCACCGTGATTAAAGACTGGCCAAGACCCTCCAGCATAAAGGAAGTGCGGCAGTTCCTCGGGTTGGTAGGCTACTACCGAAGATTCATTCCCGGTTTCACCAAAATGGCAGCCCCTATGCAGGACCTCCTGATAGGTCAATCCAGGAAGGCCAAAAACCAGAAGCCGCCCTTCAGGTGGGAAAAGCTGGAAGAGGAGTCCTTCCGCCAGCTGAAGATGGCCCTCACGGGGGATGAAATCCTGGCGTACCCTGATTACGGCCAGCCCTTTATCCTCCACACGGACGCGAGCAACATCGGGTTAGGAGCCATACTGTCCCAGATCCAGCAGGGGAAAGAACGGGTAATCGCTTACGCCAGCCGAAAACTACGGCCCACAGAGAGAAACCCTGAGAATTATAGCTCATTCAAGCTAGAGTTCCTGTCAGTGGTGTGGGCAGTGACCGAACGTTTCAAGCATTACCTTGCCTCTTCCAAGTTCACCGTGTACACGGATAACAACCCGTTGACACACCTGGAACTGCAAAACTTGGTGCCCTGGAGCAGAGATGGATGGCCCGCCTGTCCAACTATGAATTCACCATCAAATACCGGGCGGGACGCTCGAATGCCAACGCGGATGCCCTGTCCAGAATGCCAAACTAACCGGACGTAGGGGAAGATCCAGAAGAACTGGAAGAAGTCGAACTCCCTGCGTTCCACCGTCATGGGATTACCCTGTATTCCCACCGTGTGAGGGACAGGCGCTCTGCTACGTTCAATCCCTTACCCCACTACAGCTGGGCGGAGACACAAGACAGTGATCCCGCAGTCCGTCTGGTGAAGGAAATGCTGACACAGGCCGATGCCCGTCTTGACCCAGATGCTCCAGAGGAGACCAAGCAACTGTGGAAGGAGAAACGTAAGCTGTTTCTCTACAAGGAGAAGCTGTGCCGGAGAGTGGTCAACTCTAGAACACATGAGCTGACCTGGCAGGTAGTGGTCCCAAGACGAGACGCGGCTATGGTTCTGGAGGCATACCACGATGGAGCAGGACACTTCGGATGGAAGAAGCTGGAGTTCCTGTTGCGTGGATGGTTCTACTGGGTAGGCATGAGAGGAGCCATCGAGAGATGGTGCAGAGACTGTGGCCCGTGCAACCTAAGAAGAAAGGACCGTGCCAGCCAGAAGACTCCCCTGCAGTCCATCATCACCAGGCAGCCACCGGAACTGGTAACCCTGGACCATGTGAAACTGGCTCCAAGCAAATCTGGGTAAGTCTACGCCCTCACCATCGTAGATCACTACTCCCGGTTCCTGGTGGTGGTCCCTGTCAAAGACTTAACAGCTCAAACAACAGTCAGAGCCTTCCAGCTACACTTCTGCCGTCCACACGGGTATCCGGAGCAAGTGTTGACGGACCAAGGACCAGCCTTCGAAGCGGAGGTCTTCCAGGAGTTCTGCAACCTGTATGGCTGCAGGAAGATAAGAACAACGCCTAATCACCCTCAGACCAATGGACTATGTGAGAAAATGAACCAGGTGGTGATAGACTTGCTAAAAACGTTGCCCCTGGAAGAACGCAGTCTGTGGCCTGAAAAACTGCCTGATCTGGTGGACTTGTATAATCACATCCCCGTAGGTTCCACCAACTGTACCCCGGCTTACCTAATGAGAGCAAGACCTGGTAAGCTGCCTATTGACCTGGATATGGGAGTCCTGACACCTGAGGACACCTCGCCAGAGGCAGACTGGGATACAGAACGGCAGCAGCAGTATTGGAAAGTACAGGAGAGCGTCGAGCGAAGTCTGTCTCAAGCAAGAGAAAGGCAAGAGAAGGCTTATAACTAGCATGCTCCCGCTGTTCCCCTGGTACCCGGAGAGCAGGTCTTGAAGAGAAAGAGGTGGCTCCACAAGTTGGACGACCAGTGGGAGAAGGACCCGTACACCGTGCTGCCCTCAAGCCATGAGAACCCAAAAGTGTGTGTCATCAGTAAGGATGGAGGAGAGACCACAGCCATTGTCTCCAGAGACCACCTGAAAAAGTGTCCCGAGCTGCTGCAAAGCCCTGAGGAAGATCAAGAGAACCCTCAACCCGCAGAGGAAAGGGAAGAAATGATCAGTACCGTACTCGGAGACTTTCCCCGGTCATGGACTCAAATCAACAACGCAGTCGTGGTACCCATCCTCACCTTTCTCCAGCCAGCCCCTCAAGGGCCTACAGAAGAACAGGAAGTGTCGGGAGAGCAACCAGCCCAGGAGGCAGAAGAATCCATACCAGCAGACCAGGAGAATCAACCCTCTGCTAGTAGTGAGCCTGCCGTGCCCCTAGTAAGCCAAAGAGAACGCAGAAATCTGCCAGGCCTACCCACAACACCTCCTACACCCTGTAGTTCAGAACCAGATAGTGGCTTACGTAGGTCCACCAGGAGCACTAGAGGACAGATGCCCGCGCGCTGGAGAGTCTAATGCCAAGTATATATTTACCTGTACCTACGTAAATGCTGAAAAAGGTTTATGTTTTTGTTGCCTGTTTATTGATTATGTTTCTCTAGTTACCCTGCAGGTTTATTTGGACTGACAGGTTATGGACGCTGAAAAACCGGAACTACAATGTAGATAGTTGCACCTTGGTGCCTCTTGCGAAGATGGCCGCGGAAGAGAAAAACCTGTCTGGCATGGCCTCCTTGTGGCCCAAAGTAGCTAGCCTCAGCCTTGCAGCCACACCCAGGGCCAACGTTTGGGGTTTGCTTTGGACAGGTCCCCTACTCTGTTCCAAGACTTCACCTTGTTGGGTGACATGGACACCCGGTTACGGACACGTCGTGACCTCTAAAGACTAAAACTTCTTGTATATATGTTGAAATGTTATTGTTTATGCCCTGTATGTGTTTTCTTGAAAATGTGTTTAGTCCTGGAGTGCTAAAATTCACTAGGGGGGAATGTGACACCCCAGGGGTCGGGTTGCCACAGTGATAGAAAAATCACATCTGAGAGCAAGTGGGAGGTTTCCTGGTCAGGAGCCCTTAAACATGCAACACATCCTCTCCCAGGCCAGATAGGGGAGGAACCTGCCCTATATAAACTGGGTCTGGGGCGGGGTTAGTCAGTCTAAGAGTCTAGGAGAGGAGAAAGACAGGGAAAGCAACAGCTAGGAGCTCTGTAGGAGCAGGAGCTGAAGACCAGGGGCTGGAGCTAAGCAGAGCTCGCCCTGGCAGAAGAATATAAGAACCGGACACCGGAGTCCGAGGCTGCGGGGATCTTTAAGTTCAGCAGCAGAAACCAGCCGGCAAGGGATTCCAGGTCCTCTGGCCATAGAAGCCCGGAGGCTCAGTCACAAGGAAGGGACCAGCACCGCCATCGAGGAGCGGAGGCTATCAGAAGGCTCCAAGTCACCAGCCATACGGGTGAGCACCACACGGTATACTCAGGGACGTGGGCTACTTCCACACGCTTACAGCAAGGTAGCCAGGAAGAGTGCAGATAGACGGGGAGGCCTACAACTCCACCTGGCCAGGGGAACTCCTGTTTGTTCACAGACTGACCAGGCCCCTTATGCTAGCCAGTACTCCCGGGAGGGTCTGCCTTAATATCATCAGTAAAGACCCTGAACTGCACTGCAAAGACTCTGAGTCGTTCCTGCTTTCTCACCGCATACAACACTACTAGTACTGGGACGCCCGTGCACCATCACTCCCATCATCCACATTCCCTGCCCTGAGGCTATACTCTTCCCGTGGGGAGTTATCCCATCCTTTGCTGCGCATACCACACCAGCCTCAGCGGTCTGCCTCGCAGCGGCGGTACACCCTGACCGCAATCCACGGGTGGCGTAGTCGGACAATTAACCTAAAACTTATACTATACCGCCACTGGTTTGACCACCCTGAGCCACGGGACCAGGTTGCCGCCACGGAGACTACAATCCCCAGAGACCCGGCTCCGGGTAACCCACTACACGTGTACACTAGGCCCAGGGGGCACGTCATACATGTCTCCCATGATCTTTAAATTACTCAGAACACCCTGTTACACTGAGGAGAGCGACGAAGCAAACTGTTCCCCCTCAGGAACTCCCGAAGCTCCTCCCCCACTAAAGGTACCAAATTGTGGGTGATAACCGTATGCACCGAAGAAAGGTGACCTGCCAGTGGATTCTTGACAATGATTATTATTAATGGCAAATTCTGCCAGCGGTAAGTAGGATGTCCAAACCTGATTTTCGGAGATGAAACACCTGAGCTAGGTCTCCAAATTCTGAATGATACACATGGTCTGTCCATTCGACTGAGGGTGGAAGGCAGAGGAAAAGGACAGCTGCACCCCCAGTCAAGAACAGAATGCCTTCCAGAGCTTGGAAACAAACTGGGTCCCCCGATCTAACACCACATCGGAGGAATATCTGTGAAGCTTCACGATCTCATTTATAAGCACCTGAGCAAGTGTCTTGGCATTTGGAAGTGCAGGTAATGCGGCAAAGTGAACCGTTTTACTGAACCTATCTACAACCACCAAAACTACCGTTTTGCCTGCAGAAGCTGGTAGGTCAGTATTAAAATCCATGGACAAGTGTGCCCATGGCCTACTAGGGATAGGTAGCAGAAGAAGAGTACCAGACGGCCAGGTATGCGAAGCTTTAGAACGCGCGCAAATACTACAAGCAGAAACATGTTCAATCACATCCTGATGCAACCCCAGCCACCAAAAACGACGAGAGAGGAGGTCCGCGGTTGCCTTACCATCTGGATGCCCAGCAAGCAGAGTTGTGATGTTCCTTAATAACTTTGCGGCGCAGATTAGATGGTACAAATAACCTTGCTTAAGGGCAGAAGGCAGGAGCGTCCCCCTGAGCCTCCAACATCCCACCCTCCAGTTCAGGATACAGTGCCGAAATGACTACCCCTTTCCGTAATATCGAGGCAGGGTTCTCATGGTCACCACCACCAGGGAAGCTCCGGGACAAAGCGTCAGCCTTGACAAAGCATCAGCCTTGACATTTTTGACCCCTGGACGAAAAGTGACAACAAAATTGAACCTAGTAAAAAACAGGGACCATCTGACTTGCCTAGGGTTGAGACGTTTAGCTGACTGGAGATATGACAGGTTATTATGGTCAGTAATAGAATGGACTGCCCCCTCCAACCAATGTCACCATTCTTCGAACGCCAATATGATCGCCAAAAGTTCACTATTACCCACGTCATAATTTCTCTCAGTCGAAGACAATTTTTTAGAAAAGAAGGCGCATGGATGCCATTTACCAGGGGACGGACCCTGAGACAACACAGCCCCAACCCCCGACATCCGACGCATCAACCTCCACAATAAAGAGTTGGGAAATATCGGGTTGACTGAGTATAGGTGAAGTGGCAAAATGATTCTTTAAGGAAGAAAAAGCCTGGAGGGAGGCATCCGACCATTTGGAAAAATTGGACCCCTTCTTAGTTCTTAGTCATGTCAGTAAGGGGTTGCACAATTACAGAGTAATTTTGGATGAATTTCCGGTAAAAATTAGTAAAGCCCAGAAAACATTGAAGAGCCTTCAGGTTCTTGGGACAGTCCCTATCAAGGATTGCAAGGATCTTCTCCGGATACATCCGAAAACCCGAAGATGACATCAAGTACCCAAAAAACTGCACCTCCTTAACAGCGAAAACACATTTTTACAGTTTGGCATAAAGTTTGTTATCCCTTAATATCTGGAGCACCTTCTTAACATGCCCCCGATGTGTCTCAAAATCAGGTGAGTAAACCAAAATCTCATCCAGATAGACCACCACAAACCTCCCCACCAAATGATGGAAAATATCATTTATGAAATGCTGGAATACCACAGGTGCATTGGTCAAACTGAAAGGCATAACCAGACTCTCGAAATGCCCTTCAGGGGTATTGAATGCTGTTTTCCTTTCGTCCCCTTCTCTGATTCTAACCAGATTGTAGGCTCCCCTTAAATCAATTGGAGAATACCTTAGCTCATACAACCTGGCTGAACAAATCAGGAATAAGGGGATATGGATCACAGATGGTAATTTGATTTAATTCCCGGAAATCTAAACAGGGACGTAGACCGTCATCTTTTTTCTTCACAAAGAAATACCCTGCCGCCACGGGCGAAGATGATGGTCTGATATGTCCCTTTTCCAGACTTTCCGCAATGAAATCCTTCATGGCTTGTCTCTCAGGGCCAGAAAGATGATACAGTCTGGACTTCGGTAGTTTAGCTCCGGGGGTCAGGTTAATAGGACAGTCATATGCACGATGAAGAGGCAAATCCTGATACCCCCTCTCAGAAAAATACATCCTCAAAACCAGGCAGAAAAGCAGGTAATATTTCCGTAGAGACAGTAGCAAGGGAAATATCTAAACCGTTCTCATGGCAGTAATCCGTCCATTCAATAATCTCCCCGGTTTGCCAATTCACCAACGGATTATGTTTAACAAGCCAAGGAATACCCAAAACAATAGGCATGGAAAGACTGTCCAGGACATAGCAAGGGATTTTTTCACAATGAACTGACCCCACTCTCAGTTTTACATTATGTACAATCTGAGTAAATGCTCTCTGTGCAAGTGGCACCGAGTCGATGGAGAAGATTGAACTAGGTTTAGCTAAAGTACAGCAAGCAAGTTTATGAGTTTTCACAAACTCAGCATCAACCATGTTGACTCCGGCTCCACTGTCAACAAACACAGAAATTTTCTCGGTTTTGCTCTCTAGCACCACCTCTGCTGTCAGGACCAACCGGGAACTGCAGGTTGGCAACAAATTCACCCCTTGTTTATCCAACTCCAGACTACCAAGAGTTAATCGAGTCTCCTTTTGTTTGGACAGGTCCCAAGAATATATCCCTTTTTTCCACAAAAAAAACATACGCCTTTTTTTTGCAAATCTCCTGGGAAATGTATGATGCAGAGACACCCCCTAACTGCATGGGTTCCTCCACCTCCCGCAGTACTGGTTCACTGCCAGACCGCTCCCCCTGCAGAGGTACATAACCCCGACAAGAAGGCTCCGGAGAAGGTGGTCTCACCCACCTACCCCGAAGGCATCTATCAAGACGTATGACCAACGACATGGCCGCCTCCAAGGACTGAGGGGTTCCATATACTACCAAGGAATCTTTCAACCTTTCAGTAAGACCCTTACAAAATTGACTTCTAAGGGCTGAGTCATTCCATTTGGAATCCGTTGCCCATCTACGGAATTTCGGACTGTACGTTTCCACTGACCGAAAAACCCCTCCACAGACAGGAGACAAACCGAGTCCTGTGGTAAAGAAAACGTCCACGACTGAGGATCTCCCTGCAGTAGAGAGATCACAATTCCAACCCATTGCTCTTCATTTCCAGAGGGGTAAGGATAAAGTTTAAAATACAGTTTGCAGGCCTCATTGAATACAAAAAACTTGTCCCTACCTACTGAAAACCTTTCCGGGAGGGCAACCTTGGGTTCAGGCTGGATAGGCCTACCTGCAGAGACCCCCACATTGGCGACCTGTAGCCGCTAATGCTGCTGCTGAACCTCACAACGGATGTCATTCACCTCCAGAGACAGACTGCACAGCCGCTCTGTGAGCTTTGCAACTGAACCCATACCAAGGAGAAAGGAAAAAAAAAACACGCCCAAAAAACACACACACACAAAAAAAAAAGTGTCAATTTTTTTTTCCTTTTCAAAATGTGCTCGGCCGGTGATAATGTCACACAAGATGTGGAAAGACTTAGGGTAACACAATGGGAAAGGGAGCCCAGACTCTGGGGTAAGGGGGGAGTGGAGACCTCCTAGGCTGATCTAATATCACCCTGTCTCCACTAACATCCCTATATTGGTTCTTTAACAATCGCCGCACGCGAACCTCGCCCTGTCTTTCCCTGGCGTTAAGCCCTGGCTAGGGAAGGGAGGGGGGTGAGCGCTAATCGATCTCCACTGACAACTAAAGACAACAAGGGGGAACAAACAAGGGAAGATAGCTTAGCTTTAAGTTGACTTCAGAGAGATAAACACCCTTCCTCATTGCTCCAGAGAGGAAGAAGTAATGCACTTGCTCCGAGCCTTCACAAGGGATAATGTGAGTATCGCCGGCACCTCCCTCTAGCAGACAGCAGGTATTTAAACACCCAGGCCAGGGTGTTAATTAGCCAGAGGAAGGTAGCCCCTGGGTCCTAGAGACACAGCCTCTAAGAAGGACAGCGTTGCCCAGTAAGATGGCGCTACCCATTTTTGTAATCATTTGCAGCTGTGGAATTGTCAATATAAAACTCCCACATCCCCTCACACCACACTCCCTGATGAAGCAGGAGCGAAGCTGCATTGGAGTGGTGTGAGGGGGTTGTGGTATGTCCCTATTACTAACATCTGGATGTTTATTGCACTTTTGGCCATTTTTTCTTATTTGTATTATGTTAAGGCACTCTGCACTTTTATCATTGGGATACCTCACTTGAGAATTTTATAAGCTGAGTTGCTTTATTTACTGAGATTTTACTGACCTCTAGTGGTGTATATATATGTGTCACCCAGGGAGATAAAGGGGACTCGGTACCCTGGCCTTTTACCTTGTTTAGGAGGTCACGGCAGTCGGCTCCCGGGCCCGTACTCTGGGTCTCTCTTTAAAAAGGGGTTTTAGTGTACAGTTTGTCTCGTGACGCCACCTGTGGTTTCCGGTAATGGTTACCGGCGCTGCTGCAGACCTCCGGGGGGGTGGGGGGGGTGATAGGATGGCAGCTGGGATGTTTCTGCTCCCCACAGGCAGAGCGGGCCCCCGGGGCAGTGTAGGTGTAGATCGTGGTGATGCTGGGGCTTGTGGTGCAGGAGAGATGGCGCAGTGGAAATAACTGACGGAGGCAGTGCAGTCATCTGAGTTTTACTCACAGTTCTTGTTCAAGTTTCTCAGGTACACTGCACGGGTGTCAGCCTCCGCGTCGCACTGCGTCCACCTGGTAAGGGGTCCAGCACTTTCTCAAGTATATCAGGAGCGCTTGACGGAACCCCACTTTCTTTATGTTCCTTACTAGACCGACTTCTCGCGCCGGGTCTTCTCCCTCCTGCCCTGCGCTTTCCCACACACAGTCCTGATCGGGTGCTCTGAAGTCCGCCTGGGCAACCTGGGGTTCCCGGACCTACTTGATGCCCTTCACGGTGACTAGGGTGAGACTGTGGCAACTGCACCATGAAAGTGCAGAAGCCTCCAGTTTTCCAGCCGAGACCTGGAGTAACACGGTTGGTCCAGGGACTGGTTCCCTTCTTGCGGCCTGGTCCCTCCGTCATTTGACAGATTAGAGTGTACGGGTGGCTTCCTGCTCCTTCCGTACCCCTGGTACCCCTTCAGTTACCGGAGCCTTCATCCTCTGCTCCCCTCCTGGGCCTCTGTTACTAGGCCCCACTTGTGGAGCAGAGCTCCTGAAGAGACTCTGCTCCCCTCCTCTCCTTACTACTCACTGACTGACTGTCCTCACTGACCTGCCACCCTAAGATGGCTTCCCTTTAAATACCTCCTACAATGGTGCTCCCCTACACTACATCCTCCACCCACACCCACTACTGGTTCCCCCTCTCTTTGGTTCCCCCCACTCCAGCCAGGGACAGGGCTCAGCAGAGACACAATGCATCTTGCCCTTCCAGCTGGCATGGAGTAGTGTAGTGTTGTGTGCGGGTGTTGGGGGTTCCGGGCAGCACTCCCTCCTTACCTGAGAGAAGGAGGCACTACACCTCTGGGTGAGGGGCAGTACCTCTGTGGCGACTGAACCCTCAGGGGCGCCACATATACTATTTCTGTGGTCCAGCTTTCTGATGTAATATAATACAACATGTCAGCATTGCACTTGATCTTAAAGACATCGGCATTATTTACTATATCTGAATGACTAAACTATATGTGTTCATTATGATTTAACTTGGAATTGACCATCCATATTAAATATATAGCTGTGTATGTACATAAATTACGGACCTAGTGTATTCATCTTTTGTTGTATAATCATGAAGTGCAATTATTAATTTATCTATTGCGGACATGCTCATCCCCCCTCTTATATAAATTTTTAATTTGTTTGTTGCATTTTTAATGTCCTTGCCTGTGTGTATTTTTTAATCTTTTTTGTATAATAAAGGTTATTGCATTATATAAAGCCTGTTGGGTACTCTTTATAAGGTCTTTGGTTAGTTGGGTAACTAACTTTAATTATTGGCATTTCCTTCATTGATAGGATTTCTAGCCTCTAAGAAGGTGTCTGTAATACCAAACGAAGAGATCTCCTGCAACCAACATCAAGGCGACTGTCTGTCACTTCTGACACACCCGTGACAGTGTGACTGCAGACTTATGAATTTGCAGCCAGTGGTCTGGAGTTTGCAGGCAGTTCTTTTGTGGATGGAAAGAAAAATTTACAAAAAATAAATTTGGTCATTAGACCCTTTCTTAAGAAGCTCGGCAAACGTACAGTCACATGGAAATTGATATATAGTAAATTAGTGCCTCCTAATTTACTTTGGCTACGTGATTTATCATGCAAATAGACAGCGTGTCTGAAACTCTTTCTTAACATGGCAGGATGACAATCAAAATGTCAGATATTAAAAGTAAAATATCACTGTAGTTTGTGTCCTAACCAGCATAATTTAAAAAAAAAAATATATATATATATATATATATATATATATATATATATATATATGACGCGCCCCCTGGGCCATATTCTTTAAGGGAATACCCGGAGCCGGATCAGATGGGGGTTGTAGTCTCCGAGTGGCTGTGACCCGGTCCGTGCCCAGGGTGTCAAGCTCAGTGTGTGGCAGTCCTTACTGATGTTACTAAAGTTCTTTTATGTCGACTACGCCACCCGTTGAATTGCGGTCACTACGGCCGCCGCTGCAGCAAGGTCCGCTGAGGCTGATGGTGTTTGTGCAGCTTAGGTAGTATAACCCCCAACGGGAGGGGTATAGCCTCAGGGGGGTCAGGTGCAGAGGATGGTGGTTGTGGAGGTGCAGGGATGATGGTAATGAGAGTCAGAGTCGGGTTGTGCAGTTCAGGGTTCTTTACTTACTGCAGATGTTCCGGTCACTCCGGCCTTGAGTGACCACCCGAGCCGTGCTGCGTCCACCAGGTCCTGGACTCGGCCAACCCCCAAGTAGTTCTGGAGCGTGGTTCTGAGCTCCCGTTCTGTCCTGTCCTCGTCTCTGGCCTTCCCCACCAGGGATCCACCTATGTCCGGCTCCCTCGGGCCTCTTGTTGGCGAACCCTTTTCCTCTGGGTTCCCTGACCCTATGCGTGGTCTGCCTTCCGGGTGGATATGGTGGGTGGCCGTGGCAGATGCTGCCCACGGCCTCCGGTCTCTGGCTGAGGTATGCTGTAGCCCCCACCAGTTTGGGATCCGGTACCCTGTTGCCAACTCTTCACCCTGTGGTTGTATTTGGGGTCTCAGAGTTCCTTCTTTCTCCCCCTCTGGGTCTTTCTTGCTCTCCTCTCTCACTCTTGGGCTGGGGCTGCTCTGCTCTTCTGCTCTCTTCCACTGTTCTGCAAAGACTCACAGACTGACTGACTGTGGCTGACTGACTTCTCTCAGACTGACCCTGATCTTAGATGGTGCCCACCTTATATACTCCCTCTATGTGTGAGCTCAGGTGACCAGCACCCAATGAGCTCCTAACTTTACCCAGGCTGCTCCCCCTATCTGCCCCTACACTACTGGGATGTACCACCCCCCTCCCACTCCAGCCAAGGACAGACTCGATCGTACCTGCACATTTCTAAGTGGGAGTACCGTTGGTCTGCCCTCCGGAAATGGGATGTGTGTAGTGCATGCAGCTGACTGAGCTCAGTTACACACTCCATCCTTACCCGGGAGTGGAATATCACACCTCTGGGTTGAGGTGCAATACCCCTGTAGCAGCCGAATCCTCAGGGTGCTACATTCCCCCCTGGTAAATCACAGCACGTCCTCGGGCTGTAAGATATAAACAACACCAAAACATACAATTTTTGCATAAACAACATAATAAAACATCATATAAAACTTTTCATATAAAACTTTTCATTAGAAACATTCTTGTCTTCTGGTTCCTCCAGTCACGGTGCAACTTGTGACCGGGTAAAGTGCTACAGTCTCTTAAAGAAAATGGTTTCCTATAAAACCGGTAGGGGGCGCTTTAGGAAGCGCAACTATATACAAGGGATATGGCCGCTCTCAGTCCTCGGCCAGGTATTAGGGAGGAATGACCGCTCTCAGTCCTCGGTCAGTGGGAATGGGGACACACGGGTTAACAGTTCAGTTCTCTGGTCCCAACGGGGACTATATTAGCAGCAACGGTTCACTGTGCCCCGACGGGCAACTATATACAGTCTCTACTCTGCTGTACTCAACGACGACGTCCTCCTGCTCTTTCTTTGTGATTAACTTTAGCTTCAGACCCGTCCGGGTCCTCTTGCTTCTCCTCACACTGCAGCTCCTCCTCCGTCAGGCGATGCACATTGAGGGCGTAGGGTCCTTTGGCACACTTGTGCCGGGTGAAGGTGACCTCGTCCCCTATATAAAGGTCACGACCTCTGTGTCCCTCCGGTAGGTGGGACTCAACGTCTCTTCTTGTCACGAAGACGTCGCCTGGGGTGCGGTGATCTCGGATGAAGCCCCACCCGTGCTGCATATTAAACTTGATCACAGTCCCGGTGGAAGGGGGACCATGAGCTGCACGGGGGTCTCTCCTGGTCCGGCTCTTCTGCTCCGCGCTCCTGACTTGGGCTTGCTGTTCCCGGACCCGCCTCTCTCTCCGCTCCCTCTCAAAGACCTCGAGCTGCTGGCGGCAGCACTCTGCACGCTCCGCTGCGGCTGCCCGAGTCTCCTGAGTGAACCCCATGAGATCTTCTCCGGTGGGGTCCCACTCAAACTGTGCCTCCTCTAGCGGGGGCGAGATCCTCTTTACAGGTTTCGGAACCGGAATCAGGGGTTCGTCTAGGGGACTCTCTTTCCGGAGTCGGGGATGGTGAAACTCCGGTGGCCATATAAAGGGCTGCCCATCCGGGCACGTATGTTGGGCGAACAGATCTTCTCCCAGATGCGGCACTCTTGGTTTTATGGGCGCGGTGGTGGTGGCGCCCGGGTTGCCCAGGCCTTGCGGCCAGGCCTGGGGCACCTGGAAAGTGAAGGGCACCGTAAGGACGGCGGCGCCCTGGGCTACTTGGCCCTGCGACCAGGCCGGTGGCTCCGCGGAGGTAGGGGGCGCTGTTGGTATTGCGGCGCCCGGGGGTACTAGGCCCTGCGACCAGGCTGGTGGTACTTCCTGCTTGGTCACGCTCGGGGTCGAGGCGTGTGACGTCACAGGGGTCGCGGCTTCCGTTTGAGGCCTAGTCGGCGGCGGTGACGTTGCGGTTACGGGCACGGCAGGGGGTACTTCGGGCTCTGCGACGGGGAGCTGGGGCAGGTACGCGGTTTCCCGGTTTGGGGTAGAGACGTCCCCTTTACCTGCCTCCTTTCGTTCGGCTCCCTTCTCGGCGCCGTCTCCGGCCTTCAGTCCTCCTGCGCCATCCTCAGAGGCGGTCTGTCTCCTCGTCTCGGGTGGCGTGCTCCGCTGACGAGTCTCGGTCTGCTGGGCCATCTCACGGCTCCACTCCTCCAACGTCTCTCGCTGCACCCGGGCCATCCTCCGTGCGAGGCCCTCCAGCGCAGTCTGTGCACACTCCCGATCTCGGGGGAGCTGTGCCAAGACCTCCACTAAGCCTAGTGGGGTCGTTGCTTCTAGCAGGCTCCTGACCAACGGGTCGGTGCTGCTCTGCTCTCCTCCCGTTGTCTCCAGCAGGCCTTCTGGAGTGGCGACCGGCAACAGGCTCCTGACCACTGGGTCGGTGCTGCCTGGAGTGGCGGCTCGCATCAGGCTCCTGACCACTGGGTCGGTGCTGCCTGGCTCTCCCTCCATCTCCGGGTAGGCTCTTTCTGGACTCTGCTCCAGGCTTCTTGTCTCCGGGTGCGCTCTCTCCAGACTGCTCCAGGCGACACCCATCTTTGTTCTCTTGTTCTCAGTCCTCTCACTTCGAGGGCGGTCCCGGGGCCACTTGGTGATTGTCAGCTCCAGGGGCAGTTCTTTCACGCTGACAGACACCTCTAGCATCACAGTCTCTGTTGGTGGGGGCGGTTTCCACTTTTGGCGCCATGTTCGGTCCTGGCCCACGATGGGAGGCGGCCTCTTACCACCCTCTGGCACGCCCATAATGGCGTCCGCTCTTCCAAGGCGGGAAACCTTTGGAAATGGCGGGAATCGTCTCCCAGTGGCGGGAAACTCTGCAGATGGCGGGAAAAAGCTGTTAATGGCGGACAACCGGCGGGAATCGATCTGTGACGGAGTCCGATGGCGGGGACCCTCCGGAACTGGCAGGAGACTTCTTTTTGAGGTAAACTTGTTCTTTTCTTCAGGCACGCAGTACCCGGGTGTTGCGGGCACGTAATCCTGCCGACTACGCCAAAGTTGACGCGCCCCCTGGGCCATATTCTTTAAGGGAATACCCGGAGCCGGATCAGATGGGGGTTGTAGTCTCCGAGTGGCTGTGACCCGGTCCGTGCCCAGGGTGTCAAGCTCAGTGTGTGGCAGTCCTTACTGATGTTACTAAAGTTCTTTTATGTCGACTACGCCACCCGTTGAATTGCGGTCACTACGGCCGCCGCTGCAGCAAGGTCCGCTGAGGCTGATGGTGTTTGTGCAGCTTAGGTAGTATAGCCCCCAACGGGAGGGGTATAGCCTCAGGGGGGTCAGGTGCAGAGGATGGTGGTTGTGGAGGTGCAGGGATGATGGTAATGAGAGTCAGAGTCGGGTTGTGCAGTTCAGGGTTCTTTACTTACTGCAGATGTTCCGGTCACTCCGGCCTTGAGTGACCACCCGAGCCGTGCTGCGTCCACCAGGTCCTGGACTCGGCCAACCCCCAAGTAGTTCTGGAGCGTGGTTCTGAGCTCCCGTTCTGTCCTGTCCTCGTCTCTGGCCTTCCCCACCAGGGATCCACCTATGTCCGGCTCCCTCGGGCCTCTTGTTGGCGAACCCTTTTCCTCTGGGTTCCCTGACCCTATGCGTGGTCTGCCTTCCGGGTGGATATGGTGGGTGGCCGTGGCAGATGCTGCCCACGGCCTCCGGTCTCTGGCTGAGGTATGCTGTAGCCCCCACCAGTTTGGGATCCGGTACCCTGTTGCCAACTCTTCACCCTGTGGTTGTATTTGGGGTCTCAGAGTTCCTTCTTTCTCCCCCTCTGGGTCTTTCTTGCTCTCCTCTCTCACTCTTGGGCTGGGGCTGCTCTGCTCTTCTGCTCTCTTCCACTGTTCTGCAAAGACTCACAGACTGACTGACTGTGGCTGACTGACTTCTCTCAGACTGACCCTGATCTTAGATGGTGCCCACCTTATATACTCCCTCTATGTGTGAGCTCAGGTGACCAGCACCCAATGAGCTCCTAACTTTACCCAGGCTGCTCCCCCTATCTGCCCCTACACTACTGGGATGTACCACCCCCCTCCCACTCCAGCCAAGGACAGACTCGATCGTACCTGCACATTTCTAAGTGGGAGTACCGTTGGTCTGCCCTCCGGAAATGGGATGTGTGTAGTGCATGCAGCTGACTGAGCTCAGTTACACACTCCATCCTTACCCGGGAGTGGAATATCACACCTCTGGGTTGAGGTGCAATACCCCTGTAGCAGCCGAATCCTCAGGGTGCTACATTTATAGTACAGACCAAAAGTTTGGACACACCTTCTCATTCAAAGATTTTTCTGTATTTTCATGACTATGTAAATTGTACATTCACACTAAAGGCATCAAAACTATGAATTAACACATGTGGAATTATATAGTTAACAAAAAAGTGTGAAACAACTGAAAATATGTCTTATATTCTAGGTTCTTCAAAGTAGCCACCTTTTGCTTTGATGACTGCTTTGCACACTCTTGGCATTCTCTTGGCACCCCCAATCCTGGTATGCATGGCACCCCTCACCCCCAATCCTGGTATGCATGGCACCCTTCACCCCCAATCCTGGTATGCATAGCACCCCTCACCCCCAATCCTGGTATGCATGGCACCTCTCACCCCCAATCCTAGTATGCATGGCACCCCTCACCCCCAATCCTGGTATGCATGGTACCCAATCCCTATCCTGGTATGTATGGTACCCCTCATCCTGGTATGGATGGTACCCCTCATCCCTGTCCTGGTATGGATGGCACCCCATCCCTCTTCCTGGTATGCATGGTACCCCTCATCCCTATCCTGGTATGCATGGCCCCTCATCCGAATCCTGGTATGCATGGCCCCCCACATCCCTATCCTGGTATGCATGGTACCCCTCATTCCTATGCTGGTATGCATGGCCCCCTCATAACCAATCCTGGTATGTATGGCACCCCTCATTCCCAATCCTGCTATGCATGGCACCCCTAATCCCCAATCCTGCTATGCATGGCACCCCTCATACCCAATCCTGCTATGCATGGCACCCCTCATCCCCAATCCTGCTATGCATGGCACCCCTCATCCCCAATCCTGGTATGCGTGACACCCCTCATCCCCAATCCTGCTATGCATGGCAACCCTCATCCCCAATCCTGCTATGCATGGCACCCCTCATTCCAAATCTGGTATACATGGCACCCCTCATCCCCCAATTCTGGTATGTATGGTACCCAATCCCTCATCCTAGTATATATGGCACCACTCATCCCCCAATCCTGGTATGCATGGCACTCCATCCCTCATCCTGGTATGTATGGTACCCCTCATCCCTATCCTGGTATGTATGGTATCCCTCATCCTGGTATGCATGGCATCCCATCCCTCATCCTGGTATGCATGGCACCCCATCCCTCATCCTGGTATGCATGGTACCCCTCATCCCTATTCTGGTATGCATGGTACCCCTCATCCCTATTCTGGTATGCATGGCACCCCTCACCCCCAATCCTGGTATGTATTGCACCCCATTCCTCATCCTGGTATGCATGGCACCACTCATCCCCCAATCCTGGTATGTATGGCACCCCTCATCGCCCAATCCTGGTATGTATGGTACCCCTCATCCCCCAATCCTGGTATGTATGGTACCCTTCATCCCCCAATCCTGGTATGTATGGCAGCCCTCATTCCCCAATCCTGGTATGTATGGTACCCCTCATCCCCCAATACTGGTATGTATGGCACCCCTCATCCCCCAATCCTAGTATATATGGCACCCCTCATCCCCCAATCCTGGTATGTATGGTACCCCTCATCCCCCAATCCTGGTATGTATGGTACCCCTCACCTCCCAATCCTGGTATGTATGGTACCCCTCATCCCCCAATCCTGGTATGCTTGGTACCCCTCATCCCCCAATCCTGGTATGTGTGGGCCCCTCATCCCCAATCCTGGTAAGTATGGTACCCCTCATCCCCCAATGCTGGTATATGTGGCCCTTCACCCCCTAATCCTGGTATGCATGGCACCCCTCATCCCCCAATCCTGGTATGTGTGGCCCCCTCATCCCCAATGCTGGCATGCATGGCACTTCTCACCCCCCAATCCTTGTATGCATGGTACCCCTCATCCCTAGCATGGTGTGTATGGTCCCCTCACCCCACAATCCTGGTATGTATGACACCCCTCATCCCTTTTACGCTGCCCACATATAAAAAAATAAACACTTATACTCACCTTTCTTCCCTGTGCTCCAGCGCTGCGGTGTCCTTTTCTGCCAGAGGCCGGGGATGGAGTGTGGCTCCGGAGTACGCACGTGCCCATACCGCGCTGTCCGCCGCCATTTTGCTGCGAATGTATCTTCAGTAAAATGGCGGCGGATAGCGCTATGCACATGCGCCGATTCCGACGCCTTCACTCCTGCCCCGGTCTCCGGCAACGCTCCTCCCGGTCAAGTAAGTATGTAAGCATGGCGCCGGAGTTCGCGGTATGCACTCAGTGTCTACGCATACCGTGATCTCCGGCGCCATACACACTCCTCTTACCTGTAATGGCTCCATGCGTGCTTCTGTTTGGAGCCAGACTGCGCAGGCGTGTCGCGCTTGTGCAGTCTATAAAGGCTTCAGACAGAGGTACGCATCTCCCGTTATTTTATAGATATAGGGTATGTGCACACGATGCAGAAATGCTCAGGATTTTTTCCTGAGCGTTTCTGCATCTCTCTGGCAGGAAAAAACGCATGCGGATTGTACATGCGGTTTCCTGCCAGGGACATGCGGAAATGAAGCGGTCTTCACTTTCATTTCCGCATGCGGGTTGACAAGCGCTTCCCAAGCGATTTTAGCATCACTTGGAAAGTGCTTGTCAACTTCACACTATATAAATCCATGCAACCGGCATGGATTTATATAGTGTGTGATGTCAAAAAATAAAAAATAAATCTATACGTTACCCTCTGATGGCCCCCGGTGTCCTGCTTCATCGGTCCCGGCTGCCGGCAGTGAAGACTGTAGGACCTTCCGACGTCAGCGTCACGTGACCCGTCACATGACTCTGACGTCAGCGAAGGTCCTTCTTCATTCAAACGCGAAGTGCCCGAGAAGCCGGCAGGACGCAGCGCGGGCCGTCAGAAGGTGAGAATATATATATTTTTTATTTTATTCTTTTGGTACCTGGGTCTGGATGAGAGTCCTCTCATCCACACCCGGGTACCATCCGCACATTAGACCGCATGAAAAGCGCATCAACATATACAGTGATGCGGATTCCATGCGGTCTAATGCAAGTCAATGGCGGCAAAAGAGCAGCGTTTCCGCAAAATTAATTGACATGCTGCGGATTTTTGACCGCAGCGTTTACGCTGCGGAAAAATCCGCATCATGGGCACAGCACATGCGGATTTCCATTGGGGAACATTGCTGCCCTTCTACCATGCGTTTTTCATGCGTTTCCGCGGCGTTTACGCAACTGCAAAAACGCCGCGGAAACGCATGAAAAACGCATCGTGTGAACTCAGCCATACAGTGGGGAAAAAAATATTTAGTCAGCCACCAATTGTGCAAGTTCTCCCACATAAAAAGATGAGAGGCCTGTAATTGACATCATAGTTAGACCTCAACTATGAGAGACAAAATGAGAAAACAAATCCTGAAAATCACATTGTCTGATTTTGAAAGAAATTTGTTTCAAATTTTGGTGAAAAATAAGTATTTGGTCAATTACAAAAGTTAATCTCAATACTTTGTTATATATCCTTTGTTGGCAATGACAGAGGTCAAACGTTTTCTGTAAGTCTTCACAAGGTTGGCACACACTGTTGCTGGTATGTTGGCCCATTCCTCCATGCAGATCTCCTCTAGAGCAGTGATGTTTTGGGAATGTCGCTAGGCAACACGGACTTTCAATTCCCTCCAAAGGTTTTCTATAGGGTTTAGATCTGGAGACTGGCTAGGACACTCCAGGACCTTGAAATGCTTCTTACGAAGCCACTCCTTCGTTGCCCTGGCGGTGGCTTGGGATCATTGTCATGTTGAAAGACCCAGCCATGGTTCATCTCCAATGCCCTTGCTGATGGAAGGAGGTTTGCACTCAAAATCTCACGATACATGGCCCCATTCATTCTTTTATGTACATGGATCAGTCTTCCTGGTCCCTTGGCAAAGAAAAAGCCCCAAAGCATGATGTTGCCACCCCCATGCTTCACAGTAGGTATGCTGTTCTTTGGATGCAACTCAGCATTCTTTCTCCTCCAAACATGATGAGTTGTGATTCTACCAAACAGTTCAACTTTGGTTTCATCTGACCATATGGCATTCTCCCAATACTCTTCTGGATCATCCAAATGCTCTCTAGCAAACTTCAGACGGGCCAGGACATGTAATTGTGGCACCCCAGGGGTCTGGTTTCCACAGTAACGGCAATGTTATGTCTGAGAGCAGGTGGGAGGTCTCTTGGTCAGGGATCCTGTGCATGCCACACCTCCTGCCCAGTCCCTGGGAGGGGAAGAACTTCCCCTATATAAACCTAGGGCTGAGGCAGGGTTAGTGAGTAGAGAAGAAGTAGAGACAGAGAAGAGAAGCAGATATAGGAAAAGAACATCAGGAGCTCTGTGGGAGCAGTGCTACAAGGAGTCAGGGGCTGGCAGCTGCAGAGCTCGCCCTGACTGAGAAGTTATCACCGGACCCGGAGTCCGAGGCTGTGGGGACTAACTCCTATCCAGCAGCAGAAACCGACCGGCAGGGGATTGCAGGTCCTCTGGCCCAGAAACCCGAAGGCACGGTCACACGCGTGGGACCAGCACCGCCGTCGTGGAGCGGAAGCTACTAGAAGGCCCCGAGTCACCGGCCATATGGGTGAGCACCACACGGTACACTCAGGGACGTGGGCTACTTATACCCGCTTCTAGCAAGGTAGCCAGAAGAGTATCGTTAGTTTGGGAGGCCTACAACTCCGCCTGGCCAGGGGAGATCCCATCTGCTCAAGGACTGACCAGGCCCCAATCGCTAGCCAGTACTCCGGGAGGGTCTATCGTTGTCACCAGTAAAGACCCTGAACTACACCGTACCGTCTCCGAGTGGTTCCTGCTACCCCCATCATCCACGTCGGCTGCCCTGAGGCCATACCCCTCCCGTTGGGGGTTATACTATCACGCTGCACAATCCTACCACCGGCCTCAGCGGTCTGCCCTGCAGCAGCAGCTCCTTAGCTGTACTCAACGGGTGGCGTAGTCATCCAACATCTACCGCTAATACAGCGCCACTTAGTCTGACTCCCTGGGCACGGACCGGATCACCGCCACGAGACTACAACCCTCAAGAGATCCGGCTCCGGGTAAGCTCCCGCGTGCGCAACGCAGCGCGACACAGGCCCAGGGGCGCGTCAACTTTTGGCGTAGTCGGCAGGATCTCGTGCCCGCAACCACCGGGTACTGCGTGCCTGAAAAAGACTGTTCAAACTTACCTGTGGTGAAGATTCCCGCCATCCGGCGCCATCTTCCGCTTCCTTCCCGCCATCGGTGGAGTTTTCCCGCCATCCGGCGCCATCTTCAGCCTTCTTCCCGCCATACGTGGAGTTTTCCCGCCATTGGACGCCATCTTGAGGACGCCGCGCGGGAAGTAGAGGGGCGTGGACTCCGAAAGCGCGCGAGAACTGAAGCCCCGCCTCACGTCCGGACGTTGCGTAAGGTCCTGGAAGGAGCCCAGCAGACGCCGACGTCACAGGAGCGCGACGGAAGGTCCTCAACCCTGACGATTCACTGCGGAGCCGCGGCCTACGGAAGAGGATCATCGCAAGGTAGGCCACGGTCCACTAGGGGGGAGAAGGATGCCGGATACGGAGGAGAGCTTCACCGCTTCAACCCCCGCCAGCGCCACCGCTGTTGCGGTCATGCCTTTCACCATGCCCTATATCCCGGGGGCAGCCTGGCTACCCCAGTACTCAGGGGAGTCACATACCCTGCATGACTTTAGAGAAAAGCTGGATAGCCTCTTCCAGGTGTACCCCCTCACAGAGGAGCAAAAAGTGAGCATCCTGGTGGCCCAATTAACCGGGGCAGCCCAAAGGGAGGTAAAGTCCTGGCCACCTGGGGGGAGGACTGTCGCAGGGATACTAACCCGGCTGAGGGACACCTTTGATACCCGCACCTCAGCCGAGATCAAGCTTAGATTCTACGGGTGCAAACAGCGGGCACATGAGAGTATAAGGGACTATGCCCTGAACCTACAAGAGGCCCTGAGAGCCATTAAGCAGACCGACCCTGACGGCGTGGGAGACGAGGACAGGCTGTTGACTGAACAATTTATAGAGGGTTTATATTGCAATGCCCACCGAACCCAGTTGCGGGCAATGGCCTTACAGGACCCTCATCTGGGATTTGCACAGTTCAAGGACAGAGCCATCCGGGTGCTTCGAGAACCGGCACCAGGTGGCGTTGTGACCCCCAGACACCCCACTACCACTTACCACCAGGAGGCGGCGCCCTTGTCGGCAGGGCCTGTGGGAGCTGATGCGCAGGCTTTGAACAATGACCCGGCTCCAGACCTGCACCATCAGGTCCAAGAGCTAGCTAAACGCGTTGCTGCGCTAACCCGAACTGTGCAGTCTTTACAGGTTTCCACTCCAGGGAAGATCCAGCTGGCATCCGGACCGGAGGACATCCCGTGGCGTCGACCAAGGAGGACCCCACCGGCCAGAGGAAGACCCAGCGACCGATACAACGAGGACGGACGACCCATCTGCCGCCGCTGCAATCAACCCGGACATATGGCAAGGTACTGTCCTTTAAACTGGCACAACCTGGGGTAGAGGGCCAACCCCCAGGAAAAAGATCACCAGGCCCATCGAACTGGCGCGACAAATATGTGGGAGGACGTCCAGTCTTACCCGTGGTACTGGATGGCATTCCTATGAGTGCCCTACTGGACACCGGGTCACAGGTCACCACCATCCCGTACGTGCTCTTCAAGCAGTACTGGAATGACTCGGATATCACCCGCTACCCTGACGACGACTTGAGTATCATCGCCAGCAATGGTCAGCCCGTGCCACAGATTGGATTTAAAGAGGTGACCATTAAAATCGGTAGAGTCGAACTGGCAGCACAGGGACTGATCATTGTAGACATTGACAAACACGAGAGTCACCCAAAGATAACTCTAGGAACTAATGTAATTGAAAATTGTCTTGCAGAGGTGATTTTCCTTTTACAGCAGGTTGCCAAGAACGCCAGCTCCGGCCAGCAGCGAGTGCTCCAGAAAGAGATCCGGGCACTGATGCGACGGCAACAGCTAGAACTCTCCGGTGGTGAGATTGGTAGCGTGCGAATGTGTGACCCTTTCCCTATTGCCATGCCCCCGAAAAGTGAAATGATGATTTGGTGCCGGGCAGCTATTGGTCTGAGAGGTAGAGATTACCAGGCAATGGTAAACCAGTTTACTCAGACAGTAGGCCCACCATTTTGACAGCACGGGGGGTGGTCAATGTACGCCATGGGAGGGTGCCCGTTCGCATAATAAATATCGGGAAGAGGGAAGTGTACCTGCCCCGGTATGCCACGCTAGCCAAATTGTATACCATCAATCAAGATTCCATACAGTCCGTAGAACCCTTGCCTCCATCTTCCCCGGAGGAAGGTAACGGCTCTCAGAAAACAATGGAGGACTGGTGTCAGCAACTACATTTGGGTACTGACTCCACTCCCTCACACCAGAAACAGGGAGTCTATCGGGTGGTTCAAGAGTACGAGAGAGTGTTTAGTAAACACCCGTTAGACTTCGGGCGAGTCAAGGGGGTAGAACACCACATCCCCACGGGAGACCATCCTCCCATAAAAGAGAGGTATCGACCCGTACCCCCTGCACACTACCAACACGCCAAGGGGATGCTTAGAGACATGAAGGAGGCTGGGGTGATCAGGGATAGCTGTAGCCCCTGGGCAGCTCCACTAGTCTTAGTCAAAAAGAAAGACAACACCATGAGGATGTGTGTAGATTACCGGAAAATCAACCGTATCACACACAAGGATGCGTACCCCTTACCAAGGATAGAGGAGTCTTTGGCTGCTTTAAGATCTGCTAACTTCTTCTCTACCTTGGATCTCACTAGTGGGTACTGGCAGGTTCCTGTAGCAGAGGCGGACCGGGAGAAGACCGCATTCACCACCCCGATGGGACTTAGCGAGTTTACCTGCATGCCGTTCGGACTCTGCAATGCACCAGGAACCTTCCAACGATTAATGGAGTGCTGTCTGGGCCACAGAAACTTCGAGACGGTCCTGCTGTACCTGGACGATGTCATCGTATATTCCAAGACGTATGAGGACCACCTGAAACACCTGGCGGAAGTGTTCGAAGCTCTGGCAAGCTACGGCCTAAAGGTGAAACCCTCCAAGTGTCACCTCCTGAAACCAAAGGTGCAGTACCTGGGACACGTGGTGAGCGCTGATGGAGTGGCTCCCGACCCTGATAAGATCACCGCAATTAAGGAATGGCCAAGTCCCTCCAGTGTAAAGGAAGTGCGGCAGTTCCTCGGGTTGGTAGGCTATTACCGCAGATTCATCCCCGGTTTCACCAAAAAGGCAGCTCCTATGCAGGACCTCCTGATAGGCCAGTCCCGGAAGGCCAAGAACCAGAAGCTACCCTTCAGATGGGAGAAGTTAGAAGAAGAGTCCTTCCGCCAGCTGAAGATGGCCCTCACGGGGGATGAAATCCTGGCGTACCCTGATTACAGCCAGCCCTTTATCCTCTACACCGACGCAAGTAACATCGGGCTAGGAGCCGTGCTATCCCAGATCCAGCAGGGGAAAGAACGAGTAATCGCTTACGCCAGCCGAAAACTGCGACCCACCGAAAGAAACCCTGAGAATTACAGCTCATTTAAGCTAGAGTTCCTGGCAGTGGTGTGGGCAGTCACCGAACGCTTTAAGCACTACCTCGCTTCTTCCCGGTTCACCGTGTACACGGATAACAACCCGTTGACACACCTGGACACGGCAAGACTCGGTGCCCTAGAGCAGAGATGGATGGCCCGTCTGTCCAAGTACGAGTTCACAATCAAATACCGGGCAGGACGCTCCAATACCAACGCGGACGCCCTGTCCAGGATGCCAAACCTACCGGACGTAGGAGAAGATCCAGAGGGACTGGAAGAAGTCGAACTCCCCGCGTTCCACCGTCATGGGACTATCCAGTATTCCCATCGGGTAAGGAGTAAGCAAGCCGCTACGTTTAACCCCTTGCCTCACTACAACTGGGAGGAAACGCAAGACAGTGACCCTGCCGTCCGGCTGGTGAAGGAGATGCTGACTCGGCCAGAGGCTCGCCTTGACCCAGACGCTCCGGAGGAAGCCAAGCAACTGTGGGCTGAGAAGAGTCGACTGTTCCTTTACAAGGGGAAGTTGTGCCGCAGAATGGTTAACTCCCGGACGCATGAACTAATCTGGCAAGTAGTGGTGCCACGGAGAGACGCAGCCATGGTGATGGAAGCATACCACGACGGGGCTGGACACTTCGGATGGAAGAAGCTGGAGTTCCTGCTGCGTGGGCGGTTCCACTGGGTAGGCATGAGGGGAACCATCGAGAGGTGGTGCAGAGACTGTGGCCCGTGCAACCTAAGAAGGAAGGACCGTGCCAGCCAGAAGACTCCCCTGCAGTCCATCGTCACCCGGCAGCCGTTGGAACTGGTAGCCTTGGATCATGTAAAACTGACCCCAAGCAGAAGTGGCTACGTCTACGCGTTAACCATTGTGGATCATTACTCCCGGTTCTTGGTTGTCGTCCCCGTTAAGGACTTAACGGCTCAAACAGCAGCTAGAGCCTTCCAGCAGCACTTCTGCCGTCCACACGGGTACCCGGACCAAGTGCTGACGGACCAGGGACCTGCCTTTGAAGCGGAGGTCTTCCAGGAATTCTGCAATCTGTATGGCTGCCGGAAGATAAGGACGACACCCTATCATCCGCAAACTAATGGACTTTGTGAGAAAATGAACCAGGTGGTAATGGATCTCCTGAAAACGTTGCCCCTGGAAGAACGCAGTCTGTGGCCTGAGAAGCTGCCCGGTCTAGTGGACCTATACAACCACATCCCGGTAGGTTCCACCAACTGTACCCCGGCTTACCTAATGAGGGCGAGACCTGGTAAGTTACCTGTTGACCTGGAAATGGGAGTCCTGACACCCGAGGACACTTCACCAGAAGCAGACTGGGACACAGAGAGGCAGCAGCAGTACCGGAAAGTACAGGAGAGCGTGGAGCGAAGTCTCTGTCAGGCTAGGGAAAGACAAGAGAAAACTTACAACCAGTATGCTCCCGCTGTTCCCCTGGTACCCGGAGAGCAGGTCTTGAAGAGGAAAAGACGGCTCCACAAGTTGGACGACCAGTGGGAGAAGGACCCGTACACCGTACTGCCCTCAAGCCACGAGAACCCGAAAGTCTGTACCATCAGTAAAGACGGAGGGGAGACCATAGCCATTGTATCCCGGGATCACCTGAAGAAGTGTCCTGAACAGCTACGGAACCCTGAAGAGGAACAGGAAGACCATCAACCCGTAGAGGAAAGGGAAGATATGGTTAGTACTGTGCTCGGAGACTTCCCTCGGTCCTGGACTCAAGTCAATGGTGCAGTTGTGGTACCCGTCCTCACGTTCCTCCAACCAGCATCCCAAGTGCCTACGGAGCAACAGGTAGAGCTGGAAGAGCAGCCGGTCCAGGAGGCAGAAGACTCCACACAAGCAGAACAGGAGGATCAACCCTCTGCTTATAGTGAGCCTGCCGTACCCCTAGTGAGTCAAAGAGCCGGTAGACAGCTGCCCAGTTTACCCTTGACAGCTCCTACACCCTGTAGTTCAGGGCTAGACAGTCAGCTCCGTAGGTCCACTAGGGCCACTAGAGGCCAGTTACCCGCACGTTGGAGGATTTGAAGTGTATAAATTGTTTTATTTGTGGTTACCTGTTTTTCTTGTTGCTTGTGTATAATTATGTGTTTCTAGTTATTTATAGGAGTCCTTGGTGGATTTACCGGGAATCCTTTGTGTATAGTTGGAGCGTAACCCAGGACGGACTAAAGACTGTTAAGGACTCGGGGCAGGACAGACCCCTACCTGGTTACGTCTCCCTGTTTTGGTGAAATGGACACCTTGCTTTTCTTCAAAGACTGCGCCCGGTTGCGGACACGCCGTAACCATCTTTATGTGTTTTTCTTATTGTATTATTATTGTTATTATCTTGTTATGTTTTTCTAAAAATATGTTTAGTCCCGGAGTACTAAATTTCACTAGGGGGGAATGTGGCACCCCAGGGGTCTGGTTTCCACAGTAACGGCAATGTTATGTCTGAGAGCAGGTGGAAGGTCTCTTGGTCAGGGATCCTGTGCATGCCACACCTCCTGCCCAGTCCCTGGGAGGGGAAGAACTTCCCCTATATAAACCTAGGGCTGAGGCAGGGTTAGTGAGTAGAGAAGAAGTAGAGACAGAGAAGAGAAGCAGATATAGGAAAAGAACATCAGGAGCTCTGTGGGAGCAGTGCTACAAGGAGTCAGGGGCTGGCAGCTGCAGAGCTCGCCCTGACTGAGAAGTTATCACCGGACCCGGAGTCCGAGGCTGTGGGGACTAACTCCTATCCAGCAGCAGAAACCGACCGGCAGGGGATTGCAGGTCCTCTGGCCCAGAAACCCGAAGGCACGGTCACACGCGTGGGACCAGCACCGCCGTCGTGGAGCGGAAGCTACTAGAAGGCCCCGAGTCACCGGCCATACGGGTGAGCACCACACGGTACACTCAGGGACGTGGGCTACTTATACCCACTTCTAGCAAGGTAGCCAGAAGAGTATCATTATTTTTGGAGGCCTACAACTCCGCCTGGCCAGGGGAGATCCCATCTGCTCAAGGACTGACCAGGCCCCAATCGCTAGCCAGTACTCCGGGAGGGTCTATCGTTGCCACCAGTAAAGACCCTGAACTACACCGTACCGTCTCCGAGTGGTTCCTGCTACCCCCATCATCCACGTCGGCTGCCCTGAGGCCATACCCCTCCCGTTGGGGGTTATACTATCACGCTGCACAATCCTACCACCGGCCTCAGCGGTCTGCCCTGCAGCAGCAGCTCCTTAGCTGTACTCAACGGGTGGTGTAGTCGTCCAACATCTACCGCTAATACAGCGCCACTTAGTCTGACTCCCTGGGCACGGACCGGATCACCGCCACGAGACTACAACCCTCAAGAGATCCGGCTCCGGGTAAGCTCCCGCGTGCGCAACGCAGCGCGACACAGGCCCAGGGGCGCGTCATAATGGCTTAATCAGGGGGACACGTCTGGCACTGCAGGATCTGAGTCCCTGGCGTCGTAGTGTGTTACTGATGGTAGCCTGTGTAACGTTGGTCCCAGCTCTCTGCAGGTCATTCACTAGATGCCCCTGTGTGGTTCTGGGATTTTTGCTCACCGTTCTTGAGATCATTTTGGCCCCACGGGTGAGATCTTGTGTGGAACCCCAGATCAAGGGAGATTATCAGTGGTCTTGTATGTCTCCCATTTTCAAATTATTGCTCCCACAGTTGATTTCTTCACACCAAGCTGCTTGCCTATTGCAGATTCAGTCTTCCCAGCATGGTGCAGGGCTACAATTTTGTTTCTGGTGTCATTCGCAGCTCTTTGGTCTTCACCATAGTGGAGTTTGGAGTGTGACTGTTTGAGGTTGCGGACAGGTGTCTTTTATACTGATAACAAGTTCAAACAGGTGCCAGTGCTACAGGTAATGAGTGGAGGACAGAGGAGCCTCTTAAAGAAGATGTTACAGGTCTGTGAGAGCCAGAAATCTTACTTGTTTGTAATTGACCAAATACTTATTTTCCACCAAAATTTTAAAAAAAATTCTTTCAAAATCAGACAATGTGATTTTCAGGATTTGTTTTCTCATTTTGTCTCTCATAGTTGAGGTCTAACTATGATGTCAATTACAGGCCTCTCTCATCTTTTTAAGTGAGAGAACTTGCACAATTGGTGACTGACTAAATTCTTTTTTCCCCACTGTGTATATACAGTACAAACCAAAAGTTTGGACACACCTTCTCATTTAAAGATTTTTCTGTATTTTCATGACTTTGAAAATTGTACATTCACATTGAAGGCATCAAAACTATGAATTAACACATGTGGAATTATATACTTAACAAAAAAGTGTGAAACAACTGAAAATATGTCTTTTATTCTAGGTTCTTCAAAGTAGCCACCTTTTGCTTTGATGACTGCTTTGCACACTCTTGGCATTCTCTTGATGAGCTTCAAGAGGTAGTCACCGGAAATGGTTTTCACTTCACAGGTGTGCCCTGTCAGGTTTAATAAGTGGGATTTCTTGCCTTATAAATGGGGTTGGGACCATTAGGTGTGTTGTGCAGAAGTCAGGTGGATACACAGCTGATAGTCCTACTGAATAGACTGTTAGCTGCTTTTTTCTTGCCATAATACAAATTCTAAGTAAAGAAAAACGAGTGGCCATCATTACTTTAAGAAATGAAGGTCAGTCAGTCTGAAAAATTGGGCAAACTTTGAATGTGTCCCCAAGTGCAGTTGCAAAAACCATCAAGCGCTACAAAGAAACTGGCTCACATGAGGACCGCCCCAGGAAAGGAAGACCAAGAGTCACCTCTGCTTCTGAGGATAAGTTTATCCGAGTCACCAGCCTCAGAAATTGCAGGTTAACAGCAGCTCAGATTAGAGACCAGGTCAATGCCACACAGAGTTCTAGCAGCAGACACATCTCTACAACAACTGTTAAGAGGAGACTTTGTGCAGCAGGCCTTCATGGTAAAATAGCTGCTAGGAAACCACTGCTAAGGGCAGGCAACAAGCAGAAGAGACTTGTTTGGGCTAAAGAACACAAGGAATGGACATTAGACCAGTGGAAATCTGTGCTTTGGTCTGATGAGTCCAAATTTGAGATCTTTGGTTCCAACCACCGTGTCTTTGTGCGACGCAGAAAAGGTGAACGGATGGACTCTACGTGCCTGGTTCCCACCGTGAAGCATGGAGGAGGAGGTGTGATGGTGTGGGGGTGCTTTGCTGGTGACACTGTTGGGGATTTATTCAAAATTGAAGGTATACTGAACCAGCATGGCTACCACTTCATCTTGCAGCGGCATGCTATTCCATCCGGTTTGAGTTTAGTTGGACCATCATTTATTTTTCAACAGGACAATGACCCCAAACACACCTCCAGGCTGTGTAAGGGCTATTTGATCAAGAAGGAGAGTCATGGGGTGCTACGCCAGATGACCTGGCCTCCACAGTCACCAGACCTGAACCCAATCGAGATGGTTTGGGGTGAGCTGGACCGCAGAGTGAAGGCAAAAGGGCCAACAAGTGCTAAGCATCTCTGGGAATTCCGTCAAGATTGTTGGAAGACCATTTCCGGTGACTACCTCATGAAGCTCATGAAGAGAATGCGAAGAGTGTGCAAAGCAGTCATCAAAGCAAAAGGTGGCTACTTTGAAGAACCTAGAATATAAAACATATTTTCAGTTGTTTCACACTTTTTTGTTAAGTATATAATTCCACATGTGTTAATTCATAGTTTTGATGCCTTCAGTGTGAATGTACAATTTTCAAAGTCATGAAAATACAGAAAAATCTTTAAGGCTATGTGCCCACGATGCAGAAATGCTCAGGATTTTTTCCTGAGCGTTTCTGCATCTCCCTGGCAGAAAAAAACGCATTGTACATGCGTTTTCCTGCCAGGGACATGCGGAAATGAAGCGTTCTTCACTTGCATTTCCGAATGCGGGTGTCAAGCGCTTTCCAAGCGATTTTAGCATCACTTGGAAAGTGCTTGACAACTCGGTCACACTATATAAATCCATGCAACCGGCATGGATTTATATAGTGTGACCCGAGAGAATGTTAAAAAATAAAAAATAAACCTATACTTACCTTCCGATGGCCCCTGCAGACTCGCTGCGCTCCTGTGCTGGCTGCCGACAGACCGCGGTACGCTGTACTGAAGGACCTGCCGTCACATGACTGTGACGTCACCGCAGGTCCTTCAGTCCTGCGCGATCTATGGGCAAGCACAGGGAAGGAGTCCGGGGGTCGTCGGAAGGTGAATATAATCTTTATTTTTTATTTTATTCTTTTTTTTACAGCTTTTATAATGGTACCTGGGTGTGGAGGAGAGTCTCCTGTCCTCCACACCCGGGTAGCATCCGCACATTATAACGCGCCAATTACGCAAGTACAGATGCAGTCTTGCGGAATTGGCGCATTGCAATGCAAGTCAAGGCGGCGAAAACGCAGCACTTCCGCAAAATAATTGGTAGTGCTGCGTTTTTTTCCGCAATGATAATCCGCAGCGAAAATCTCCGCAGAATGTGCATAGCACATGCGGATTATCATTGGGGGATATGGCAGGCCTTCTACCATGCTTTTTTTTAGCGTTTCTGCAGCGTTTTTGCCGCTGCAGAAACGCTTAAAAACGCATCGTGGGCACACAGTCTAGATGAGAAGGTGTCTCTAAACTTTTGGTCTGTACTATATATACAGTACAGACCAAAAGTTTGGACACACCTTCTCATTTAAAGGTTTTTCTGTATTTTTATGACAATGAAAATTGTACATTCACACTGAAGGCATCAAAACTATGAATTAACACATGTGGAATTATATAGCTAACAAAAAAGTGTGAAACAACTGAAAATATGTCTTATATTCTAGGTTCTTCAAAGTAGCCACCTTTTGCTTTGATGACTGCTTTGCACACTCTTGGCATTCTCTTGATGAGCTTCAAGAGGTAGTCACCGGAAATGGTCTTCCAACAATCTTGAAGGAGTTCCCAGAGATGCTTAGCACTTGTTGGCCCTTTTGCCTTCACTCTGCGGTCCAGCTCACCCCAAACAATCTCGATTGGGTTCAGGTCTGGTGACTGTGGAGACCAGGTCATCTGGCGTAGCACCCCATCACTCTCCTTCTTGGTAAAATAGCCCTTACACAGCCTGGAGGTGTGTTTGGGGTCATTGTCCTGTTGAAAAATAACTGATGGTCCAACTAAACGCAAACCGGATGGAATAGCATGCCACTGCAAGATGCTGAGGTAGCCATGCTGGTTCAGTATGCCTTCAATTTTGAATAAATCCCCAACAGTGTCACCAGCAAAGCACCCCCACACCATCACACCTCCTCCTCCATGCTTCACGGTGGGAACAAGGCATGTAGAGTCCATCTGTTCACCTTTTCTGCGTCGCACAAAGACACTGTGGTTGGAACCAAAGATCTCAAATTTGGACTCATCAGACCAAAGCACAGATTTCCACTGGTCTAATGTCCATTCCTTGTGTTCTTTAGCCCAAACAAGTCTCTTCTGCTTGTTGCCTGTCCTTAGCAGTGGTTTCCTAGCAGCTATTTTACCATGAAGGCCTGCTGCACAAAGTCTCCTCTTAACAGTAGTTGTAGAGATGTGTCTGCTGCTAGAACTCTGTGTGGCATTGACCTGGTCTCTAATCTGAGCTGCTGTTAACCTGCGATTTCTGAGCTGGTGACTAAGACAAACTTATCCTCAGAAACAAAGGTGACTCTTGGTCTTCTTTTCCAGGGGCGGTCCTCATATGAGCCAGTTTCTTTGTAGCGCTTGATGGTTTTTGCAACTGCACTTGGGGACACTTTCAAAGTTTTCCCAATTTTTTGGACTGACTGACCTTCATTTCTTAAAGTAATGATGGCCACTCGTTTTTCTTTACTTAGCTACTTTTTTTGCCATAATACAAATTCTAACAGTCTATTCAATAGGACTATCAGCTGTGTATCCACCAGACTTCTGCACAACACAACTGATGGTCCCAACCCCATTTATAAGGCAAGAAATCCCACTTAGTGAGATATCAGAGTCACATATCAAAGTCACACATCATTTGAATTCGACATGGACGAGGTCTGTGTAGAAGTCCCAATGAGTTTCAGACAGATTTGCACTGAAAATCACAACCAAATAGAATGCCTAAGTTATTTCAACTGAGTGTATAGCTCAATGGTAGGTGTACTGGCTTCTAGGCAGAGTTTTGGGTTCAAGTCCCAGCATCGTACAGTGAACTTTTTTTTTATTATTATCAGTTGTAAAAGTCAGATGTCAAAGTCACATATCAAAGTCACATGTTAAAGTCAGTTCTCAGACAGGGTATTTAGCCTCAAACTGACATTATTCTCATGTTTGACTTTGATATCTGATCATGTCCTAAAATGGACACTGTACACACCTCTTCATGAAATCTGCAGTGTCTGACAAGTGTCACTGCTGAGTAGTCTTGCTGATTGACAGTCAACTTCCCCCATCTAGGCAGCGGGGAGCTGGCTTTCCTTCTAAATGACGTCGGCAGTGGTGCTTCGCCGACAGAGCAGGATGAAAGAGTAGGAGCTGCTCTTTCAATGTGACGTCACAGGCAGCAGGAGAATCGTCAGCAGGAGATACAGTATATACTACACAACACAGGAGAGCTGACAGATCCTCTATACTACACAACACAGGAGAGCTGACAGATCCTCTATACTACACAACACAGGAGAGCTGACAGATCCTCTATATACTACACAACACAGGAGAACTGACAGATCCTCTATACTACACAACACAGGAGAGCTGACAGA
Organism: Phyllobates terribilis; assembly: GCF_046119375.1. Lineage (NCBI taxonomy): Eukaryota > Metazoa > Chordata > Amphibia > Anura > Dendrobatidae > Phyllobates > Phyllobates terribilis. The sequence goes on from NW_027363370.1 coordinate 924,411, forward strand.
TCCTCTATACTGCACCCCACAGGAGAGCTGACAGATCCTCTATATACTAGACCACACAGGAGCGCTGACAGATCCTCTATATACTACACCACACAGGAGAGCTGACAGATCCTCTATATACTACACCACACAGGAGAGCTGACAGATCCTCTATATACTATACCATATAGGAGAGCTGACAGATCCTCTATTAACTACCTATATACTACACCACGCAGGAGAGCTGACAGATCCTCTATACTACACAACACAGGAGAGCTGACAGATCCTCTATATACTACACAACACAGGAGAACTGACAGATCCTCTATATACTACACAACACAGGAGAGCTGACAGATCCTCTATACTACACAACACAGGAGAGCTGACAGATCCTCTATACTGCACCCCACAGGAGAGCTGACAGATCCTCTATATACTAGACCACACAGGAGCGCTGACAGATCCTCTATATACTACACCACACAGGAGAGCTGACAGATCCTCTATATACTACACCACACAGGAGAGCTGACAGATCCTCTATATACTATACCATATAGGAGAGCTGACAGATCCTCTATTAACTACCTATATACTACACCACGCAGGAGAGCTGACAGATCCTCTATATTGCACCACACAGGAGAGCGGACAGATCCTCTATGTACTACACCACACAGGAGAGCTGACAGATCCTCTATATACTACACCACACGGGAGAGCTGACAGATCCTCTATATACTACACCACACAGGAGAGCTGACAGATCCTCTATATACTTCACCACACAGGAGAGCTGACAGATCCTCTATGTAATACACCACACAGGAGAGCTGACAGATCCTCTATATACCACACCACACGGGAGAGCTGACAGATCCTCTATATACTACACCACACAGGAGAGCTGACAGATCCTCTTTATACTTCACCACACAGGAGAGCTGACAGATCCTCTATGTAATACACCACACAGGAGAGCTGACAGATCCTGTATATACTACACCACACAGGAGAGCTGACAGATCCTCTATATACTACACCACACAGGAGAGCTGACAGATCCTCTATATACTACATCACACAGGAGAGCTGACAGATCCTCTATATACTACACCACACAGGAGAACTGACAGATCCTCTATATACTATACCACATAGGAGAGCTGACAGATCATCTATTAATTACCTATATACTACACCACGCAGGAGAGCTGACAGATCCTCCATACTGCACCACACAGGAGAGCGGACAGATCCTCTATATACTACACCACACAGGAGAGCTGACAGATCCTCTATATACTACACCACACAGGAGAGCTGACAGATCCTCTATATACTACACCACACAGAGAGCTGACAGATCCTCTATATACTACACCACACAGGAGAGCTGACAGATCCTGTATATACTATACCACATAGGAGAGCTGACTGATCCTCTATATACTACACCACACAGGAGAGCTGACAGATCCTCTATTAACTACCTATATACTACACCACACAGGAGAGCTGACAGATCCTGTATATACTACACCACACACGAGAACTGACAGATCCTCTATATACTACACCACACAGGAGAGCTGACAGATCCACTATATACTACACCACACAGGAGAGCTGACAGATCCTCTATATACTATACCACATAGGAGAGCTGACTGACAGGACACATCTATATATATAATCGTCTTATCCCGTCTGTCTGTCTTTCTGTCTGTGCAGGAAATCCCGCGTCGCTCATTGGTCTGGCAGCGGCCAATCAGCGCCGCGGGATTTCTGAAAAAAGATGGCGGCCGTTAGCGGCTCATCTGCGGGACGGAGATGCAGCAGGGAGATGACCGGCGCAAGGCGCTCATCTCCCGGCCGATAGCAGCAGAAGGACCTCGACCGCCGGCGCTGCTGACCTCCATGCGGCTAGGGTGTCAAGGGAGAACCGGGGAGCGGCGCTGCGGGTCGGGATACTTCTGCTGCGAGCAGCCACTCATCTCCCGGCTTCTTGCAGCGGAAGTAGCCGCACAGGCAGCGGCGCTGACATCCATGCGGCTAGGGTGTCAAGGGAGGACCGGGGAGCGGCGCTGCGGGTCGGGACACTTCTGCTGCGAGCAGTCGCTCATCTCCCGGCTTCTCGCAGCGGAAGTACCCGCACAAACAGCGACGCTCCCCGGTCCTCACCAATACGATTCCGCTCCCCGGTCCTCACCAATACGATTCGCTGATTGGTCGCGCTCTCCTGCCGCGACCAATCAGTGATCTTGGCGCAAAAGTTAAAACCGCTGTGCAGATTGGTCGCGGCCACTGCACGCGTCCAATCAGCGATCTTGGAGCCACATTTAACCCCTTAACAACATCTGACGTACTAATACGCATCTGTGCCCTGGGACTTAAGAGCCAGACCTGTATTAGTACGTCATGGCGATCGCGTGCGCGCACACAGGCTGTGCGGGCGTGATCGCCGCCGGGTGTCAGCTGATTTTCACAGCTGACACCCGATACTATGTGCAGGGAGCGGTCCTGCACCGCTCCCAGCACATTAACCCCCGCGATGCTGCGATCGAAGTCGATCGAAGTCGATCGCAGCATTGCGGGGGGAAGGGGAGGTGATCGCAGATACTCACCTCCTCTTCCGGCTTCCAGCGCTGTCTGCAAAGGCTTCCCGGGTGTTGCCATGACGACCCGATGTCGTCATGACAACATCCGGGTCACCAGACAGCAGGAAGATTGTTTGGACATGCGCAGTGCATCTCCAAACAATCTTCTCCCTGTCCAGCGCTGAGAGCCTGCATGACACAGGGATGGTGCTTCATTCCTGTGCCATGCAGGCGATCAGAGAAAAAAAAGTGAAAGTCCCAGAGTGGGACAAAGTAATAAAATATAAAAACTGTCAGAAAGTGAAAAAAAAAAAAAAAATTGCAAAAATATATATAAAAAAAAAAAAAAATAATCCACCAAAAATAAAAATATAATGTACCCATCAATAAATATTATTATAAAAAAAAAAAAAAAAAAAAAAAAAAAAAAAAAGTACACATATTTGGTATCGCCGCGTCCGGAACAACTTGACCTATAAAACTGTCCCACTAGTTAACTCATTCAGTGAACACGGTAAAAAAAAAAAAAAAAAACGAAGCAAAAAACAATGCTTTTTTTTTTCACTTTTTCATTTTTACGAATCAATTTGTGAAGTACCTGGGGGTTCCAAGTGCTCACTATGCATCTAGATAGGTGCCTTGGGGGGTCTAGTTTCCAAAATGGGGTCACTTGTGGGGGAGCTCCAATGTTTGGGCACACAGGGGCTCTCCAAATGAAACATGATGTCCGCTAACAATTTGAGCCGACAATTTGTTAGCGGATACCATGTTGCTTTTGGAGAGTCCCTGTGTGCCCAAACATTGGAGCTCCCCCACAAGTGACCCCATTTTGGAAACTAGACCCCCCAAGGCACCTATCTAGATGCATAGTGAGCACTTGGAACCCCCAGGTGTTTCACAAATTGATTCATAAATATGAAAAAGTGTTTTTTTTTTCACTTTTTCATTTTTACAAATCAATTTGTGAAGCACCTGGGGGTTCCAAGTGCTCACTATGCATCTAGATAGGTGCCTTGGGGGGTCTAGTTTCCAAAATGGGGTCACTTATGGGGGAGCTCCAATGTTTGGGCACACTGGGGCTCTCCAAACACAACATGGCGTCCGCTAATTATTCAAGCAAATTTTACAATCAAAAAGTCAAATGACGCTCCTTCCCTTCTGAGCCCTGCCGTGCGCCCAAACAGTGTTTTTTCCCCACATATTGGGTATCTGCGTGCCCAGGGTAAATTGCACAACAAATTTTGGGGTCCATTTTTTCTTGTTACCCCTGTGAAAATAAAAAAAAATGGGTCTAAAGTAACATTTTTGTGAAAAAAGTTAAATGTTCATTTTTTTCTTCCACATTCAAAAAATTCCTGTGAAGCACCTGAAGGGTTAATAAAGTTCTTGAATGTGGTTTTGAGCACCTTGAGGGGAGCAGTTTTTAGAATGGTGTCACTTTTGGGTATTTTCTGTCATAAAGACTAGTGTTGAGCCACCCCCGTAGTGTTCGAGTTCGGTTCGGTTCGTCGAACACCCGTGTGTTCGACGAACTGTTCGTCGAACTGTTCGTCGAACACCTTCGAACACCGTTAAAACCAATGGCAGGCAAACAAAAACACATAGAAACACATAGAAAACACCTTCAAAGGTGTCCAAAAGCTGACAAACTGCTCAGAAGACATAACTAACACATGGAAAAGTGACAAGTACATATAGTCATGCGAAAATAAAAGAGGTGGAGGAGTAAAAGGAGGGGGAGACACAGATATAGGCATGTCATGCCCTTCTAAAATCCAAAAAGTGAGAAGCCGACACGGCCAGTCCGCTCCTGCCCGTGCCACCTCCGTGTCGCCGGGTTTGTGCCAGAGCCGCGGTGAACCCTGATGGCCAGCCCCCCTCTCCCAATACTGGTGCCTTTCCGCTGGTGGGTCGAGCGAGCCCCCCTGTGGTGGAGGCAGCTCTAAGCTTTTTAATTTAAATTGTCTCTCTAATTTGAATGAATACACTTTAAATCCATTTACAAGGATCTATTGGAGGGCAAGTCTCATGCCAGCAGCCGCGTAATTCCAGCTCCAGTAGCGTCCACTAAAGCTGCTGCAGTTAAAAAGCTTTTATAAGGATCGAGCTCGGCTGTCCACCGCAAGGCATCCTACTGCCAGTCCCAGCCCCTATGCCTTGGGGTGCCTCCTGATGCTCTTCACTGAGTATCCCGTGGTCCCGAAGCATTTCCTTTGAAAAAATGAAGTGTCCAAACTACAGGTGGTGTAGCTTGCTTAACAGCCGGGATAATCCGCTGACTAGCAGACCCTGCTACTAGGCACAAAGTATTTCCTGGGCTAGATGCAGTTAAAAATTTGTAATTAGATACTCTCGTTGGATGCTGAGAAAGCATTCCATAGAGTCTCCTGGCACGCCATATATGATTCTCTTAAAAAGCTTGGGGTAGGGGTCTAGGGGACCCTTTTATAGCCAAAATCACGGCCCTGTATCGCAATACGTCACCTAGGCTGAAGATAAATGGAACTGTAGCACCCTGAGGGCTCGGTTGCTACAGAGGTATTGCACCTCACCCAGAGGTGTGATATCTCACTCTCAGGTAAGGATGTAGTGTGGATCAGGACCCGACACCTGCATGCATTACACCACATTGCCGTGGGGCAGGGCGACCAATATGCCCCTGAGATGGGCACGACAGTCCCTGTCCCTGGCTGGAGTGGGGGGAGGGAACACTGAGGAAGGGGAACCCTGTAGTGCAGGAGCAGGGAGGAAGCAGTTCCTGGGTGCATTGAGAAGGGAGTATAAAAGGTGGGCACCATCTTAGTTCAGTGCAGAGAAGTCTGAGCAGAAGTGGCAGGGAGCAGGGGCTCTGCATGAGCTCTGCTCCGGAGGCAGGCCTAGTAACAGAGGCCCAGGCCTGGAAGAGGGAGAAGGAAGGAAGAGGAGCGGAGAAGGCTCCAGGAACGAGGAACGAAGGGATCTCAGGGGTGCGGACGGGCGAGTCGCCACCGCACGCCAGAATCCACCTGCGTGGAGGGGTCAGGCCAAAGGGGGAGACCGGTCCCCGAAACTAGTGGAGGCAGGAAACGACTCTCAGCTAGAAACAGGAGGCTGTGACATTTTATGTGGCGCAGCCCCTCGCTACACCCGCTAGGAAGGCACCACATAGGGTCAGGGAAACTGGCTCCAAGTTTACCAAGAGGAGGCCCGAGGCAGCCGGACAGAAGGGTTGGTAAGAAAGGCCAGACAAAGGACACACAAAGGGGGTCCTGTGAAGCGCTCCAAAGTTATCTGGGAGTTGTCTGAGCCCCTCACCTGGTGAGCACAGTACGACGTGGGCAGCCGTTACCTGCAGACGTGGTCTGGATAATAAGAACTGTGAGTAAAGGCCCTGGACTGCATCACTGACTCCGTGTCATTACTGCTGCTGCCCTGCACCATCACCCCCATCCTCCGCATACACTGCCCTGAGGCTATACTCCTCCCGTGGGGAGTTATGCTACGCTCTGCTGCACCCACAACACCAGCCTCAGCGGTCTGCCCTGGAGCGGCGGTTCACTCTGACCGCAATCCACGGGTGGCGTAGTCGGACATTTAAACATCAAAACCACATAAATAGTTCCGCCACTGGTTTGACCGCCCTGAGCCACGGAACCGGGTTGCCGCCACGGAGACTACAACCACCAGCATCCACCAAAAAGGGTCCGGCTCCGGGTGTCCCAAGGCCCAGGGGGCGCGTCAGAACATTTTCATCACCTTTCACAATCACCAATGGGACAAGGCAGGGATGTTCTCTGTCCCCTCTCTTATACATCCTAGTGACGGAGCACCTGCTCTCATCAATTCGCCATAACCCCAATATTAGGTGGATTGAGGTGGGAGGCACCGAGTACAAGTGCTCTCTATTTGCTGATGATGTCCTAGTATATATCACTCAATCACATATATCCATCCATGCTGTTATGGCTGAAATAGATCACTTTGTTACATGGTCAAATTTTAAAATCAATGCAGCGAAGTCTGAGGCCCTCGATGTCTCCCTCCCCAAATCCATATAGGATTCCATCCAGTCCAACTTTCCCTTTGCCTGGCCCTCACAGGGTATCAAATACTTAGGAATTCCTATTCATAGAGACCTCTCCCATCTATGTTATCTTAATTTTGGGCCCTTTATTGAACAACTCCATACAGACCACGGTTGGCAAGTTAGAACTGTAAGATTCACTACGTGAACCACTGGTGTTTTGTGGAAAAGCACATGTACACTGTGTTCCAAATTATTATGCAAAAAGTGTTTAGGAGTGATAAGGGAAGAATTTGTTTGTTTGTCAGTTAAACTCATTGATGGTGATGTGTGTCAGGGCTCTTTATATCACTGTAAGCAATTGCAGACACCAGTGCTAATTAGTTTGTCAGGTGTGTCCAATGAAAGGCAAGACTACTTAAGAAGGCTCTCTCACATTATTCAGCAGCCTACATTTTCTGCCAAAATGGGAAAGAAAAAGGATGTGTCGGCTGCTGAGAAGCAACAAATTGTGGAGTGTTTAGGTCAAGGCATGACTACAATCAACATTGTGCGATGATCAGGATGAAGTGTCTTGGCAATCAAGAAGTATGTAGCTGATTCACAGTACACACGTGTGCGTGCTGATAAGGGCAAATTGAGGACTCTTTCCTACAGGCAATTACGTCAGGTTGAAAGAGCAGCGGCAAAAAAGCCTTGTCATAGCAGCAGACAAGTTTTTGAAGCTGCTTGTGCCTCCAACGTCCCCCGAACAACAAGATGCAGGGTCCTTCAGAGGTTTGCAGCTGTGCATACGCCATCCTGTCGACCTCCTCTATCCACTTTACACAAGCAGAAACGGCTCCAGTGGGCCAAACATTACATGAAGACTGATTTCAAAACTGTTTTGTTCACGGATGAGTGCCGTGCAGCGCTCGATGGTCCAGATGGATAGAGTGGAGGATGGCTGGTTGATGGACACCCCACGCAAACACGGCTACAGCGCCAACAAGGAGGAGGTGGAGTAATGTTTTGGGCTGGAATCATGGGGAGAGAGATTGTCGGCCCCTTTAGGATCCCTGAAGGCGCTAAAGATGAACTCCATAATGTATGTGGATTTTCTCAAACAGCATTTCCTGCCATGGTTCAAGAAGAAGAACCGTGTATTTCACAGCAAGATCATTTTTCTGCATGATAATGCACCATCTCATGCTGCACATAAAACATCTGCATCTCTGGCTGATATGGGCATAAAAGGGGACAAACTTATGGTGTGACCCCCATGCTCCCCTGACCTCTACCCCATTCAGAACCTTTGGAGCATCATTAAAAGGAGTGTCTATGATGGCGGGAGGCAGTTCACATCTAAGCAACAGCTCTGGGAGGGTATTCTGTCCTCATGCAAAACAATTGAAGCAGAAACCATCCAAAACCTGACAAATTCAATGGACGAGAGAGTTCAGAAGCTCCTTTCGAACAAGGGGTCCTATGTGAAAATGTAACATCACCTAGAATAAAGTTTTGAGTTGAAAACTGTTTGATTTCAGTTTCTAACAACCTGTTAATGCTTATAATTTCAAAAATGACCATTTTTTTGGTCTTTATTAAAATTAAAAGGTTGATCGAAAAGTTTGGGGGATCTAAGAGTGTGGCAACCCAGTAGTCATGATTACTTCGAATTCTGACAATATGAGGGTCATGCTGCAGGTAGTGCAGCAAGAAGGCACTTATGTGTCTTGCGCATCTCGGAGCCCCAAAATTATTTTCCGGGCTAGATGCAGCTAAAAATTATTTTTAATTTTAAATCTGGTGGAGCTTATTATAGATGGCCTAATAGGATTAGTGCTGCACACTGCTACAAAGCCCAAATTATTTTCCAGTCAAGATACAGATAAACATGATTAGTAATTTGAAAGCTTAAAACGGTTGGTAGGCTGATTTTAAACAATCATCAAGCTTTTACTCTCCCCAGGATGACACAGGGGTAGAAAAGTCGTTTCGGATCCATGATTTGTTCATCTTTATGAACGTGAGTCTGTCTACATTATCAGTGGAGAGCCGCGTGCGCTTATCTGTCAGCACACCACCAGCAGCGCTGAACACACGTTCAGACAGAACGCTGGCTGCGGGGCATGACAAGATCCCCAAGGCGTAAGTGGCTAGCTCCGGCCATTTATCCAGATTGGAAGCCCAAAAAGAGCAAGGGTCCAGTGACACAGTCGTGGCTTCAATGTTTACTTGGAGATACTCCTGTACCATCGTCTCTAGGCGTTGACTATGTGTCAGACTTCTTGTCTCCTGTGGCCTTGCAAAGGATGGGCTAAAAAAGTGGTGAAATGATTCCGCAAAATTGATGTTACCACCAGATACTGTGGTTCTGTTACGGTTTGAGTGCTGAACACTTGACGGTCCCACGGTTGGCAAGTTGGAACTGTGAGATTCACTACGTGCACCACTGGTATTTTGTGGAAAAGCACATGTAAGATTCTGCAACAGTCTCTGCTGATACTCCTGCATGCGTGCATCCCTTTCTATGGCAGGAATAATTTCTGCAAATTTACTTTTGTACCGGGGATCTAACAGTGTGGCAACCCAGTAGTCAGGATTATTTCTAATTCTCACAATTCGAGGGTCATGTTGCAGGTAGTGCAGCAAGAAGGCACTCATGTGTGTTGCGCATCCAGGAGCACCAAGTCCCTGTTGTGTTGGTGGCGAGGTAACAATCATGCTTCCTTCCTCTGTCCTCTCCCCCCAACCTCGCACAACAGAAATGTGATCAAGGTCTCCCTCATCTGATGAGTCTTCCATCAGTTCGTCCTCCACTTCTTCCTGGGCTCCTGCACCTTCCTCACTAGTTTGGCTGCTACCATGCGCCCTGGTAAAACCATCTCCCCCACCCTCACATGCCTGCCGCCTTGGTGCTGCCGACCGTCTGGACCTTGCAGATGTTAGCCCTTCCGCATACAACTCCTCCTCCTCTACTTCCTCCACCTCCTCTTGTGCCACCACCTGACTCCGAATTCTGTTTAACATGTGCTCCAGCATGTAAATCACCGGAATAGTCATGCTGATAATGGCATCGTCAGCACTAAACATCTTCGTCGCCATTTCAAAACTGTGCAGAAGGGTGCATAGGTCCCTGATCTGAGACCACTCCTCCAGCGTGATTTGCCCCACCTCTGAATCTCGTTGGCCCAGGCTATACGTCAGAACGTATTGCACCAGGGCTTGTCGGTGCTGCCACAGTCGCTGCAACATGTGCAGAGTTGAATTCCACCGGGTAGGCACATCGCATTTTAGCCGGTGAAGTGGCAGGCCCAACGACTTCTGTAGAGATGTAAGTCGCTGAGCTGCGGGATGCGAACGGCGGAAGTGAGCACACAGCGACCGTGCCCTCTGCAGAAGGCCATCTAGTCTGGGATAGTGGGCTAAAAATTGCTGGACAACCAGGTTCAACACGTGAGCCATACAAGGCACGTGTGTGACATTGCCCCGGCGAAGGGCCGCACCCAGGTTTGCAGCATTGTCGCACACGGCCTTCCCTGGTTTCAGGTCCAGTGGAGACAACCATTCATGAAATTGGTTCTCCAGAGCTGACCACAACTCCTCAGCTGTGTGACTCACATTTCCCAGACATTTCAATGTAAAAACCGCCTGATGACGTTGAGCCCTACTGCCAGCATAGTAAGGAGGTGTGCAGGATCCCTTCTGCGCAGTTAGAAAGCTTGTGGCATGACCAGACAGGCTTTGGGTGCAGGTGGAAGACCGAGAGGAGGTTGAGGAGGCAGAAGCAGTGGAGGAACTTTGACATAAAGAGGATTGACGCACAACTCGTGGGGACGGCAAGACTTGGACAGCAGCCCCTTGTCCTGCTGTCACCATAGTTACCCAGTGCCCAGTCAGCGACTTGTAACGCCCCTGTCCATGCCTACTCGTCCAAGTGTCTGTGGTGAAATGCACCCTGTCACACACAGAGTTTCTCAAAGAAGCGGTGATGTTGTGTGCGACATGCTGGTGGAGCGCAGGCACACCTTTCTTTGAGAAGTAGTGCCGACTGGGCATCTGGTACTGGGGCACTGCGACGGACATAAGGTCTCGAAAATCCTCTGTGTCCACCAGGCGGAAAGGCAGCATTTCTGTAGCCAAGAGCTTGCAGATGGTGAAATTCAACCTCTTAGCTTTCTCATGGCTAGGAGGAAATGGTCTTTTACTTGTCCACATCTGAGGGACCGAGGGCTGGCTATTGTGCTTAGACGGGGTTGATAAGGGTGTCCCCGGCAAACTGCCGGTCTGTGAGGAAGATGCAGGCGGACATGTTAGGTTGCCTTGATCCAAAGGTGGTGCTATCGATGTCGGACAGCGCTCAACACCAGCTGCTGTTACCACCTCCAAAGAAAATGATGACCTGCCAATCACGCTGGCTGTTGCGGGTAAAGAGGTGGCAGGTCTGCGCCCCAAAACAGGTGTGACTGCTGTCCCCCCAGTCACAGAGGATGAAGAGGCCGCGGATGCACAAGATATGGCAGACGGTGGTTGGCCCGGCCGGCTAGGCCGCATTGTAGCACACTGAGCTTCCCACTGCAACTTATGCTTCATGTCCATGTGCCGGTTCATGCATGAAGTACTCAAACTATGTATTTTTTGGCCTCTACTTAGCTTTTGCTGACAAATGTTACAGATAACACGAGTTGGGTCATCTTTATCGATCTGAAAAAATGCCCAGGCTATGCAAGGCTTAGCACCCATGCGACCTGAAGAGCCACCACGACTTGTGGTGAGAGGCAGAGTTGTGTTTGAGGATGCAGTTGTTGACGTGCTTCCAGTACTACGTCTCTGTCCAGGAAGGCGCAACCTGACCTCGTCGTCACTAGCATCTTCCTCCACCTCCTCTGCTGACCTCATCTCTTGGCTGACTGTGGGTTGACAGTAAGTGGGATCTCCAACCTCATCATCATCACCCTGTGTGTTATCACACCCGTCGTCCTCAGAGCCAACCTGTTCCTGCCCTGACAAAAAACTAAAGTTGTCGCTCCAATCAGGTATTTGAGTCTTATCATCGTCTTCCTCATTGTCTCCACCAACAGGAGTTACAGTTTGGGAATGAGGGTCTACATTATGGTCAGAACCTTCTGCGTCTGGTCCTGGATCCGACTCATAAAGATTCTGGGCATCAGTGCAGATCATTTCCTCGTCTGGATTCACAGAAGCGCTGGAGTCGACCTCTGATTCCCAGGCTATAGTATGAGTAAACAGCTCTGCAGACTCAACCATCTGTTCTACCTCATACTCAGACGGGCAGCTGGAGATTTGGGAGCTGTGAGGAAGCAAGTGCGATTTGGGTGACACCTTTGAGGACTGGAGTATTTGTGATGTTGAAGTTGATGTGGAGGAGAGCCCACTTAAAGGAGCACTTGATATCCGTTGAAGCACCTGCTGTTTTTGTGCCTCATCTGGAATTTGTAGCGATTGGCGTGGCCGTAAGAAAGGGATCTTATCACATTGTCCGCTAAAAGAAGTAGACATTTTACTTTGGCTGGAAGATGGTCTTTCTTCTGCAGATGTTACTGTTGCTTTAACACCTACCCCACGGACACAACCTTTTTTCCCCTTCCCAACACGCCTATTCCCCTTTCCACCAGCAGCAGGCCTTTTTCCACTCATTTTGGTGGTTAACTAATTCACAACTCTGGAGTTGTTTGCACAAAAAAACAATGGATGGTAACCGAGCAGAGCTGAGTGGCCAAACTGTGGTATTAGGCCAAAACTATTGGCTGGGTTAGATGCAGAAAAAAATATATTCAGTTTGCAACCTGATGGAGGTCAGTATAGATGGACTAATAGAGAAAGTCCGACACACTGCTAGAAGGCCAAATATTTTTTCAGAGCTAGATGCAGAAAAAAATTATATTCAGTTTGCAACCTGATGGAGGTCAGTATAGATGGATTAATAGAACAAGACCCACACACAGCTAGAAGCCCAATATTTTTTCAGAGGTAGATGTAGAAAAAAATATATTCAGTTTGCAACCTGATGGAGGTCAGTATAGATGGACTAATACAACAAGTCCCACACACAGCTAGAAGCCCAAATATTTTTTCAGAGGTACTGTAGATGCAGATAAAAATTATTTTTAATTTGCAACCTGATGGAGGTCAGTATAGATGGACTAATACAGCAAGTCCCACACACAGCTAGAAGCCCAAATATTTTTTCAGAGGTACTGTAGATGCAGATACAAATTATTTTTAATTTGCAACCTGATGGAGGTCAGTATAGATGGACTAATACAACAAGTCCCACACACAGCTAGAAGCCCAAATATTTTTTCAGAGGTACTGTAGATGCAGATAAAAATTATTTTTAATTTGCAACCTGATGGAGGTCAGTATAGATGGACTAATAGAGAAAGTCCGACACACTGCTAGAAGGCCAAATATTTTTTCAGAGCTAGATGCTGAAAAAAATTATATTCAGTTTGCAACCTGATGGAGGTCAGTATAGATGGATTAATAGAACAAGACCCACACACAGCTAGAAGCCCAATATTTTTTCAGAGGTAGATGCAGAAAAAAATATATTCAGTTTGCAACCTGATGGAGGTCAGTATAGATGGACTAATACAACAAGTCCCACACACAGCTAGAAGCCCAAATATTTTTTCAGAGGTACTGTAGATGCAGATAAAAATTATTTTTAATTTGCAACCTGATGGAGGTCAGTATAGATGGACTAATACAACAAGTCCCACACACAGCTAGAAGCCCAAATATTTTTTCAGAGGTACTGTAGATGCAGATACAAATTATTTTTAATTTGCAACCTGATGGAGGTCAGTATAGATGGACTAATACAACAAGTCCCACACACAACTAGAAGCCCAAATATTTTTTCAGAGGTAGATGCAGAAAAAAATATATTCAGTTTGCAACCTGATGGAGGTCAGTATAGATGGACTAATACAACAAGTCCCACACACAGCTAGAAGCCCAAATATTTTTTCAGAGGTACTGTAGATGCAGATAAAAATTATTTTTAATTTGCAACCTGATGGGGCTCAGTATAGATGGACTAATACAACAAGTCCCACACACAGCTAGAAGCCCAAATATTTTTTCAGAGGTACTGTAGATGCAGATACAAATTATTTTTAATTTGCAACCTGATGGAGGTCAGTATAGATGGACTAATAGAGAAAGTCCGACACACTGCTAGAAGGCCAAATATTTTTTCAGAGCTAGATGCAGAAAAAAATTATATTCAGTTTGCAACCTGATGGAGGTCAGTATAGATGGATTAATAGAACAAGACCCACACATAGCTAGAAGCCCAAATATTTTTTCAGAGGTAGATGCAGAAAAAAATATATTCAGTTTGCAACCTGATGGAGGTCAGTATAGATGGACTAATACAACAAGTCCCACACACAGCTAGAAGCCCAAATATTTTTTCAGAGGTACTGTAGATGCAGATAAAAATTAGTTTTAATTTGCAACCTGATGGAGGTCAGTATAGATGGACTAATAGAATGATGCTATGCCCAAAAGATTTTACTTCACTAGGTGCAGTAAAAAAATTGGTATTCTATACACAGGTGGTATATCTTGCAGCACAGATAGGCTACTCCACTGACTAACACACTCTGCAATAGGCCAAAAAGGATTAGCTTTGCTAGATTCAGCCAAATGCTGTGAAAAAAACTTGCACAGCACTGGCACAGACCTGCCTGGCAAAAACTGATAGGAACTGATGTAACCTAGTCCTGAAAAGGACTCCAATTACAATTAGTCTTTACTCCCACAACCTATCTATTTAAGAGCACAGACCTCCCTGATAAAAGTCGTAGGAAATGCTGTAACCTAGTCCTTAAAAGGACTGCAATCACAACTATTCCCTACTCCCAAGCTATCTGTATATTTGTGCGAAAATTGGCTTGAAATTAACAAGGTATAGCGCACACAGCAACAGCGGTGCCGTCTAACACGCAGCTGCAGCAGTGAGAAAATGGTGGCGACGGGGAAAATGGCTTGGTCTTATAGGGCAAGGACATGTGACATACACTGCCAATGACACATGCCCTTGCTTGTGTGAAAAAAAGCACTTCGCTCCGTGTGTGCGCTGCTGATAGGCTGACAGATTGCACCTCCCCACTGCAAATGCGGGAAAGAGAAAAAAAAATGGAGATCTTCATTGTTCCTGCAGAGATCCATCCCCTGCCCCTCCCCCCACCCCGCTGTACACTCAAACTGCGTATTAACATTAATTTTCATCATTACTGAGAAAAAATCCAGTTATGATTTTGGTGCACGAACAGTTATCGAACATAACCTCGAACAGCCGAATTTTTATCAAATTGTTCGTGTTCGCCGAACGGCTCGAACACCGCCCAAAACAGCTCGAATTTGAGATTGGCGAACAGTTCGAGTAGAACAACGCTCATCTCTAATAAAGACCTCTCAAAGTGACTTCAAATGTGATGTGGTCCCTAAAAAGATGGTTTTGTAAATTTTGTTGGAAAAATGAGAAATCGCTGCTCAACTTTTAACCCTTATAGCTTCCTAACAAAAAAAAATTTTGGTTCCAAAATTGTGCTGATGTAAAGTAGACACGTGGGAAATGTTATTTATTAACTCTTTTGTGTGACATATCTCTCTGATTTAAGGGCATAAAAATTTAAATTTTGAAAATTGCTAAATTTTCAAAATTTTCGCCAAATTTCCATTTTTTTCACAAATAAACGCAAGTGATATCGAAGAAATTTTACCACAATCATGAAGTACAATATGTCACGAAAAAACAATCTCAGAATCAGGGGGACCCGTTGAAGCGTTCCAGAGTAATTACCTCATAAAGTGACAGTGGTCAGAATTGTAAAAATTGGCCTGGTCATTAACGTGCAAACCACCCTCGGGGCTTAAGGGGTTAAACACTGATGTGCTGATTTTAGCGCCACATTTAAACACTGCTGTGCTGATTGGTCGCGGACGCTGCCCGCTACCAATCAGCAATTTTGGCGCCACATTTAAACACTGCTGTGCTGATTGGTCGTGGACGCTGCCCGCGACCAATCAGCGAGATTGGCGCCAAATTTAAACACCGCTCTGCTGATTGGTGGCGGCCACCAGCCGCGACAAATCAGCGAGATTGGCGACAAATTTAAAAAACGCTCTGCTGATTGGTCGCGGCCGGCGACCGCGACCAATCAGCAATATTGGCGCCAAATTTAAACACCCCTCTGCTGATTGGTCGCGACCGCCAGCTGCGACCAATCAGCGATATTGGCGCCAAATTTAAACACCGCTCTGCTGATTGGTCACGACCGCCAGCTGCGACCAATCAGCGACATTGGCGCCAAATTTAAACACTGCTCTGCTGATTGGTCGCGGTCGCCGGCAGCGACCAATCAGCGATTTTGGCGCCAAATTTAAACACACTCTCCAGTCCTCACTAACACGGTTCGCTGATTGGTCGTGGCCCCCACCCGCAAACAATCAGCAATATTGGCGCCAAATTTAAACCCCGCTCTGCTGATTGGTCGCGGTCGCCGGCCGCGACCAATCAGCAGTATTTATGAAAATACTATACTATACTATACTATTTTTAATGGTGTTTTATTTGTTTGTCGGTTTGTCATTTTGTGTATATGTGTCAGGAATTATTTGTATTCAATAAATTGATATATTTTTATGGATCTTTGTTGTTATTGATAATTATTTGGTTACTTTTTGACTATTTGGGTGATCACTGCTAGTTTGCATCTCTTCTTTTTGCTGTTTTCATACTATTTTATGAGATGCTGCAGGTAGATCCCGTTTATTAGATGGTGCCCTCCTCATTGTTTGGTGGTTCACCAATCAGCAGTATTGGCGCCAAATTTAAACACTACTCTGCTGATTGCTCGCGGTCGCCGAACTTGACCAATCAGCATTATTGGCGCCAAATTTAAACACCGCTTTGCTTATTGGTCGCGGTGGCCGGCCGCGACCAAGCAGCGATATTGGCGCCAAATTTAAACACCGCTTTGCTGATTGGTCGCGGTGGCTGGCCGCGACCAAACAGTGATATTGGCGCCAAATTTAAACACCGCTCTGCTGATTGGTCGCGGTCGCCGAACTTGATCAATCAGCATTATTGGCGCCAAATTTAAACACCGCTTTGCTTATTGGTCGCGGTGGCCGGCCGCGACTAATCAGCATTATTGGCGCCAAATTTAATCATCGCTTTGCTGATTGGTCGCGGTGGCCGGCCGCGACCAAACAGCGATATTGGCGCCAAATTTAAACACCGCTCTGCTGATTGGTCGCGGTTGCCGGTCGCGATTAATCAGCATTATTGGCGCCAAATTTAAACACCGCTCTGCTGATTGGTCGCGGCCATGAACAATCACCATTATTGGCGCCAAATTTAAATACCGCTCTGCTGATTGGTCGCGTTCGCTGGCAGCGACCAATCAGCATTATTGGAGCCAAATTTAAACGCCGCTCTGCTGATTAGTCGCGACCACCGGCCGTGAACAATCAGCGATACAGGCGCCAAATTTTAACACCGCTTTGCTGATTGGTCACGGTTGCCGGCCACGACCAATCAGCGATTTTGCTGCCAAATTTAAACACGCTCTCCAGTCCTCACTAACACGGTTTGCAGATTGGTCGTGGCCGCCGCCTGCGACCAATCACCGATATGGCCGCCAAATTTAAACACTGCTTTGCTGATTGGTCGCGGTTGCCGGCCGCGACCAATCAGCGATTTTGGCGCAAGATTTAAACACCGCTCTGCTGTATGCACCCGGTCGGCCGCATACATATTTTAGAATACCCGATGTGTTAGAATCGGGCCACCATCTAGTATAATATAATGATCCCACAGACTCACATATAATATAATGTTACCACAGACCCACAAATAATATAATGACCCCACAGACTCACATATAATATAATGTTACCAAAACCCACAAATAAAATAATTACCCCACAGACCCACATATAATATAATGTCCCCACAGACCCACATATAATATAATGTCACCAAAGACCCACATATACAGTGCTGGCCAAAAGTATTGGCACCCCTGCAATTCTGTCAGATAATACTCAGTTTCTTCCTGAAAATGATTGCAATCACAAATTCTTTGGTATTATTATCTTCATTTAATTTGCTTGCAAGGAAAAAACACAAAAGAGAATGAAGCAAAAATCAAATCATGGATCATTTCACACAAAACTCCAAAAAAGGGCCGGACAAAAGTATTGGCACCCTCAGCCTAATACTTGGTTGCACAACCTTTAGCCAAAATAACTGCGAACAACCGCTTCCGGTAACCATCAATGAGTTTCTTACAATGCTCTGCTGGAATTGTAGACCATTCTTCTTTGGCAAACTGCTCCAGGTCCCTGATATTTGAAGGGTGCCTTCTCCAAACTGCCATTTTGAGATCTCTCCACAGGTGTTCTATGGGATTCAGGTCTGGACTCATTGCTGGCCACCTTAGAAGTCTCCAGTGCTTTCTCTCAAACCATTTTATAGTGCTTTTGGAAGTGTGTTTTGGGTCATTGTCCTGCTGGAAGACCCATGACCTCTCACACTGGGCCCTACATTATGCTGTAAAATTTGTTGGTAGTCTTCAGACTTCATAATGCCATGCACACAGTCAAGCAGTCCAGTGCCAGAGGCAGCAAAGCAACCCCAAAACATCAGGGAACCTCCGCCATGTTTGACTGTAGGGACCGTGTTCTTTTCTTTGAATGCCTCTTTTTTTTTCCTGTACACTCTATGTTGATGCTTTTTCCCAAAAAGCTCTACTTTTTTCTCATCTGACCAGAGAACATTCTTCCAAAACGTTTTAGGCTTTCTCAGGTAAGTTTTGGCAAACTCCAGCCTGACTTTTTTATGTCTCGGGGTAAGAAGTGGGGTCTTCCTGGGTATCCTACCATACAGTCCCTTTTCATTCAGACGCCGACGGATAGTACGGGTTGACACTGTTGTACCCTCGGACTGCAGGGCAGCTTGAACTTGTTTGGATGTTAGTCGAGGTTCTTTATCCACCATCCGCACAATCTTGCGTTGAAATCTCTCGTCAATTTTTCTTTTCCGTCCACATCTAGGGAGGTTAGCCACAGTGCCATGGGCTTTAAACTTCTTGATGACACTGCGCACGGAAGACACAGGAACATTCAGGTCTTTGGAGATGGACTTGTAGCCTTGAGATTGCTCATGCTTCCTCACAATTTGGTTTCTCAAGTCCTCAAACAGTTCTTTGGTCTTCTTTCTTTTCTCCATGCTCAATGTGGTACACACAAGGACACAGGACAGAGGTTGAGTCAACTTTAATCCATGTTAACTGGCTGCAAGTGTGATTTAGTTATTGCCAACACCTGTTAGGTGCCACAGGTAAGTTACAGGTGCTGTTAATTACACGAATTAGAGAAGCATCACATGATTTTTCAAACGGTGCCAATACTTTTGTCCACCCCCTTTTTTAGGTTTGGTGTGGAATTATATCCAATTTGGCTTTAGGACAATTCTTTTTGTGTTTTTTTCATTGAAGACAAATTAAATGAAGATAATAATACCAAAGAATTTGTGATTGCAATCATTTTCAGGAAGAAACTGAGTATTATCTGACAGAATTGCAGGGGTGCCAATACTTTTGTCCAGCACTGTAATATAATGTTCCCAAAGACCCACATATAATATAATGTTACCACAAACCCACATATAATATAATGTCCTCACAGACCCACTTATAATATAATGTCCCCACAGACCCACATATAATATAATGTCCTCACAGACCCACATATAATATAATGTCCTCACAGACCCACATATAATATAATGTCCCCACAGACCCACATATAATATAATGTCTCCACAGACCCACATATAATATAATGTCCTCACAGACCCACATATAATATAACTAGCTTTTACCCGCGGCTTCGCTCACATTTCGTGACAGATCATTTTAATAGTAAAAAAAAAAAAATCTTAATAGTAAAAAAAAATAATCTTAATAGTAAAAAAAAAAATAATCTTATTTAGTTACTCGTACATCCAAAATTTCAGATGTCTAACTTCAAAACTGACTGATTCCATACAATCTTTGAACCCCTATAATATTAAGAGGGAAACTCTTGAGGGTGGAATTATCAAAATTCCTTTCTTAGTGCTCATTTAAGCTATAATAGAACCTATCTGCAAATTTCAAGATGCTAAGTTCAGTGGTTTCGGCTGTGCGTTGACCGCTAGTTGTGTCAGTCAATCAGGTTTACAGTTTTATATAATCTTCGCCTGTATGGTGTGTTTATAAAAAGTAGCCCTATGTCCTTCCCCAGGCTTGAAATTATCCATATCAAATTTCATCACAAACGGATTACTAAACACTGATTAATAAACAGGTCGGACTGAAGTTACTTGCATTTAATATTGTTCGTGTTAGTAAAGAATTAGTATGTAATTGGAATAATGGACATCTGCAGGTAATTTATCTATGTGTTTTTACTGCAATATACTCCTGTAAACTATGTTATTTGATTTCTTTCGTTCAGCGAAAATATGTAGATTTTGCGATTTAGAAACACGTGAGCAAGCTACGTATAGCTGACCGTGGGAAAAACAGGACGTGCCTAAATGTATCCCCGCTACCTTCAAAGTTTGCCCTTGCGATTTATTGATGGTCATTGAAAATGCAACTTTAAGTGGGAACTGCAAACGTTTGAAATTAAAGGGTAAGTTATTGGGTATTATTGGGATGCGCGGTATAAGAATATTTTCACCCTTAGCTTCTCCAGTTAAAATTGTGGCCTTTACAATGTGCCTGCCTAGTTCAGTGACTCGCAATCTAGTGCCATTACATAATCTCGGGGCGTCCAAGTTGCGCATTAACAAAACGGGTATACCGACCTTTAATTCGAGGTTATGAGATGGGACCCCGGATAGCTCCAAAGAGTTAAGAAACTCCACGGGGTAGCGCGTACAGTCTTCAGATGACATGACTGTGTCGGAGTTGTAGGTTGTTGCATCGCTGGTTACTTGGTCCAAGATAATTTTATTGATTTTCGCAACTGTTTCATTTCTTGGTGCTAGTATAGTTCTTTCACATAGCCAATTTTCATCGTGGATGTTTTGTTGCAAATTTGGAAAAACTTGAGCAATAAGTGCGTCTTCCGAATCCACAACATGACAAAATTGGTTAGTGAATAGAACCATACCTTCTTCGTCAGTTTCGATTCGACCTTCACCGATCTCGAGCAGTTTCTCAGCGTACGCACCCGACTCTAGATCACTGAATAACTGGACACGCATGTTGGTGGTGAGGTGCAACTTTTCAACTTTGGTCCATAAATATGAGGATTTCAGACATGCGTTAATTCCGTCTGCTGCAGTGCCTCGCTCGATGACAGGCAAAGTTTGCCTAAAGTCCCCAGCCAATAAAACAACCACACCACCCATTATTGTTTGTTTACTGTGTAAGTCTTGTAGACAACGATCAAGAACTTCGATGGCGCGTTTGTGTGACATTGTGCACTCGTCCCACACGATTAGTTTGCACTGTTGCAACAGGAGGCCACGGGCACTGCTCTTGCTGATATTACACGATGGGGTTTCTTCGTTCACCAGATTAAGAGGTAATTTAAAGACTGAATGTGCCGTCCGTCCACCGCTTAGCAATGTTGCAGCAATTCCAGAGGAAGCCACAGCTAATGCAACGTTATGACCGCTACGAATTTTTGCTAAAAGTAAATTAAGCAAGAAAGTTTTTCCTGTACCACCCGGGGCATCAAGGAAAAAAAGTCCGCCTTCACCATTCTCAACTCGTCCTACTATTTTGTGATAAATCTCTCTTTGATTTCCCAGTGGTTATCATCTTCCAACAACCCCATCTTCTCACACACCTGCCGAAAAGTTGCAAGTTCTTGACCTTCAAATGTTTTTAAATCCGAGAAGTTGGTTGGACCCCTTATTACATTCAGCAGCATACGCAAGCAATAACATTCAAAATTGCTAACGTGCACCGTGTAAATGCGACCTAGAGCGTCTCCTGCCTTCACACCTGGCCAACCATCGACAGGTGTTCCTTGTAAATGACGTTTCCATTGCTTCCGTGCCACATTCCAAGTATAGTAGCGAGGCACGTCAATGTAATGTTTTTGCAAACGTATCACTTTGGCACAACAGGAAAAATGCAGTTAGTGTAGTTTTAGGTGGTGCTTCTAATCTCTCTCTAAAATTATTTTCCGTAAAGTAAACCCTCTCGCCATTGGGTAAATGAATCGCGAGATGAGTGACGGTTGGGTGTCTCTCGTGCAGAGGCAGACCTAAGATCCGCCACTCTGCTTCGTTACTACTAACATATCGGCCGGTTCTAAAGGTCTGCACCTCATCTCTTGGGTCAATGTTAA
This sequence comes from Phyllobates terribilis, assembly GCF_046119375.1. Lineage (NCBI taxonomy): Eukaryota > Metazoa > Chordata > Amphibia > Anura > Dendrobatidae > Phyllobates > Phyllobates terribilis. The sequence continues at coordinate 946,380 of NW_027363370.1, forward strand.
CATTCCCTTGCTGGCGGATGTTAAAAATAGCCTGGTCGCTACCCTTATTAATATATTTACAAATATATTTTATCGCCTGTACCGTATTACAGAACTCTACATTTAAATGAGAATTAACATTTTTTGATAAGAGTGGAGAATATGGGACCACCCAGCTATTGTCCACCAATATTTCCTGTGTTCCTCTACGGGTTTTTATAATCGTCGTGCGTCCATCATTCTCTGGTGCTCTGCGCCTGTACAAAGGATAACCTTTGTCATTGGTTTGAGTATCTTTTAAAAGCTTCCTCGGATATTTTTTGGTACATTTTCCTTCCTTCATGCATGGCGATGAAGAATTGAATGTACCACATGGCCCGTGAATCATATTCTTTGTCACTGTATCATAGAGCTTTTGATCAGTTTCTGGGTTTGGTATCTCAGCACATATGATTTCGTCAATTTGGTTCGGATGCAATTTTTCCTTTAACCACAGCAGTAAGTGCACATGAGGCAAACCTCGCTTTTGCCACTCGATCGAGTACATGAAGCATTGCATATCACCAAATATGTTACCTTTTGTAAGTAGAGCTACCAACTTCTGTACTTTTATTCTAAATACTCCGGCTGTTAAGTCATGTCTGTCCGTTGAATTTTGACCAGCCATAAGCTCTTTGGTGATTTCTGGCCAAGCGGGGTTGCAAGTCATTGTAATAAATAAATCAGGCCTCCCATAATTACGTACGTATGTGAACGCATCTTGTGTATATTCGTGTAGGTATCTCGGGCTATTTACAAATGATGACGGGAGAATCACCATCTGACCTAAGTTATTTGGATCCAAATCCGCATCATTTCTTATTGCATCTTGCAAGTGAATTTAATTTTCTGCGCGCAGTTTTTTTTTATTTAAAGAAATGAACCTTAAGCGCTCACTTTCCATCTTTACATACATGTCGACCAGAAACTGATGAAGTAGGAGCCTACACTTAAGCATCAAATTAAAATCGCTGCGACGGACCATCAAGTGAAAGGCATAAAAATCTTTGCAGGACACCTTTTTGCTTGGCATTGCTTGTTTGGTAATTGGATTTATCTGAGGAATATCAATGCTGTACCCCTCTTGTCCTTTCCAAAAAATTATTGGGTACTCGAGAGCGTCATAGAATCTATGTGTATCGGGAATCATAGTGAGCATGCCATCGCGCGGCTGCACAACGATGTCCCGAGACATAGTTTGTTCGCTACTAACTATTACAGCAGCTATTTCATTTGTAGTAGGGGCATTGAATCGTCTCTCATGTTGACCACGTGGTACACGGTCTGGGTGAATCACTACTTTGAAATGATCGTCATTGATCATTCTGTCTCTAGCCGTTTTAAATTCATGCACCAAAATGTTGTGGTTGTGAAGTACTCGTTGTAATTTTTTAACTATGTTTCTATCTACGCTTTGCACGCACTCAGTACGCCTGTTGATTTGTTCTTCTTCGTCACCTATGAAATAAACTTGTAAAAATTGTGGTTGCGAAATGGACATAGGAATTAAAGAACCGATACGGTGGTATACTTGTATTGTAAAGGTCGGGCAAAACCCTGGCATTGAGACAATTTGATCTGCTCCAGAAGACGTCATATGAAAGCACATGTTGTATTTTCTTATATTATTTAGAAAAAGGCGAGATTCATCAGTTTCATTAGAGATAAGCTCTTTTAAAGGTTGAACTGGCTCGTCTATATAAGGAAGAGCTACTTTCCCGCCCAAACAACACATACCTGCTGCTTCCTCTTTCCACTTAACCGCTTACCGACCGCCCACTGTAGATAAACGTCCGCGCTGCCTAGGCTCTGTGCAGCGCGGACGTTTAAAAACAGTGGGTGGTGTCGCAGTGCTCAGGACCCCCTGGGTCCTGCAAGCGCTGTGAGAGCGGTGCAGAGCGTTAGCTCTGACAGGGAACATCATCGGGACCTGATTAGATCAGGTCCCAGTGATGTTAACCCTTTGCTGTCTTCTATATGCTGCGATCTATAGTGATCGCGGCATATAGGAGACAGCAGGAGGAGAGGGGGTCGTCCACTTACCTCTCCGACGACCCCTTGATTGCTTTCAGGACCTGGCGTTGCTATGGCAGCTGGAGGTCACATGACCGCCTCCAGCTCTGCCATATATGGTGTCCTTCCTGTCTGGCTTCAGCCTGTAGCTGATGCCAGACAGGAGACTGTGAAACAGTCAGTGAAGATCTCATATAATGTAATATATGTCTATTACATTACATGAGATTAGGGATCAGAAAAATAAAAATTAATGTCCCATACAGGGACTAAGTAAAAATGTAAAAAAAAGTAAAAAAAAATGTTTTGAAACTGTTAAAAAAAAAATACAAAATAAATAAAAATAAATAAATAAAATATTAAACCGATAAATCCATATAGTTATGCAAAAATAAAAAAAGTACACATATTTGGTATTGCCGCGTCCGAAACAACCCGAGCTATAAAACTGTCACACTAATTAACTCCTTATGTGTACACCGTAATAAAAATAAATAAAAAACGGAGCAAAAAACTATGCTTTTTCCTCATATCGCCAAACAAAAAGTGGAAAAAAATGCGATCAAAAAGCAAAATGGAAATAGAAATGGTACCGCTGAAAAAGTCATCTTGTTCCACAAAAATCAAGCCGCTATACAGCTCCATCAGCCAAAAAATAAAAAAGTTATACCTCTCAGAATAAAGCAATGCAAAAAAAATATTTTTTCTATAAAATTGTTTTGTGTAAAAGCGCCAAAACATAAAAAAAATACAGTAAGTGTAGTATCGCTGTAAACGTACTGACCCGAAGAATAACGCTGCCTGATCACTTTTACCACACGCAGAACGGCATAAAAAAAAACCTCAAAAAACAATTCCTGAATTGTTGGTTTTTGTTAATTTTACCTCCCAAAAAAACGGAATAGAAAGCGATCAAAAAATGTCACGTACCCACAAATGGTACCAATAAAAATGTCAACTCGTCCCGCAAAAAACAAGCCATCACATGACTCTGTCGGCCGAAATATGGAAAAATTATAGCTCTCAAAATATGGCGATGCAAAAACTAGATTTTGCAAAAAAAAAAGCGTCTCTTAGTGTGTGACAGCTGTCAGTCATAAAAACCCGATATAAATCTGGTATCTCTGTAATTGCACCGACCCGAAGAATAAAGTAATCTAATCAGTTATATCACACTAGGAACGGCGTAAAAAAATAAATAAAACCAATTCTTCACCTGCTACTGATTTGTTTATTATGTCTCCCAAAGATCTGGCTCGGCACACATTTATCCTGCGCTCTGCGCTGAGCACTTACGCCAGAGTTTCCATGTAAATCTCTGAAATATGTGATTCAGCCGGAACCCATGACGGAAGATTCCCTGTAATGAGGCAGATATAGGCCACTGTGGATGCCGTCTGGCCTGTGATCCCACGGTGTCATTTGTTTTAGGCGTGCATAAAAGTGCGGTTGGCCACAGTTTTGTGCACTTCTGAAAAAAAGGACACCGCTAAACAGAGGCCAGACGGAGTCCAGAGTAACTCTGCTGCCTCATTACAGTGAATGGATCCCGCAGGGGTTTCATCTGAATTACAGGTCCGTCATCTGTTAAAAATATAAGGGACTTACAAGTTACTGGTAGCAGAAAGGCTCTGGAAAAGCGAAATGGCCCTTGCCCCCCAAAAGAAATTCAAAAAATTTTGTGCTCCCAAATCCAAATGCCTATTCTACAATAATTTGTTCTCCAATTGTCAAATAGCACTCTGTCCCCCCCAGATCTCGCCATATGGCTGAGTGGTACGATACAGCCACATATGGGGTATTGCCACTTTTAGAAGAAATTGTGTGACACATTTCGGCACCATTTTTACCCATTGCCCTGTGTGAAAATGTAAAATCTGAGGGTAAAACATTTTTTTGTGGTAAAAATATAATTATGCTTTTTTCACTGCCCAATGGTATAAATTTAAAAATTAAAAAATACTCACTACTTCCCTAGATGAATTCCTTGAGAGGTGTAGTTTACAAAATGGGGTCACTTGTGGGGGTTTCTGCTGTTTCTGCATGTCAGCGACTCTTCAAATGTGACACGGTGTCTGCTGCCTATCCCAGCCAACATAGCGCTCCTTTCTCTTCCGAACCCTGCCGTACACCAAAGCAGTGGTTTTCCCCCACATATGGGGTATCGGCGTGTTCAGGAGAAATTGAACAACAAATTTCATGGTGCAATTTATCCTGTTACCCTTATGATAGTACAAAATTAGGGAAAGGAAAACATTTTTTGTTTGAAAAATGTGAAAATTTTATTTTTATGGCTCAATATTATAAACTTCTGTGAAGCAGCTGGGGGTGCAAGGTGCTCACCACATATCTAGATAAGTTCCCTAAGGGATCTAGTTTCCAAAATGGTGTCACTTGTGGGGGGTTTCCACTGTTTAGGCACATCAGGGGCTCCCCAATTGCAACATGGCGTCCGCTAATTATTCAAACAAATTTTACATTCAAAAAGTCAAATGGCGCTCCTTCCCTTCCGAGCCCTGCCGTGCACCCAAACAGTGGTTTGCCTCCACATATGGGGTATCGGCGTGTTCAGGAGAAATTGCACAACAAATTTCATGGTGCAATTTATCCTATTACCCTTATGATAATGCAAAATTAAGGGATGAAAAACGTTTTTTGCGGGAAAAATGTGAAAATTTTATTTTTACAGCTGATTATTATAAACTTCTGTGAAGCACGTTGGGGTTCAAGGTGCTCACCACACATCTAGATAAGTTCCCTACGGGGTCTAGTTTCCAAAATGGTGTCACTTGTGGGGGGTTTCCACTGTTTAGGAACATCAGAGGCTCTCCAAACACAACATGGCGTCTGCTAATTATTCAGACAAATTTTACATTCAAAAAGTCAAATGGCGCTCCTTCCCTTCCAAACCCTGCAGTGCGCCCAAACAGTGGTTTTCCCCCACATATGGGGTATCGGCGTGTTCAGGAGAAATTGCACAACAAATTTCATGGTGCAATTTATCCTATTACCATTATGATAATGGAAAATTAAGGGATGAAAAACTTTTTTGTGGGAAAAATGTGAAAATTTTATTTTTACAGCTCAATATTATAAACTTCTGTGAAGTACCTTGGGGTTCAAGGTGCTCACCACACATCTAGATATGTTCCCTAAGGGGTCTAGTTTCCAAAATGGTGTCACTTGTGGGGGGTTTCCACTGTTTAGTCACATCAGGAGCTCTCCAAACGCAACATGGTGTCTGCTAATTATTCAGACAAATTTTACATTCAAAAAGTCTAATGGCGCTCCTTCATTTCCGAGCCCTGCCGTGCGCCCAAACAGTGGTTTTCCCTCACATATGGGGTATCAGCACGCTCAAGAGAAATTGCACAAAAAATTTTGGGGTCCATTTTTTCCTGTTACCCCTGTGAAAATAAAAAAAATTGGGTCTAAAGCAACATTTTTGTGAAAAAAGTTAAATGTTAATTTTTTTCTTCCACATTCCAAAAATTCCTGTGAAGCACCTGAAGGGTTAATAAAGTTCTTCAATGTGGTTTTGAGCACCTTGAGGGGTGCAGTTTTTAGAACGGTGTCACTTTTGGGTATTTTCTGTCATAAAGACCCCTCAAAGTGACTTCAAATATGATGTGGTCCCTAAAAAAATGTTTTTGTAAATTTTGTTGGAAAAATGAGAAATCGCTGGTCAACTTTTAACCCTTATAGCTCCCTAACAAAAAAAAATTTTGGTTCCAAAATTGTGCTGATGTAAAGTAGACATGTGGGAAATGTTATTTATTAAGTATTTTGTGTGACATATTTCTCTGATTTAAGGGCATGAAAATTCAAAGTTTGAAAATTGCAAAATTTTCGCCAAATTTCCGATTTTTTCACATATAAACGCATGTGATATCAAAGAAATTTTACCACTATCATGAAGTACAATATGTCACGAAAAAACAATCTCAGAATCAGGGGGATCCGTTGAAGCGTTCCAGAGTAATTGCTTCATAAAGTGACAGTGGTCAGAATTGAAAAAATTGGCCCGGTCACAAAGGCAAAAACAGGCTCTGGTGCGAAGTGGTTAAGAGCTCCGCAATATTTGCAATCTATGGTCATTGCTTCTATTTTTATAAGCTTGTGAGTTTCATAATCAAGAGTCTCGTCATACTCAAATGCAGCTTTATTAAACAATATCCATGTATTTCTTGTAAATGTTTGACGTCGCTGTGCTGCCCTTTCAGCAACAGTGCGTCTGCGAGATTCGGCCATTTCATAAGTTTCAGTGGCTCTTTGGGACGCCATGTAAGTTGCTAGCTGCTGACGTCGAGCTTGGGACTGTTCTGGAGTTTCAGCAGCCCGCTGAGACGCCAGATACTCCGCATGCTGTTCACGTCGGGCTTGGGACTGTTCTTGAGTTTCAGCAGCCCGTTGAGATGCCAAAAACTCCGCATTCCGTTCACGTCGGGCTTGGGATTGTTCTGGAGTCTCTGCAGCTCTATGTGCCGCACAACGCACCGCCTGCTCAAGCCTTCGTTGCTCAGCTTGTTGAGACGTCTCATCACGTCTAATTATTTTCATAGCTCGGGCTTTATTAGAGCTTTGCAAAATGTTAGACTTACGCTTTCGCGGCATTTTTATAAGTACTAATTACAAAATAGGTACTTAGTAAAGTTCAAACAAAATACTAAAACAATCTAATTAGTTATATTACGATCGCTGTACAGACGATATCAGTTGTATATGACTGGTCTATGAGGAGCAGCTGTGGCGCGGTTACCCATAGCAACCATTCCCAGTGCTCTGTGGGAGCTGAGAGCAGCCTGCTGGTGCTGTGGGTGACATGCTGCGCTGCACACACACAGGGCTGTGCTGCACACAGGAGGGGAGGACGCCATTTGTGTAGCGCTGCTGCCGGTGCTGTCAGGCTGCAGTGTGTGCATCCTCCATGGAGCCGCGCTCAGGTTACTGCCCCTCCCCGTGTGTGAGTCACTTCCCCTCCGCCCAGGTGAGGCGCTCGGAACTTTCCCGGCTGCAGCAGCTGGCGCAGGTGAGCGCATGTTTTATTATACGGTGTTATGTGGAGGGACAATGGCGGCGGGGACCCCCTGTGTGAGGACAATGACGGCCCGGTGCCGCCGGGCAACCTGCAGGAGGAAGCCTCACACTGCCCCCGGGCTGTGGGCGCGGGCAGGCCGTGCTGGGACGTGTAGTTCCCTAGTAACCTGTTCCTGACATATGGGCTGTTTTCTGGGCTATTTTTTTTTTTTTTAAGTCTGAGAAAATGTCATAAATTATCCTTCTCCTTCAGCTGTTTCCAGAGTGTAATGTATCAGGGTGAGCTCATGACTGACAGCTGCCAAAGTTTCTAGGAAATGTCAGTCCCTGGGGGTCGTGTGTGAACCCCCTGTGCCACACTTGTACCTGGCCACGGTATATGATCACCCCTGTATTCTGACTGTGGACAGGCGGCAACTGTGACCTCACTATACAATGATCCAATATGGGCAAATTATTGTATTATCAATCTCTTCTGACTTCTGTAAATCAGCCATTTAAACATCACCTGTGTATGTGTGTATATAAGAGTTTGATAAATATACTAAAAAGTTTGATAAATATACTAAAATGTGCATTGTAAAATAGTAAAATAGTATCTAATTTAATTAAATTTATGGTTCACAATTTTGGTCATAGTGGCTTCCACATAAAAGGTAGATATAAGCTGTCGCGGACTTTTATTTAGAACTATTCAAGACAAACAATTCTACGGTACATCATCTTTGTGTAACTCCAACGGTTTAGGCAGCGTACGCCAAGATAGCTCTCAGAGGCCAGATTTTTTTCCGACTTAATTGACATGTATCGTTATATTACGACCAAAATTACATAAAATCATTAGAAATTGTAGCCTATATGTTATTCCGATGTATAATCTATATTACTGTAAAGTTTCATGCAAATCCGTCCAGTAGTTTTTTCGTGAAAGAGTAACAAACATACATACTCACAAACTTTCGCATTTATAATATTAGTAGGATGTTCCCTCAGACCCACTTATAATATAATGTTACACAGACCCACATATAATATAATGTCCCCACAGTCCCACATATAATATATTGTCCCCACAGACCCACATATAATATAATGTCCCCACAGACCCACATATAATATAATGTCCCCACAGACCCACATATAATATAACGTTACCACAGACCCACATAAAATATACGAGTCTTCACAGACCCACATATGATATAATGTCCCTACAGATCCACATATAATATAATGTACCCACAGACCCACATATAATATAATGTCCTCACAGACCCACATATAATATAATGTCCTCACAGACCCACATATAATATAATGTCCTTAGACCCACATATAATATAATGTCCTCACAGACCCACATATAATATAATGTCCCCACAGACCCACATATAATATAATGTCCTCACAGACCCACATATAATATAATGTCCCCACAGACCCACATATAATATAATGTCCCCACAGACCCACATATAATATAATGTCCTCACAGACCCACATATAATATAATGTCCTCACAGACCCACATATAATATAATGTCTCCACAGACCCACATATAATATAATGTCCTCACAGACCCACATATAATATAATGTCCCTACAGATCCACATATAATATAATGTCCTCACAGACCCACATATAATATAATGTCCTCACAGACCCACATATAATATAATGTCCTTAGACCCACATATAATATAATGTCCTCACAGACCCACATATAATATAATGTCCCCACAGACCCACATATAATATAATGTCCTCACAGACCCACATATAATATAATGACCTCACAGACCCACATATAATATAATGTCCTCACAGACCCACATATAATATAATGTCCCTACAGATCCACATATAATAAAATGTCCTAACAGACCCACATATAATATAATGTCCTCACAGACCCACATATAATATAATGTCCCCACAGACCCACATATAATATAATGTCCTCACAGACCCACATATAATATAATGTCCTCACAGACCCACATATAATATAATGTCCCACAGACCCACATATAATATAATGTCCCCACAGACCCACATATAATATAATGTCCTCACATACCCACATATAATATAATGTCCCCACAGAGCCACATATAATATAATGTCCTCACAGACCCATATATAATATATTGTCCCCACAGACCCACATATAACATAATGTCCCCACAGACCCACATATAATATAATGTCCTCACAGACCCACATATAATATAATGTCCTCACAGACCCACATATAATATAATGTCCCTACAGATCCACATATAATATAATGTACCCACAGACCCACATATAATATAATGTCCTCATAGACCCACATATAATATAATGTCCCCACAGACCCACATATAATATAATGTCCTCACAGACCCACATATAATATAATGTCCTCACAGACCCACATATAATATAATGTCCTCACAGACCCACATATAATATAATGACCCCACAGACCCACATATAATATAATGTCCTTAGACCCACATATAATATAATGTCCTCACAGACCCACATATAATATAATGTCCCCACAGACCCACATATAATATAATGTCCCCACAGACCCACATATAAATATAATGTCCCCACAGACCCACATATAATATAATGTCCTCATAGACCCACATATAATATAATGTCCTCACAGACCCACATATAATATAATGTCCCCACAGACCCACATATAATATAATGTCCTCACAGACCCACATATAATATAATGTCCCCAAAGACCCATATATAATATAATGTCCCCACAGACCCACATATAATATAATGACCCCACAGACCCACATATAATATAATGTCACCAAAGACCAACATATAATATAATGTTCCCACAGACCCATAAATAATATAATGTCCTCACAGACCCACATATAACATAATGTCACCAAAGACCCACATATAATATAATGTTACCACAGACCCACATATAATATAATGTTCCCACAGACCCACATATAATATAATGTTACCACAGACCCACATATAATATAATGACCCCACAGACCCACATATAATATAATGTTACCACAGACCCACATATAATATAATGTTACCACAGACCCACATATATTATAATGTCCGTACAGACCCACATATAATATAATGTTACCACAGACCCACATATAATATAATGTTACCACTAGTGTTGAGCATTCCGATACTGAAATATCGGGTATCGGCCGATATTCGCGGTATCGGAATTCCGATACTTAATTCCGATACTTTTGCAATATCGTATACTGGAATCGGAAGTTCCCATAATGCAATGAGCCATTTTCATTTTATTCAGCCAATGAGGATCCTAAGAAGTGTGGGCACATCCTGTTAGGCATGTAGGCATCTTAACTAATGGCATGGCTGTGATTGGCTGCTGTAATTATGTCATGATGCACTATAAAAGCCGCCGCCATTTTGAGCTCACTCTGCTGTGAATTCAGTTAGGGATAGGACGCTGTTGTTCTGAGGGACAGTTTTAGCTACCTATTTGGTCTATTCTGCTTTACCCAAGCTACTTTATAAATCGCTGTGCCTTGCAGTGCTAGTGCACAGTTCTCTGTGCTGTTCACCGCTTTCTGCAAGGTCTGGTGTGTGAGTGCAGCTCACCCCGTAGTGTGTGCTTCAGCCACGTCTGGTTATAGTGCACTCAGTGTGTGTCACTGCCTCATACATTGTCCTTTTTTGCCAATTCATAATTTTTCCTGATATCTCCTATTAGTGTGGTGGTTCCATCCGTATTCAGCTAAATTGGTCCCAAACACACTATATAGGAGTAGATAGAGAAATTTTTTTGGTCTTGCAGTGCTAGTGCACAGTGCTCTGCATCTGTACTGTTCACCGCTGTCTGCAAGGTCTGGTGTGTGAGTGCAGCTCACCCTGTAGTGTGTGCTTCAGCCACGTCTGGTTATAGTGCACTCAGTGTGTGTCACTGCCTCATACATTGTCCTTTTTTGCCAATTCATAATTTTTCCTGATATCTCCTATTAGTGTGGTGGTTCCATCTGTATTCAGCTAAATTGGTTCCAAACACACTATATAGGAGTAGTTAGAGGAGCCTTTCTGCAGCATTGGGCCCTGCAGCCCCAGCCAGATTAGTATTAGCCTATTTTTTGTAGCCTCACCTATTGCATTGTAGGTTACCTTCCTACATTGTAATAGCTACAAAAAGTTTGTGATACTATCGTTATTACATCTTTAGGCACATCCAGTGTCTTTTTGTGACAAAAAAAACCTAAATAAAGTTCACCAAACACTCCACTTTACAGTTGTGTAGGCCACATTAGCTCATATTAAAGTCTAGCCAACACTTTATAAAATTAGTGTTTCTTATACCTGTTAGCAGCTGTTCAGGAATAAGCACACTAAGCCCTTAGTACTTTTCTGCCTATCTTTATCAGTCTACCAAGATGAAGAAGGCAGGGAGTAAGGCATGTGGTCGTGGGCGTGGAGTTTCTGCAGGGAGAGGACGTGAGGATTCTGTGCCTGCAGGGAGAGGACGTGGGGATTCTGTGCCTGCTGCGGGCACCAGTGATTCAGCATCCCCCAGTTTTACCAGGGAACAGTCCTTTATGCACAGCTTTGTAGGAGCTAGCCGTACCCCACTGCTGCAGGAGGACCAAATTGAAGCCGTTGTCGGATGGATGGCAGCTAATGCATCGACTTCAATTAGTTCCAGATCCTCTCAGGTCCTGAGCACTGAAGAGCACCCATCTGTCTCTTCACCACCTGCCAAATTGCCCAGGCAGTCAGAGAGCCCTGGACAGGAGCCATCTCTACTTCTGTTCTCTGAATCTCTTGGCTTGGAAAGAGGGGGCCAGCCAAGCAGTTTTGTCTCTCTGAATCTGAAGAGGCGGGTGGGCCAGTGCCTATGGTCAGCAGCACACCTCAGTACGCATCTGATGATGAGACTCAGGTGCCACTTTCTGGTGTGTACTGTGCTGTCGAGACTACCCAGGAGAAGCAGTTGTTTGAAGAGGGTGGTGTAGATGATGAGGTCCTTGACCCATCATGGCGTGAGGGACAGGAAGGTGGTGGGAGCAGCTCTGAGAAAGAGATTCCCCGAACAGCCCAAAAAGGAGGGAGAGGGAGGGGGAGGACTTGGTTGCCTGTAGCCTCCACTTCGGCACCCATTAGGAGCATGGCTCTTCCAAAATCCAAACCGGGCGCTCCCAAGACTTGCAGTGCCTGGTCCTTTGTTGACACAGTTGCAGATGACATTTGCTTTGTCAAATGCAGGCTGTGTAATCAGAAGGTGAAAAGAGGGAAAAGTGTCAGCAACCTCAATACCACAAATATGTGGAAACATGTGCGGACCAAGCAAGTGGTGGAGTTACAAAAACACACTGAAGACCTAGGCCAACCTACAGCGCCACCTACCACCTCTTCAGCTCGTGTTGTAGCCTCTTCCTCCAGCTCACACACAGCTGGTTCGGCTTCCTCACAGGATCGCCATGGAAGAATCTCTGGCACTGTTGTACAGAGACACAGTGTAATTCCACCCACAGCACCACTTTCCCAGTCATCCTCACACTCCCAGGCCAGTCTACAGCCATCATTAGCACAGGCATGGGAGAAAAGGCGCCCATACTCGGCAAACCACCCCCGAGCACAGGCTCTGAATGCTGGCATTGCTAAACTACTGGCCCTTGAAATGCTATCAGTCAGGCTGGTGGAGACTGACACATTCCGTAACTTTATGGCATTGGCAGTCCCACAATACAACGTGCCCAGCCGCTTTTATTTCAGCAGGCAAGCCGTCCCTGCCCTGCAACATCATGTGGAGGGAAAAATTAAACATGCGCTACAAAACGCCGTCAGTAGCAAGGTCCACCTGACCACCGATGCGTGGACCAGTAAGCATGGACAGGGACGATACCTTTCCCTCACTGCCCATTGGGTAAATGTTGTGGAGCCGGGTACAGATCTTGAGAGTGGCGTTGTACGTGTTCTGCCAACTCCAAGGATTGCAGGAATCCAGTCTGTACACATTGACTCCTCCTCATACTCCAGTTCCTCTGAATCAGCGCTGCAGGAGCCGTCACGGTCTACCTCCACATCGACCCGTGAACGGTTACCTGTTATGGTGACCAATATGAGCACAGCCGTGGCCAAACGTCAACAGGCCGTATTAAAATTAATTTCTTTGGGGAATCGAAGCCACACAGCGCAGGAGCTCTGGAATGCCATCAAGCAGCAGAGCGACGTGTGGTTTGTGCCAGCGAATCTCCAGCCAGGCATGGTAGTGTGTGACAATGGCCGAAATCTGGTGGCAACTCTGGGCATAGGCAACCTCACTCACATCCCATGTCTGGCACATGTGCTCAACTTAGTCGTGCAGAGTTTTTTGAGGGACTATCCGGATCTTGATGCACTGCTTCACAAGGTCCGCATAGAGTGCGCTCACTTGCGGCGTTCCAGCAATGCAAGATCACGCATTGCAGCTCTGCAGCGCCGATCACGTCTTCCGGAACATCGCATCATATGTGACCTACCCACCAGGTGGAATTCAACGTTACATATGTTGGAGAGGTTGTGTGAGCAGCAGGCAGCAGTAATGGAGTACCAGCTGCAGCAGGCGCAAACAAGTCGCAGTGCGCGCCGTTCACACTTCACCACCACTGAGTGGGCCTCTATGAAGGACATTTGCCACGTTTTGCGTGCCTTCGATTATTCCACGCAGATGGCGAGTGCAGATGATGCACTAGTCAGCATGACTATCCCCCTTATCTGCCTGCTTGAAAAAACACTGCAAGCACTAAGGGACGAGGTTTTGGAAGAGGTGGAGGATGAGGAGTCACAAATGCCATCTGCTTCTCTACAGTCTGCGCAACGTGGTTCCTCACAAAGGCCTAGGCAGGGGACACTTTGTGAGGAGGATGAGGAGGAGTGAATGGATGAGGAAGACATCTGTCCAGAGGAGGGAGGTACACAATGCTCTAGTAGTCAGTATCTAGAGCGAGGGTGGGGTGATGCAGAGCAGGCAGAGATCACGCCTCAAGCAGGGGACAGCGTTTCTTGGCCAGTTGGCAGTCTGCAGCACATGGTTGATTTCATGCTGCAGTGCCTGAGAAACGACCGCCGCATCGCCCACATTCTCAACACGGCTGATTATTGGGTGTCCACCCTCCTAGATCCTCGCTACTGGGACAACTTACAAAGCCTCATAACACCGTTGAACCGGGAGCGTAAAATGCGGGAGTAACAAGACGCACTGGTGCATTCCATCATGTTCTCCATTCCAACCGAGAGCAGTGCTGCTAGTGCTTTACAAAGAAGCTCAGTGCGTCGAGGCAGTGGAGGAAGCTCTGCACAAAGAGGGAGCAGAAGCAGCGCCTCAGCACAAGGCAAGACCAGTATGGCCGAAATGTGGCAAAGTTTTGTGTCCCCGCCGCCACAAATGTCTACACCATCACAGACGGCTCCAGTCAGTAGGAGGCAACGTTTCCGTCAGATGGTGACAGACTACATGTCTTGCCCTCTTAGTGTACTCCCAGACGGCTCTTCTCCCTTCAAGTTTTGGGTCTGTAAGCTGGATACATGGCCAGAGCTTAGTCAGTATGCATTGGAGGTGCTAGCTTGCCCTGCTGCTAGTGTATTATCGGAACGCGTCTTTAGTGCCGCAGGTGGTGTACTAACAGACCGTCGCATGCGACTATCCTCCGATAACGTTGACCGGCTTACTTTTCTCAAAATGAACAAGGCCTGGATCTCTCATGAATTTGCCAGTCCTCTTCCAGAATAAATAATTGGTTGGCAACAGTATCCAGGTCTCCTGTTCTGTTCATGTTTCTACCACCTGAACTGTAATCCCTGAGCTCCAACACCGCCAGTTGGCGCTCGGAAGTGCCGTCTGCACAGTCAACACTTGCTGCCGTGTCATTGGGGTTCAGTAACGTCAGCTGTTCCCCTGCTGTGCGGACGGCAATTTCTCCTGCTCTGTCCACATTCTCACTACTACAGATTTTAAAGTTGCTCCAATTACACCTCTGGCTCCTCTGTTTTCAGTATTATCCCTGAGCTCCAACACCGCCAGTTGGCGCTCGGAAGTGCCGTCTGCACAGTCAACACTTGCTGCCGTGTCATTGGGGTTCAGTAACGTCAGCTGTTCCCCTGCTGTGCGGACGGCAATTTCTCCTGCTCTGTCCACATTCTCACTACTACAGATTTTAAAGTTGCTCCAATTACACCTCTGGCTCCTCTGTTTTCAGTATTATCCCTGAGCTCCAACACCGCCAGTTGGCGCTCGGAAGTGCCGTCTGCACAGTCAACACTTGCTGCCGTGTTATTGGGGTTCAGTAACGTCAGCTGTTCCCCTGCTGCGCGGACGGCAATTTCTCCTGCTCTGTCCACATTCTCACTACTACAGATTTTAAAGTTGCTCCAATTACACCTCTGGCTCCTCTGTTTTCAGTATTATCCCTGAGCTCCAACACCGCCAGTTGGCGCTCGGAAGTGCCGTCTGCACAGTCAACACTTGCTGCCGTGTTATTGGGGTTCAGTAACGTCAGCTGTTCCCCTGCTGTGCGGACGGCAATTTCTCCTGCTCTGTCCACATTCTCACTACTACAGATTTTAAAGTTGCTCCAATTACACCTCTGGCTCCTCTGTTTTCAGTATTATCCCTGAGCTCCAACACTACCAGTTGGCGCTCGGAAGTGCCGTCTGCACAGTCAACACTTGCTGCCGTGTTATTGGGGTTCGGTAACGTTAGCTGTTCCCCAGCTGTGCGGACGGCAATTTCTCCTGCTCTGTCCACATTCTCACTACTACAGATTTTAAAGTTGCTCCAATTACACCTCTGGCTCCTCTGTTTTCAGTATTATCCCTGAGCTCCAACACCGCCAGCTGGCGCTCGGAAGTGCCGTCTGCACAGTCAACACTTGCTGCCGTGTTATTGGGGTTCAGTAACGTCAGCAGTTCCCCTGCTGTGCGGACGGCAATTTCTCCTGCTCTGTCCACATCCACTGTACTACTGATTTAAAACCTCCTCCAAATACACCTCTGGCTCCTCTGTTTTCAGTATTATCCCTGAGCTCCAACACCGCCAGTTGGCGCTCGGAAATGCCGTCTGCACAGTCAACACTTGCTGCCATGTTATTGGGGTTCAGTAACGTCAGCTGTTCCCCTGCTGTGCGGACGGCAATTTCTCCTGCTCTGTCCACATTCTCACTACTACAGATTTTAAAGTTGCTCCAATTACACCTCTGGCTCCTCTGTTTTCAGTATTATCCCTGAGCTACAACACCGCCAGTTGGTGCTCGGAAGTGCCGTCTGCACAGTCAACACTTGCTGCCGTGTTATTGGGGTTCGGTAACGTCAGCTGTTCCCCTGCTGTGCGGACGGCAATTTCTCCTGCTCTGACAACATTCTCACTACTACAGATTTTAAAGTTGCTCCAATTACACCTCTGGCTCCTCTGTTTTCAGTATTATCCCTGAGCTCCAACACCGCCAGTTGGTGCTCGGAAGTGCCGTCTGCACAGTCAACACTTGCTGCCGTGTTATTGGGGTTCAGTAACGTCAGCTGTTCCCCTGCTGTGCGGACGGCAATTCCTCCTGCTCTGTCCACATCCACTGTACTACTGATTTAAAACCTCCTCCAAATACACCTCTGGCTCCTCTGTTTTCAGTATTATCCCTGAGCTCCAACACCGCCAGTTGGCGCTCGGAAGTGCTGTCTGCACAGTCAACACTTGCTGCCATGTTATTGGGGTTCAGTAACGTCAGCTGTTCCCCTGCTGTGCGGACGGCAATTTCTCCTGCTCTGTCCACATTCTCACTACTACAGATTTTAAAGTTGCTCCAATTACACCTCTGGCTCCTCTGTTTTCAGTATTATCCCTGAGCTCCAACACCGCCAGTTGGTGCTCGGAAGTGCCGTCTGCACAGTCAACACTTGCTGCCGTGTTATTGGGGTTCAGTAACGTCAGCTGTTCCCCTGCTGTGCGGACGACAATTTCTCCTGCTCTGTCCACATCCACTGTACTACTGATTTAAAACCTCCTCCAAATACACCTCTGGCTCCTCTGTTTTCAGTATTATCCCTGAGCTCCAACACCGCCAGTTGGCGCTCGGAAGTGCCGTCTGCACAGTCAACACTTGCTGCCATGTAATTGGGGTTCAGTAACGTCAGCTGTTCCCCTGCTGTGCGGACGGCAATTTCTCCTGCTCTGTCCACATTCTCACTACTACAGATTTTAAAGTTGCTCCAATTACACCTCTGGCTCCTCTGTTTTCAGTATTATCCCTGAGCTACAACACCGCCAGTTGGCGCTCGGAAGTGCCGTCTGCACAGTCAACACTTGCTGCCGTGTTATTGGGGTTCGGTAACGTCAGCTGTTCCCCTGCTGTGCGGACGGCAATTTCTCCTGCTCTGTCCACATCCACTGTACTACTGATTTAAAACCTCCTCCAAATACACCTCTGGCTCCTCTGTTTTCAGTATTATCCCTGAGCTCCAACACCGCCAGTTGGCGCTCGGAAGTGCCGTCTGCACAGTCAACACTTGCTGCCATGTTATTGGGGTTCAGTAACGTCAGCTGTTCCCCAGCTGTGCGGACGGCAATTTCTCCTGCTCTGTCCACATCTACTGTACTACTGATTTAAACCTCCTCCAAATACACCTCTGGCTCCTCTGTTTTCAGTATTATCCCTGAGCTCCAACACCGCCAGTTGGCGCTCGGAAATGCCGTCTGCACAGTCAACACTTGCTGCCATGTTATTGGGGTTCAGTAACGTCAGCTGTTCCCCTGCTGTGCGGACGGCAATTTCTCCTGCTCTGTCCACATTCTCACTACTACAGATTTTAAAGTTGCTCCAATTACACCTCTGGCTCCTCTGTTTTCAGTATTATCCCTGAGCTACAACACCGCCAGTTGGTGCTCGGAAGTGCCGTCTGCACAGTCAACACTTGCTGCCGTGTTATTGGGGTTCGGTAACGTCAGCTGTTCCCCTGCTGTGCGGACGGCAATTTCTCCTGCTCTGACAACATTCTCACTACTACAGATTTTAAAGTTGCTCCAATTACACCTCTGGCTCCTCTGTTTTCAGTATTATTCCTGAGCTCCAACACCGCCAGTTGGTGCTCGGAAGTGCCGTCTGCACAGTCAACACTTGCTGCCGTGTTATTGGGGTTCAGTAACGTCAGCTGTTCCCCTGCTGTGCGGACGGCAATTCCTCCTGCTCTGTCCACATCCACTGTACTACTGATTTAAAACCTCCTCCAAATACACCTCTGGCTCCTCTGTTTTCAGTATTATCCCTGAGCTCCAACACCGCCAGTTGGCGCTCGGAAGTGCTGTCTGCACAGTCAACACTTGCTGCCATGTTATTGGGGTTCAGTAACGTCAGCTGTTCCCCTGCTGTGCGGACGGCAATTTCTCCTGCTCTGTCCACATTCTCACTACTACAGATTTTAAAGTTGCTCCAATTACACCTCTGGCTCCTCTGTTTTCAGTATTATCCCTGAGCTCCAACACCGCCAGTTGGTGCTCGGAAGTGCCGTCTGCACAGTCAACACTTGCTGCCGTGTTATTGGGGTTCAGTAACGTCAGCTGTTCCCCTGCTGTGCGGACGACAATTTCTCCTGCTCTGTCCACATCCACTGTACTACTGATTTAAAACCTCCTCCAAATACACCTCTGGCTCCTCTGTTTTCAGTATTATCCCTGAGCTCCAACACCGCCAGTTGGCGCTCGGAAGTGCCGTCTGCACAGTCAACACTTGCTGCCATGTAATTGGGGTTCAGTAACGTCAGCTGTTCCCCTGCTGTGCGGACGGCAATTTCTCCTGCTCTGTCCACATTCTCACTACTACAGATTTTAAAGTTGCTCCAATTACACCTCTGGCTCCTCTGTTTTCAGTATTATCCCTGAGCTACAACACCGCCAGTTGGCGCTCGGAAGTGCCGTCTGCACAGTCAACACTTGCTGCCGTGTTATTGGGGTTCGGTAACGTCAGCTGTTCCCCTGCTGTGCGGACGGCAATTTCTCCTGCTCTGTCCACATCCACTGTACTACTGATTTAAAACCTCCTCCAAATACACCTCTGGCTCCTCTGTTTTCAGTATTATCCCTGAGCTCCAACACCGCCAGTTGGCGCTCGGAAGTGCCGTCTGCACAGTCAACACTTGCTGCCATGTTATTGGGGTTCAGTAACGTCAGCTGTTCCCCAGCTGTGCGGACGGCAATTTCTCCTGCTCTGTCCACATCTACTGTACTACTGATTTAAACCTCCTCCAAATACACCTCTGGCTCCTCTGTTTTCAGTATTATCCCTGAGCTCCAACACCGCCAGTTGGCGCTCGGAAGTGCCGTCTGCACAGTCAACACTTGCTGCCATGTTATTGGGGTTCAGTAACGTCAGCTGTTCCCCTGCTGTGCGGACGGCAATTTCTCCTGCTCTGTCCACATTCTCACTACTACAGATTTTAAAGTTGCTCCAATTACAACTCTGGCTCCTCTGTTTTCAGTATTATCCCTGAGCTCCAACACCGCCAGTTGGCGCTCGGAAGTGCCGTCTGCACAGTCAACGCTTGTTCCAGTGTTATTGGGGTTCAGTAACGTCAGCTGATCCCCAGCTGTGTGTCCGGCAAATTCTCCTGCTTTGTCCACATCCACTGTACTACTGATTTAAAACCTCTTCCAAATATACCTCTGGCTCCTCTGTTTTTAGTATTTACCCTGGGCTCCAATACCGCTAGTTGCTGCTCAGAAGTGCCGTCTGCACAGTCAACTCTTGCTCCAGTGTTATTGGGGTTCAGTAACGTCAGCTGATCCCCAGCTGTGTGTCCGGCAAATTCTCCTGCTTTGTCCACATCGACTGTACTACTGATTTAAAACCTCCTTCAAATACACGTCTGGCTCCTCTGTTTTTAGTATTTACCCTGGGCTCCAATACCGCTAGTTGCTGCTCAGAAGTGCCGTCTGCACAGTCAACGCTTGCTCCAGTGTTATTGGGGTTCAGTAACGTCAGCTGTTCCCCTGCTGTGTGTCCGGCAAATTCTCCTGCTTTGTCCACATCCACTGTACTACTGATTTAAGACTTGCTCCAATTACACCTCTGGCTCCACTCTATTTTTAGTATTTACCCTGGGTTCCAGCACCGCCAGCTGGTTCTCGGTAGTTCCATTTGCTCTTGTACCTTCTACTACCCATCCGGGTTCCAGTACCGTCAGCTGGTTCTCAGCAGTGCCTTTGGATTAGGTGCCTCCTTCTCGGTATCCAAGTTCCACCAACGTCTGCTGGTTCTTGGTAGTGCTTTCTGGCACAGGTACCTCCTGCTTACTAACCGAGTTCCAGTACCGTCAGCTGGTCTTCGGCAGTTCCATTGGCTCTTGTACCTTCTGCTACCCATCCGGGTTCCAGTACCGTCAGCTGGTCCTCGGTAGTTCCTCAGCTTTCTTGTACCTTCTGCTACATTTCGAAGTTCAAGCTTTTTGAAATGGTTCTTGGTAATCACTCTGGATCTCCCTGACGAGGACGCTGAAGACGAGGACCCTGAAGACCAACCCTAAGAAGACGAGGACCCCGAAGACGACGACCCTGAAGACGAGGACCCTGAAGACCACCCCGAAGAAGACGAGGACCCTGAAGACCACCCCGAAGACGAGGACCCAGAAGACCAACCCGAAGAAGACGAGGACCCCGAAGACGAGGACCCCCGAAGACGACGACCCTGAAGACCACCCCGAAGAAGACCAAGAAGATGACCCTGAAGAAGTTGACCAAGAGGACAAAGAAGAGAAGACAAGCACCAAGATACAGAAGAACAAGAGACAGAAAACCAAGAAGCAGAAATACAAGAAGCTGCAGAACAAAAAGCGGAAGAACATTAAGCATAAGACTAAAAATCAGAGCAAAAGATAATATCTAAATTATAAGCAGAAGATGACTAAGCAGTGTATGGGGGTGAGTCCGTTCCTCCTCGTGGTGCCCCTGGAAAAGACCTGCTGCTGCAGGCCAAACTGAACGCGGACAAATCCTGTTGTAAATCTTTTGTGACGGGCAGAACGAAAGGTGTAATGTCTAGAGATGAGCGGTGTTCGACTAGAACTGTTCGCCAATCTCAAATTCGAGCTGTTTTGGGCGGTGTTCGAGTTGTTCGACGAACCCGAACGATTTGCAAAAAATTCGGCTGTTCGAGGTTATGTTCGATAACTGTTCGTGCACCAAAAGCGTGTTGTGCATGTCTGGCGCTATTTAGAGCACCAATCATGCAGGGATTGTCTGCCACTCACTGTAATGCCACAGCCATGGTGGTTGTGGCATTACAGTGATTGCCCAAATCGATGGGAACAGTGCCAACAGTGAAACATGAAAAGCCGGCAATTCAGCAGCGGCATACACCGGTACCCGACAATTTAGAACCGAAAGAATAGAGCTTCACACATAGATTAGATAGATATAAACATGTCAGCCACATATATACGAAGTACAGTGAAAGTGCTGCTTACTGTACTTGTCATTTAGCGTAAAGGATTTATCAAAAAAAATATTAGTGTTTTCGTGCACCGTCTCTTTAAAAAAGCCGGCCGGCAATTCAGCAGCGGTACCCGACAATTTATAACAGAAAGAATAGAGCATCACACATAGATTAGATAGATAGAAACATGTCAGTCACATATATATGAAGTACAGTGATAGTGTTGGTTACTGTACTTGTCATTTAGTATTAAAATAAAGGATTTATTATTAAAAAAATTGGCGTGGGGTTCCCCTTAATTTTAGGCTCTAGCGGAGGTTAAGCAGACGGCTGGGGCAGATGTTTGAAGCCTGGGAAGGGGGTAATACCCACGGAGCTTCCCAGGCTACTAATATCAGCCCCCAGCTGAATACATAGCCTTTACTAGCTATTAAAATGGGGGACCCCCCAAAAAAAATGACGTGGGGTCCCCCCTAATTTAATAGCTAGCAAAGGCTAGGCAGACAGCTGGGGGCTGATATTAATAGCCCAGGAAGGGAGCCATGAATATTGGCCCCCTCCCAGGCAAGAAACACCAGCCGTCAGCCGCCCCAGAAATGGCGCATTCATAGGATGCGCCAATTCTGGCACTTAGCCTCGCTCTTCCACGCTGCCCTGGTGCGGTGGCAGAGGGTAATAGGGTTGGGGTTGATGTCAGCTTATAATGCCAGCTGACATCAAGCCCAGGTTAGTAATGGAGAGGCGTCTATAAGACACCCCCATTACTAACCCCATAGTCAAAGTTAAAAAAAACACAAACACCCAGAATAAAGTCCTTTAATTGAAATAAAGACACAATCCTTTATTGTTCTAAATTAAACCATACTTACCGTCACGCCCATTCCAGCTGAAGCCAACGATCTCCTGCAATAAAAGAAAAATAACAAAGCAACCTCATCCTTACCTTTCCATGGTTCCCACGACAGCTTCAGCTCTGCTACATCGAGATGACAGGCTGGACCGCAGCAGAACGCTGCCATCCAGCCTCTCATCCCGCAGACACTGAGAAGCGCAGGCTTGCTTGCGCTGCTCAGCGTCTCTCTGTGACGACATCCAGATGAGCCGAGTTCATGTCCAATGAACTCGGCTCACCTCATGCACGTCACTGACAGCGTGGGAAAATTCTCCTGCACTCAGCGCTTCAGCGTGAGAATTCTCCCACGCTGAAGCGCTGAGTGCAGGAGAATTTTCCACGCTGTCAGTGACGTGCATGAGGTGAGCTCATGTCCAATGAACTCAGCTCACCTCCTGCACGTCACTGACAGCGTGGGAGAATTCTCCTGCACTCAGCGCTTCAGTGTGAGAATTCTCCCACGCTGAAGCGCTGAGTGCAGGAGAATTTTCCACGCTGTCAGTGACGTGCATGAGGTGAGCCGAGTTCATTGGACATTAACTCGGCTCATCTGGATGCCCTCACAGAGAGACACTGAGGAGCGCAAGCATGCCTGCGCTTCTCAGTGTCTGCGGGATGACAGGCTGGATGGCAGCGTTCTGCTGCGGTCCAGCCTGTCATCTCGATGTAGCAGAGCTGAAGCTGTCATGGGAACCATGGAAAGGTAAGGATGATGTTGCTTTATTATTTTTCTTTTATTTCAGGAGATCGTTGGCTTCAGCTGGAATGGGCGTGATGGTAAGTATGGTTTAATTTAGAACAATAAAGAATTGTGTGTTTATTTCAATTAAATGACTTTTTTCTGGGTGTTGTGTTTTTTTTAAATACTTTACTAGAAATTCATGGTGGTCATGTCTAATATTGGCGTGACCCCATGAATTTCGGGCTTGGGGCCAGCTGATAATGCCAAGCTGGCCCTAACCCCTTTATTACCCAGTGAGCCACCGCATCAGGGCCCTGGATGAGTTGGGTACAGACCCACATATAATATAATGTCCCCACAGACCCACATATAATATAATGCCCTCACAGACCCACATATAATATAATGTCCCAGAGTCCCACATATAATATAATGTCCCCACAGCCCCACATATAATATAACGTCCCACAGTTCCACATATAATATATTGTCCCCACAGATCCACATATAATATAATGTCCCCACAGACCCACATATAATATAATGTTCCCACAGACCCACATATAATATAATGTCCCCACAGACCCACATATAATATAATGTCCTCACAGACCCACATATAATATAATGTCCGCACTGACCCACATATAATATAATGTCCTCACAGACCCACATATAATATAATATCCTCAAAGACCCATATATAATATAATGTCCTCACAGACCCACATATAATATAATATCTTCACAGATCCACATATAATATAATGTCCTCACAGACCCACATATAATATAATGTCCTCACAGACCCACATATAATATAATGTCCTCACAGACCCACATATAATATAATGTACCCACAGACCCAAATATAATATAATGTCCCCACAGACACACATATAATATAATGTCCTCACAGACCCACATATAATATAATGTCCCCACAGACCCACATATAATATATTGTCCTCACAGACCCACATATAATATAATGTACCCACAGACCCAAATATAATATAATGTCCCCACAGACACACATATAATATAATGTCCTCACAGACCCACATATAATATAATGTCCCCACAGACCCACATATAATATAATGTCCTCACAGACCCACATATAATATAATGTACCCACAGACCCAAATATAATATAATGTCCTCACAGACCCACATATAATATAATGTCCTCACAGACCCACATATAATATAATGTCCCCACAGACCCACATATAATATAATGTCCTCACAGACCCACATATAATATAATGTCCCCACAGACCCACATATAATATAATGTCACCACAGACCCAAATATAATATAATATTACCACAGACCCACATATAATATAATGTCCCCACAGACCCACATATAATATAATGTACCCACAGACCCAAATATAATATAATGTCCCCACAGACACACATATAATATAATGTCCTCACAGACCCACATATAATATAATGTCCCCACAGACCCACATATAATATAATGTCCTCACAGACCCACATATAATATAATGTCCTCACGGACCCACATATAATATAATGTCCCCACAGACCCACATATAATATAATGTCCTCACAGACCCACATATAATATAATGTCACCACAGACCCACATATAATATAATGTCCTCACGGACCCACATATAATATAATGTCACCACAGACCCACATATAATATAATGTCCTCACAGACCCACATATAATATAATGTCACCACAGACCCACATATAATATAATGTCCCCACAGACCCACATATAATATAATGTCCTCACAGACCCACATATAATATAATATCCTCACAGATCCACATATAATATAATGTCCTCACAGACCCACATATAATATAATGTCCCCACAGACCCACATATAATATAATGTCCTCACAGACCCACATATAATATAATATCCTCACAGATCCACATATAATATAATGTCCCCACAGACCTACATATAATATAATGTCCTCACAGACCCACATATAATATAATGTCCTCACAGACCCACATATAATATAATGTCCTCACAGACCCACATATAATATAATGTTACCACAGACCAGCATTTAATATATTGTCCCCACAGACCCACATATAATATAATGTCCCCATAGACCCACATATAATATAATGTCCCCACAGACCCACATATAATATAATGTCCTCACAGACCCACATATAATATAATGTCCTCACAGACCCACATATAATATAATGTCCTCACAGACCCACATATAATATAATGTCCTCACAGACCCACATATAATATAATGTCACCACAGACCCACATATAATATAATGTCCTCACAGACCCACATATAATATAATGTCCTCACAGACCCACATATAATATAATGTTACCACAGACCAGCATTTAATATATTGTCCCCACAGACCCACATATAATATGTCCTCACAGACCCACATATAATATAATGTCCTCACAGACCCACATATAATATAATGTCCTCACAGACCCACATATAATATAATGTACCCACAGACCCACATATAATATAATGTCCTCACAGAACCACATATAATATATTGTCCCCACAGACCCACATATAATATAATGTCCCCACAGAGCCACATATAATATAATGTCCTCACAGACCCACATATAATATAATGTCCCCACAAACCCACATATAATATAATGTCCCCCAGTCAGAGGCCAAATAATATAATGTCCCCACATATAATATAATGTCCCCACAGAGCCACATATAATATAATGTCCCCACAGACCCACATATAATATAATGTCCCCACAGACCCACATATAATATAATGTCCTCATAGATCCACATATAATATAATGTACCCACAGACCCACATATAATATAATGTCCCCACAGCCCCACATATAATATAATGTCCTCATAGATCCACATATAATATAATGTCCCCACAGAACCACATATAATATAATGTCCCCACAGACCCACATATAATATAATGTCCTCACAGACCCACATATAATATAATGTCCCCACAGCCCCACATATAATATAATGTATCCACAGACCCACATATAATATAATATCCTCACAGACCCACATATAATATAATGTCCTCACAGACCCACATATAATATAATGTTACCACAGACCAGCATTTAATATATTGTCCCCACAGACCCACATATAATATAATGTCCCCACAGCCCCACATATAATATAATGTCCTCACAGACCCACATATAATATAATGTCACCACAGACCCACATATAATATAATGTCCTCACAGACCCACATATAATATAATGTCCTCACAGACCCACATATAATATAATGTCCTCACAGACCCACATATAATATAATGTCCTCACAGACCCACATATAATATAATGTCCCCACAGACCCACATATAATATAATGTCCTCACAGAACCACATATAATATATTGTCCCCACAGAGCCACATATAATATAATGTCCCCACAGAGCCACATATAATATAATGTCCCCACAGACCCACATATAATATAATGTCCCCACAGACCCACATATAATATAATGTCCTCACAGACCCACATATAATATAATGTCACCACAGACCCACATATAATATAATGTCACCACAGACCCACATATAATATAATGTCCTCACAGACCCACATATAATATAATGTCCCCACAGCCCCACATATAATATAATGTCCTCACAGACCCACATATAATATAATGTCCTCACAGACCCACATATAATATAATGTCCTCACAGACCCACATATAATATAATGTCCCCACAGACCCACATATAATATAATGTCCCCACAGACCCACATATAGTATAATGTTCCCACAGACCCACATATAATATAATGTCCCCACAGACCCACATATAATATAATGTTCCCACAGACCCACATATAATATAATGTCCTCACAGACCCACATATAATATAATGTTCCCACAGACCCACATATAATATAATGTCCCCACAGACCCACATATAATATAATGTCCTCACAGACCCACATATAATATAATGTCCTCACAGACCCACATATAATATAATGTCCCCACAGACCCACATATAATATAATGTCCTCACAGACCCACATATAATATAATGTCCCCACAAACCCACATATAATATAATGTCCCCACAGACCCACATATAATATAATGTTCCCACAGACCCACATATAATATAATGTCCTCACAGACCCACATATAATATAATGTCCTCACAGACCCACATATAATATAATGTCCTCACAGACCCACATATAATATAATGTTCTCACAGACCCACATATAATATAATGTCCTCACAGACCCACATATAATATAATGTCCTCACAGACCCACATATAATATAATGTTCTCACAGACCCACATATAATATGTCCCCACAGACCCACATATAATATAATGTCCCCACAGACCCACATATAATATTATGTCCCCACAGACCCACATATAATATAATATCCTCACAGACCCACATATAATATAATGTCCTCACAGACCCACATATAATATAATGTCCTCACGGACCCACATATAATATAATGTCCTCACAGATCCACATATAATATAATGTCCTCACAGACCCACATATAATATAATGTCCTCACAGACCCACATATAATATAATGTCCTCACAGACCCACATATAATATAATGTCCTCACAGACCCACATATAATATAATGTCCTCACAGACCCACATATAATATAATGTTACCACAGACCAGCATTTAATATATTGTCCCCACAGACCCACATATAATATGTCCTCACAGACCCACATATAATATAATGTCCTCACAGACCCACATATAATATAATGTCCTCACAGACCCACATATAATATAATGTACCCACAGACCCACATATAATATAATGTCCTCACAGAACCACATATAATATATTGTCCCCACAGACCCACATATAATATAATGTCCCCACAGAGCCACATATAATATAATGTCCTCACAGACCCACATATAATATAATGTCCCCACAAACCCACATATAATATAATGTCCCCCAGTCAGAGGCCAAATAATATAATGTCCCCACATATAATATAATGTCCCCACAGAGCCACATATAATATAATGTCCCCACAGACCCACATATAATATAATGTCCCCACAGACCCACATATAATATAATGTCCTCATAGATCCACATATAATATAATGTCCCCACAGACCCACATATAATATAATGTCCCCACAGCCCCACATATAATATAATGTCCTCATAGATCCACATATAATATAATGTCCCCACAGAACCACATATAATATAATGTCCCCACAGACCCACATATAATATAATGTCCTCACAGACCCACATATAATATAATGTCCCCACAGCCCCACATATAATATAATGTATCCACAGACCCACATATAATATAATATCCTCACAGACCCACATATAATATAATGTCCTCACAGACCCACATATAATATAATGTTACCACAGACCAGCATTTAATATATTGTCCCCACAGACCCACATATAATATAATGTCCCCACAGCCCCACATATAATATAATGTCCTCACAGACCCACATATAATATAATGTCCTCACAGACCCACATATAATATAATGTCCTCACAGACCCACATATAATATAATGTCCTCACAGACCCACATATAATATAATGTTCTCACAGATCCACATATAATATAATGTCCTCACAGACCCACATATAATATAATGTCCTCACAGACCCACATATAATATAATGTCCTCACAGACCCCCATATAATATAATGTCCCCACAGACCCACATATAATATAATGTCTCCACAGACCCACATATAATATAATGTCCTCACAGACCCACATATAATATAATGTTCTCACAGATCCACATATAATATAATGTCCTCACAGACCCACATATAATATAATGTCCTCACAGACCCACATATAATATAATGTCCTCACAGACCCCCATATAATATAATGTCCCCACAGACCCACATATAATATAATGTCCTCACAGACCCACATATAATATAATGTCCTCACAGACCCACATATAATATAATGTCCCCACAGACCCACATATAATATAATGTCCCCACAGACCCACATATAATATAATGTCCCCACAGACCCACATAAAATATAATGTCCCCACAGACCCCATATAATATAATGTCCTCACAGACCCACATATAATATAATGTCCTCACAGACCCACATATAATATAATGTTCTCACAGATCCACATATAATATAATGTCCTCACAGACCCACATATATAATGTCCTCACAGACCCACATATAATATAATGTCCTCACAGACCCACATATAATATAATGTTCCCACAGACCCACATATAATATAATGTCTCCACAGACCCACATATAATATAATGTCCTCACAGACCCACATATAATATAATGTCCTCACAGACCCACATATAATATAATGTCCTCACAGACCCACATATAATATAATGTCCTCACAGACCCACATATAATATAATGTCCCCACAGACCCACATATAATATAATGTCCCCACAGACCCACATATAATATAATGTCCCCACAGACCCACATATAATATAATGTCCCCACAGACCCCATAGAATATAATGTCCTCACAGACCCACATATAATATAATGTCCTCACAGACCCACATATAATATAATGTTCTCACAGATCCACATATAATATAATGTCCTCACAGACCCACATATAATATAATGTCCTCACAGACCCACATATAATGTAACGTCCTCACAGACCCACATATAATATAATGTCCACACAGACCCACATATAATATAATGTCCTCACAGACCCACATATAATATAATGTCCTCACAGACCCACATATAATATAATGTCCTCACAGACCCACATATAATATAATGTCCTCACAGACCCACATATAATATAATGTCCCCACAGACCCACATATAATATAATGTCCTCACAGACCCACATATAATATAATATCCTCACAGACCCACATATAATATAATGTCCTCACAGACCCACATATAATATAATGTCCCCACAGACCCACATATAATATAATGTCCTCACAGACCCACATATAATATAATGTCCTCACAGACCCACATATAATATAATGTCCTCACAGACCCACATATAATATAATGTCCTCACAGACCCACATATAATATAATGTCCTCACGGACCCACATATAATATAATGTCCCCACAGACCCACATATAATATAATGTCCTCACAGACCCACATATAATATAATGTCCTCACAGACCCACATATAATATAATGTCCCCACAGACCCACATATAATATAATGTCCTCACAGACCCACATATAATATAATGTCCTCACAGACCCACATATAATATAATGTCCTCACAGACCCACATATAATATAATGTCCTCACAGACCCACATATAATATAATGTCCTCACGGACCCACATATAATATAATGTCCCCACAGACCCACATATAATATAATGTCCTCACAGACCCACATATAATATAATGTCCTCACAGACCCACATATAATATAATATCCTCACAGACCCACATATAATATAATGTCCCCACAGACCCACATATAATATAATGTCCCCACAGACCCACATATAATATAATGTCCCCACAGACCCACATATAATATAATGTCCTCACAGACCCACATATAATATAATGTCCCCACAGACCCACATATAATGTAATGTCCCCACAGACCCACATATAATATAATGTCCTCACAGACCCACATATAATATAATGTCCCCACAGACCCACATATAATATAATGTCCTCACAGACCCACATATAATATTA